>NC_133527.1:106298636-106603136 GCF_048544455.1 Silene latifolia | reverse complement strand
TGAGGAGGAGGTGGTTGAAATTGATCCTCCTGCTCGTGCTATAGCATTTAAATATCAAGATTCTATCTTTTCTGCTCTTCAATCCCTGGATTCCTATTTTCCTGAGGAAAACCTATTGAAAACAAACTATGATGGGGTTTTAAGGGAGAAAAAATTAATTCCTGACTCGGCTGAGGTTTGGATTCCTGAGTTTTGTCCAGTCAAAGCTAACTGGGTGTCACCTGGTTGGTTCTGTATTTATGAATCGGCGTTCAAAGTAGGTTGTAAGTTACCTTTTACTCCTTTAATGATTGATACTATTCGTGCCATGGAAGTATCACCTTTACAAATTATGCCAATGGTTTGGAAACTTGTCCATTCTATTGAAAATTTATGTGCTAAACATAAACTTGTAATTACTATTAACGATATCAAGGCAGTATATCATCTGAAAAATCCTTCTACCGGTCGTTTCAATTTGAGAATCAAGTCGAAAATGTCTCCATTGATTACTAACCTCGACTCTGGGGACGATAAAGGCTGGGCAAAGACTTACCTGTTTATCCGGACTGAAAGTCTGGGGTCAGGCCTGGATTATTTGAGATATCCTCCTTTGGAGAGTGGTAGGTTTCCTGAATTCTTAATTTGCATTTTATATTATACGAAATTGGAATATTTAAGTTTTACCTGTGCATTTTTGCGGATATTTGCAGCTCCTGACTGGAACTTTGACCCTCTTGACGAGGAGTATATTTCAAGGATAGAGGCCTTTCTTTCTATTCCTGAGGAAGAGAGGACTTGGCCTGCTAGTCTGGGCAGGGATTTGTTGCCCTGGTATATGAAGCCTAAGCTGAGTGTGGTTAAAGTACCCAAAGGCAAGCCTAGCTCCACTCCTCTTTCCTGTATGTCTTCTATATGTCTTTATGTTGATTGTTGTCTTCTTACTACTTCTCTTCTGATATTTATATGTATTTTTATACATTCAGTGTACAGATCTTCTGCTAGGTTGGCCAGCTTTAGCGCGGCTGACTTGAAAGCTTGAGTTGCTAGAATTGCTGAACAGTCCAAGAGCCAGGAGGCTAGTGGGAGCGATAAGACACTTGACATTTTGGTTTCTGATGTCCAGCCTCCCCAGGAACCGCCCATGCTAGTATCCCCAAAGGTCGTTCAGGCTTCTAAAAGGAGGAGGGAAGCTGTCATTCCTGAAGAGGAAGGGAGAGAGAAAGAGCCTATTCAGGCTCAACCAATCAGGACTGTCAGGGAAGTGTCTGCTCGTATGGACGATATGGACGCTGCCCGGGCACAGATAAAGGATTTCTCTGCTAGTATGAGTGGCCAGCTTTTATCTGATAATACCCTTGAGTCTTCTACCAAAGTGGTGTCTATCTTGTCTTCTCTTGTGACAAAGGCTGCTGCTATGACAACTTTTATGTAAAAACGGTAAGTCAACGTTTTGACTAATTCTACCTTTAGAACTCTCGGTTGACGGATTTCAACTAAACCCATCTCTTAGCCCCTGGACAACTCTTCTCCCGTTGATTCCAACCCAATTTTCGCATGTGATCTCATCACCCTACTTACCCAAGGAAAAAAGGTACACGATCGTGGTGCACTAATGAACACGGGATTCATAGGTGTTACTAATTGGTAAGGCTTTAAGCTCAATTATTCAAATATGTGAGAGATCTTGTCAATTTAGTTATTAATTCCCTATAAATGAACTAAGTCGGTAAATTATGAATAACCGTTAATCCTAGTATGACCACCTAGCTAATTAAATTAACTTTATTATTACATATCGGAAACCAAGTCCTTGGTCTCTTGCCTCTTCATTGGAACACTTTCCAAAAATAGCACCGTCTTGTGGGATTTGAAACTTCTTCCAAAAAGTCACCGTCTCGAGTCAAAACCGGTCTTCATTGTAAGTAGTAATAAAAATAGATACAAATGAATACATAGCATTAACTATTACGGGTAATAACGATTTAAAAATAAACTAGGCCATAGTAGGTACAAATTGCATAATTAATTAAATAAATGACTTGCATTCATCCAACAATAAAAAGATAAATAAAGTGCAGTAAATTCATGCCAAATTCGCCCCTTAGCACAATCATATGTATCTAACTCGATTTTATGGATTTAATCGATTTTTAAACGTTTAAAAAATCAATAATCAACACTTAAAACTTGTCTAAGCTCAAAATAATTGTCTAAAATGTTTTAGAACTCAAACAATAGTCCTCACTAATTTGTTGATAATTAATTAGTTTGAATTGATATTATTTGCTAATTATATCCGTTTTAACATAACTTTTATGAAATAATTGAAAATAATTATAACCAACACAAACATTTTGAAATAAAAAATTTTCTACATAATGGAACATATACTAGAACCCAGAAAGTCTAAATTTCCCAAAATGTTTCGAATAACATTTGAGAAAAAAAATAACGTCCATATTTATCGGTTTAAATCTTTATAAAAAACAATAAACATCTATAAAGAGTGAAACTAATTTTTAAATTTCACTTTTAACTTTTAAAACATATTTAGGAATATACAAAAAAAAATTTCATACCGAGAAAAACTTTCCAAATTTTTGAACATAATAATCCCATTTTATCGACTTTTTAACCATTAAAAATCAATAATATTTGATAGGTTTTACAGAGATAGGCGTATTTTCAATAAAATACACAAGTGAAGTGAATATGGAAAAAAATGCTCCTTATTAGGCATGAGTGGGTTGGCCACTAGAGGAGAGAGTGATAGAGTGCAATATTTTATTAGCATGCTTGTAATAATTACTTGCTTAGGTTAGAGCAAAACTAATTGGGAAGAGAAATGTATAGAAAAGAACAAAAGCATGCACAACGACAATTAGACGTGGCACACAGATCAGGTCGTGCCGTGTTCGTGTCAATATTAAACTGGTCACCACTACCTCAACTCTAACCCGACCCATATACATAAATGGGCCATTTGTCTCAACCCTAACCCTACCCATTTAATTTGTCTATAACCCAACCCGACCTGCTTAACCCATTTATCTTTAAGCAAGTCGTTTTTAACCCACTTAACCCGTTTAACCCAATAAACTAATGCAATAAACTACGCTTTATAACCTTATTATCCCAAAAATGATGAATCAAAATGCTAATTTTTAAGTTGTTTTGTTGAAGTATTGACTGAAGTCAAATATATTATGACAATTTTAAATAAATGGCTTATTCGTGTCGGGTTCGTGTCGAAGGATTGCAACCCTAACCCGACCCATTTAAGTTTCGTGTCATGTCGTGTCAACCCAATTACTTAAATAAGTCACAACATGTTGACCCTAACCCGCTAACTTCGTGTCGCGTTCGTGTCGTGTTTTCGGGTCGTGTCAATGATTGCCGCCTCTAAGGATAATCATGATGTCCAAGCTCCTTATTTTGTGATAATTACACGGTCCAAGTGACCCATAAATGGGTCCATTTTAATTTTACATTTTGTCTCACAAATTGATATTAATCTTCCATTTTTACCATCTTATATGATAAAAACGTATCCTCGTCATTTTTTGTATAATAACACTCATATTATATATACATGTACTCCTACATGTATATAACAAGTACTAGCACTAATCTCATTAGTCAAGTAGTACAATTTTAGTAAATTAACAATTATTTACAAAAACCCGTCTCTAATATTTTATTATTCAATTATCGCTTAATTAAAAAATAAATTCCGTTTGCGCGAGTTCATAACTCGATCTCTCTCTAAATTAACTCCGTTGACTAACTCTTAGTCATTTATCAAGGGACTAATTAAACTGTATCATGTACAATTAATTAGATTTCCATTTGAGCTCGTTCCTTTAGGTGTGATTGAAAGGGATTAGTTGATCACCGCTGTCTCACAACAATAACGTCAAACTCTAGTCAGCCAACCATTATTGATTTACGTTAATCAACTGATGAGGATTATAAATATATAAACATCCCTATTATATTCCGTTAATGAGATTTGTAATGTAGACGCACTATTGTGGAGGACCTATTCCAACAGTTTGAAAATGAATTTTTAAAATTCCTCGAATAGATGCCACGCTTGGTAATGGAATTTTTTTGAAATTATTCGAGAGAGAAAAATCAATTAGAGTTTTAATTAAATTAAATCGCATCGAATTTAGCCAAAATTGAATTGCAACAAAAGAATTAAAATTGAAACCGCCATGGATGAATTTGGAAGGATTTTTTTGAGTTTGTTGATTTTGAATTTTACGAGATCAAGACTCGAATTTGCAAGAGCGATTTGAGAAAATTGATGTCATGTATCAATTTTGCGGAAATGCGAAAAAAATTCAAAATTTTCGACTGACATAGAAACTATCTGTCGCGGATCGGGGAGACTAGCCCTTCCCCACTAAAAAAGAAGAGAAAAACCCGTATGTTTAAAGCTGAGTCATGAAAACCGTATCAAATTTTCTAAGACATGAGCCCAAGGAAATGTGAGTGTGTTCCAAAACTCCGAGCTTGTGGATGCTTTCGAAAGGTGGTGGGCCACTCGGCCGATTTGGGAGGTACCAAACCCTGCTTTAACGACATGGGTGACTCCCGCTTATGTTAAATGGCCAAGAGCATCAACATTGGAAGAAAGGTCAAAGTTTCGCAATGATGAAGTCATCAACTTGAAGTATAGGGAGGCGGCGAAGGAAAATCGCGCCTACTTTGATTACTTTGGCGATAATGTGAGCCCGGATGTGATGAGGCCACCGAAGAAGAGGAGCTTGGGTCCCAAGGACGCGGTGAGCCGTGTGTCGGCTCGGCTTGGGCCGACCATAGGGTCGTGTAAGAGCCCGAGTGTCGTTGCCATTGTGGATCCGTTAAGGATCCGTTCCGAGGAGGAAGCCCATGCTAGGCAGGCAAGCAAGAAGAACAAGGGGAAGATGCATCCCGAAGGCAAAGGAAAGGGCAAAATGGAAGACTAAAGACCTCCATTACCCGCTTTATTATTATGTTGTATTAGCATTTGCGTGCACTTTTATTATGTTGAATTAGTTATGGATTGTGTGTTTGTGTGTGTTAGTTTTATTATGTATGATGTCTTAGTCTAGACTCTACCTTGGCAAGTCGTGGACTTGTTTAGCTTTATTGTTGTCATGTTTTTAATCCTTCCTATTATTAAATAAATAAGAGGATTGCTTGTAAAAAAAAAATATTGTGAACATTTATTGTTTCTTCCATCCATCTTGAAAAAGTAATTCGGTTTGAATCTTCCTAAACATTGCACATGTGAAAGGGATTTTTGTAGGAAAAGGCGCTTTTTTGATCCATTTTTTTTTTGCGTTTTTGTTGTTTTGAGGAAAGGGGATGCTTTTTTTTTTAAGTTTGTATGGGTTGTTGTTTTTGTGTGTGGGGATGGTTGTATCCTTCTTGTGTAAAAAAGGTTTGCCTACGTATTCATCTGAAGAGGTGAAATTAAACCATGCTCGTAGTTCAAGTGTTTTGTGTGAGTTGTGGTATGAATTTTTGTTTGGGTGTTGTGGTTGTATCCTTCTTGCGTAAGAAAGGACTGCCCGCGTATTCACCTGAAGACATAAAATCAAACCATGCTCGTAGTTCAAATGTTTTGTTTGAGTTGTGTAAATGGATGGTGCCCTTGACAGATCAAAGGCTTCTGGAAACATGGCAATGTGTCGTTACTTAGACTCGATTAAACATGCAATTTCAAATCACAACTTATGAGGAATTGGCTTGAAAGGGGGATTGCGGTCACTAATTGCGAATCTAGGGAAAGGTCGTTGGTTGTTGGAGCTAAGGTTCAAGGGTAGTATTTCTTGAGTTGATAGGTTGGTTGGGTTTGTGATGTCCTCCCCGTCTAGGTCACTCAATCTCATCGCGTCCACCGAAAGGATTTTCTTGACCAAGTATGGCCTTGCCCAAATGGGTTTGAATTTCCCCTCAGATCGACGGGTAACGATGCTTGAACCGACTTGAGGACCAAGTCGCCTTCTTTGATATTTATAGGTTTGATTTTTTAGTTGAATGCCCGTTGTATACTTCGTTGGTATAACTGGACGTTGTGCAAGGCGTTGAGTCGTTGTTCATCTAGGAAGGTGAGTTGCTCAAACCTTCGACGGGTCCATTCCACCTCAAGGACTTAACTTTATAGTAGGATGTGTAGAGATGGGACTTTCAACTCCACTGGTTGTACTGCCTCCATACTGTATTCTAGGTAGAAGGGTGTGGACAAGGGCCTCGGGAGGCTGCGTCCGCGGGATCCACACTAGGCATAATCGACTCGAGGTTCTTTCGAATCGAATTAAGATAAACTAGAGTCGCCACCAAGTTTTTTGGGAACTTGGAACCGTTCAAGTCAACTTTACACCTTTCATCGAAAAGCATAAAGCCAATCGACTATGAGTGATTAAAGATAAAGACTTATACCCTATATCACTCGATTTGAATGACTCTCGTAATCCAATGGTATTTAGACGGATCCACAAACCATAGATCTCGAGTAAGGGGTGAGGGTACGTGTTGGGAAGCCCATAAGGACACCCAACCCCGCCCGTCAATAACGGCCTCTACTAAGTCAAGTATGGATTTCAAACAAGGTCATAACTACTACGATATATGAAATGCAAACATTGTTTTCAAAACCCTAACATGTGAAGTTTCTATGTCGATTTAGATGCAACTAAACTAACTTTGTCAAAGTTGTAATTTAGCATGTGGGTTGATTAATCTAACAACATACAAAGCAAACAAGGCTTAAAGAGGAATGGGGGAGCCGTTGGGATCTACCTATTACAAACCAGGCATTTCATGCCGACACAACAATAAATTAAAGATACAACTCGATCTAAATACAATTGCTATACACACGACGCAATACACGGCCATTCGGCCTAGAAAACCGTGCACAAAGGGGGTGACTCACGGCCTACATGACACACGGCCTTGGGTCACTCCGCGTAATGCGTGCTTTCACTTAATCTCATCGAATTAGGCATAAGGCTACGCACCAAAGCATGCATTAGCATAAACCGGGCCATGTTGCTTTAAACAACATGCGGTTTACTACGCTTCTACAAGCATTGGGGAACAACCGTCTAACCAAACAAGACTAAGGTTTTTGAAGAGGTTTTGACTCAATAAAAGTAAAACAAGCTCGAAAATTACAACTCGATAAACAAATTACAAATTACAAGCAACAAAACAACGAGGAACCAAAGGTATAAAAAAAACGAAGCAAGAAAGACAAAGAAGACGGCCAAGCTCACGGCCCAAACCACGACCACCCTCACGGCCAAGACAAGGCCATCCTAGTTCCTAGGTTAGGTTCATTGGTTAGATCGAATGATTGCGAAACGGATTAGAAAATGAGTTAGAAAACAAGTTATAAAACAAGTTGATCGATTGAGAAGAAACGCGCGAGTGTGTATTCTACACGGCCTAAAGGGTCCAATTAGGTCACAATATCATAAGATTAATGCTTACTCGTCGAGTGTTAATAGGAAGGTGCTAATCACGCACTCCTATGCTAGCGAGAAATCAAGTGATAAGAAAGATGTATTCAATTAGGTTATAGAATTGTTAATCGATTTTAAAAGCTATGTCGATGCCACCTAACATGTCTAATTAGGTTATTAAAATGATCGAATGTCGTCTAAATACGTCATATGTTAACAATCAGAGGTTAAACTAACATACAACGGATCCTAGGGTGTGTCGAGTTGGCCGAAATAACAAAGGGGTCAAAAGCGAAGAGCGAAGTTAGAAATTCGTTTTATTTATGCCCTACCTTGAACACGAGGATATGTAAATGTGACGGGGGTGTACGACCGACTGAAGTAGCGGTTTATTTTCCCATCTCAAGTCAACGCGGGTGTTCATGGTGGTACTTTAACTCATACTCGGACTAAACTAGTTTCATAGTTAATTAAACAATCGATAAAAAGCGATAAACAAACAAAACAAACTATAAGAAAAACAAACATAAAAACGAAATAAAAAAAGGAGAAAGAGGAGGATTTGATGCACCCTCAACCTACATGTATCGTTGACACCGTCTTGGGTCGTAATCGATGGTAGATTTTATCTCGAGAGGCCGTCGTCGACGAAGAAACAAAGCAAACACGCGTTTTTATCGAATCTGGACAGCAACTTTCAAACAGCGATTTCTCCCTCGTTTCATGATGAAAATTCGATTTAAAAGATGTTTTGAAAACTAGAAAGAGAGGAGAACAGAGATCTTAAAGCAACCCCAGCTCGTTTTGAGTTATTGGGCACGAAAAACGAGCACAAACAGAACTGGACAGACAGGAACAAACCGCGAAAATAGAGTGTATAACACTCTGTTTTTCGAGGGATTTCGTGTACTGTCAAGGGCAATTTGGCTCGTAAATCTTTATCTAATGTGTAGATGGATGTTATATGGTTAATTAGGAACAAGATACTCGAGTTTTGATGGAGGTTTGAAGGAGGAACGAACTGTTTTTCGAAGAGGACACACAAACTGTTTCAGTTTGTATGTCGGTTTTGTGGAGGGTTTTTGAGAAGCAATTAGGGTTTGTTTCTGAGGTTTAAAGCTTGTGAGTGATGGTAGGATATGGGGAGAACTTAGAGGAATGAATGTATGGTGAAGGGGTGGTATTTATAAGGAGTTAAAGTAGGTTAAAAGAGAGGGAGAGGCAGTCGGGCTTCATCACGCATGGCTGCTGTCCAGCAGCTTTTGTGAGGGTTTGAGAGGGGTTTTCTTGGTGATTAAGCTAGGATAATATGGGTAGGATACTAGGGTATGGGTTAGGGTTAATGGGTACGGGTCTTGGTAGTGTTTGGAGCGGGTTTTGGGCTTGGGAATTGGCACGCAAAATAATGTTTGTTTGCGGGCTGTTTGTTTGAGGGATTTGGGACGAGAATTTGGGCCATGGATAGGGGGTTCGAACTAGGGTGGATGGGTATTGGTCTAGGTTGGTTAATGTACTCGAGATTCGTGCCAATTCATGAAGAAAACGGGCTCAAAAACCGAGCTAAATATGAGCTCAAAAAACAAGTTAAAAAACGAGTTTTCTTCGCTTTTTAAAATCGATTTTTCAAATCAATTAACCCATTAAAATAAATGACTCATAAAATGATTTTTCAAATCAAATATTTATTTTATTCTCAATAAAATAAACTTGGGAAAATAAAATTCAAAATAAAATAAATTAAATTGAAATCACTTTAAAAAAGCTTTAATTTAAATATCATTTAAATTAATAAAATGAACTCACTAAAAAAACATTAATTTAAATATCATTTAAATTAATAAAATACTTCATCGACGACGCCCATTCTACATCGTAAAACGAGCTCCAAATAATGACAATGACAACTAAAGAATACATGTGTCCTATCATCATCGGGTGTTTGTCGGGTTCTCTATAAATTCCAATATCGACGGATACGGGTATCTACAGAGCCCCCACTTTGACTGAGGCTTGGACAAGGCGAAAGTCAAAGTATACCCCAGGTCCCTCTCGACCTGAGGATTCTTCGGGTCGTTTATAGTCCATTGGGCTTGCGTATATAAGCTCGCCAGCCATAAGAAGAGACCATACCGAAACTTCGTTGGGGTTGACTCTCGCTTCGTTGTGTCAAATTATCGTCGTTGGTCGTCGACCCATAAAATTGCATATATGGTGGATTGAGCCTTATCCTTAGGCGCCTACGTATCCGTTTCTGACGGAATCAAACCGCGTCGTAGTTCGGCAAGAATCGCCGACACATGCCCAAAGTTTATCATCTGCTGGCGTTTGTCCAAAATTCGTCATCTGCTGACATTTGCCCAAAATTTATCATCTGCTGGCACTTGTCCGAAATTCATCTGTTGACACTTGCCCAAAGCTTATCATCTGCTGGCAGGTGTCCAAATGGGACGGGACTTTCCGAGGAGGTTGCCGCCGCTTTCATCATTTGCTTTCAGCTACGGAATTCTTCCATTTCTTACTCTTGTAATTGAATTGAATTCTTGGTGGATGTCATCCTTTACATCTTGATAATGGTCTCTGAAGCCAACGGCTTCAGAGCCCCCGGTTTGCAATGGCTCTAAAGTCGAAGACTTTAGAGCCCCCAGTTGAAGCATATCCTGCTATATTTGAAACACAAAAACGTACTAGCAATAATCATCACATAAGCACATTTGGATCATCGATCTTGAAATTGGATTATTTGAAAGATTGGGTCATCGACCCGAAAATTGAATTTGAAAATTTTGAATAATTGGGCCATCGACCCGAATTTTGAATTTGACATCACTTGGTATGTTGGGCCATCGACCCAAAAAATTGAATTTGAATTTTTGAATTTTGAAAGATTGGATCATCGACCCGGAAAGATTCTACTACTTGGATCATCTATCCACAATTCGCAAAAAGTTTTTGAAATTTTGAAATTTTAAAATTTTTGAAATCGAGCCTTGATGAGTGAGCATGCAATATGACTCAGACACTTCGTATGACTCGTAAACAACGTGGGCGTAGCCCGCTACCGTAAAACAAAAAGGAAAATAAAACCCTAAGTGTGCACGAGTTTTAATTCAAATATTGACTTGCTGGGGGTAGAAAAGTAAATTGGCCAATCCGGCCCACCAAAATGGCAAATGGGAATCACAAGGTCGTCGACTTGGGATGGAGATATCGTATGTCATGGGCGTGCTCCCGAGGGCACATGGGAATCAAGATCACTTGGCATTGACAAGGTGGATTAAACTCATGGGGCAACAACGTTAGCTTCGCCTAGACACTAAACACAGACTGATTTTATGAGAACACTTAGACATCACACATCACTCTTGTTGGGAACATTCTGTCACTCTTCTCCTCGCCTCCTTTCTTTTCAGCGAGTTTTCATTATTTCTTGCCACCGCCTTCTTTCTTTTCAGCGGGCTTTTTATTATTTTTCTTCCACGCCTTCTTTCTTTTCAGCGGGTTTTTTTATATTTTCTGTTCCAAACACAAGCCCACATCTATGTGACTCAACATCTTTGCATAAACCGTTAGATAAAGCTCATTCTGAGACTTGATACTATTCATCTGAACCTATATCCTTATCCTAGCTTACATCGAGTACTAAGACCGACTCAAACAAAGGTGGCTTCATTTGGACTTGGTTAAGACCCGTAAGAAACCGACAAGATGACAACTTGGTTGATAAGTGGATTGAATCCCTTATTCTGAAGGACTGCCTACGTATTCGCGTGGAGCGAAATCAAATCCGACGTAGTTCGATCAAGGTGCATTAAATTGGCATTTTGATTGTGTGTACACACTCGAAGGTTTCACCTAAGGTATCATGTCATATCCCATTCTAGCCTGTAAAGTACCGTTAAATCCCGTGTTTGGGGTTAGGTGTAAAAGGTTGTGGTTCTTTTGGGATGTGGAGCTTGGTAATAACAAGTTGGAATGGTTAACCATCATTCTGAAGGTTTGTTTTGTGGTGCTAAGGCCAAGGGCTATGGTTCTTTGATGTGGTTGGAATGGGTGTCTCGGGTTTGATGAACCACGAGTGCAAATGGGTTGAAAAATGACGTGGGTTCAAATTTCCATGTCCGGACCCTAAAAAATTTGGGTGTACTAACATAAGCGGAATGATTCTCAAAATTCCCGACTATACCCTTGTAACTGTCTCAGGAAGGACTTAGGGGTAAAGAGGTTACTACTTAAGCTTTTGGGCTTCGCCCATTGAACTTCAACTATGGGTACTTGACTTGAATTCTGGCTTCCGTAATTTCGACATTCAACCAGGAAGCATTCCGCAATAACTTCAACATCTTTTTTCTTTTTTCTTTTTTCCTTTCATTTTTTTCATTTTTTTCTTTTGCTTTTTTTCTTTTGCTTTTTTTTTCTCATCTTTTCATTCTTTTTCATCTTTTTTTTTTCTCTTCTTGAAAATGGTCTTCTATTCATTCTCTTAGTCACAAACGGATACACCTTAAAACCTGGGCTTCGCCAACTAAATTGGGTTAGAATTATCAATTCCTTCTTAGAACGGGTTGATATCTTCTCTCTTCGAGAGGGGATGATTCTGTGGGAAAAAGGCTTGCCTTCCGTCATCGATATGGAAAACAAGGATCTAGTCCGGGTTTGTCATAGAATCATCTAAAAGCTTGTCACAAACATTGGTTCAGATGGAGGTTTTCTACCACCAGACATGGAATAGGTAAAGGAATCAAACACAGGATCCTAGTGTACCTTACATTTTGAAACGAGACATATTTCTATCCCAGGGATGCCTTTGAGTGTGTTGTGCATTTTATCATGTTTCGGAATGATTGAGGATTGGAAACAAGACATATTTGGAAACGAAAATGCAACTTTTTTATTGGAAAGGCAATTGCTTAACAGACTCAAAGGAACGATTCCTAGGACACACCCTAGGTCATCGCGGAACAAACGACTCAACTTCAAGAAAAGAAAGTCCTAGACTCGACTCGACTAATATAAGAAAACAGATCCCGACTCATAATTTTCAAATATGGTCTTGAGCTCTCCCTTGTTCAAATTTGTCGGCTTAGATGCTCGGTTCTAGTCCGTGATCCTTTTGGTGGTCTGCCTCCATCCTAAGGTAGTCCTCTGAGGATCTACGCCAGTGATGAAGGTATGTGAATCGAATTGTCTTTTATTAACTTCGTTAATGAGAGGAGTACATTCTAGAGCAAGACTCCCGACTTGAATTTCATTCTTCGGGTTTGGCAAGAATTCAAAGCAATCTACAAATATCTTTCCGATAAACACCCCTTTCAAGTGACATGGGCGGATAAGATGGGAATAATCGACATTGTCTTCGACGGAAACAAAGTTGGCGTGATCGCCAAATGGATTGGTGATGTTATTGGGTTTAACATTTGGGATCGGGAGTGTTCCATTCTCAATCATGTCTTGAATTTCGTGCTTCAATCGATAGCACCTTTCAGTATCATGGCCTTTCCCTTGATGAAAGGCACGATAAGCATTTGGTTTGTACCATTTGCCTTGTTGTTCAGCAGGTGGATCCGGAGTTGGACCAATGGGCTTCAACTTTCCTTGGGCCATAAGCCTTTGGAGAGCGTAGGCGTAAGTGCACCCAATATCGGTGAATACCCTTGGAGCTTGGCGCGGAGGCCTTTTTGACTGTCCATCTAAGAGATTGACAGTTTCAACAAATGGGGCCTTTGGTGCTTTTGCTTTAGATGACGAGGCCCCTTGGTATCCTTTTGGCTTCTCGGCTTGACCATTCGGACATCGTCCTCTACCTTTATCCCGTTTCTTATCAATTCTTTGAAAGAACCAAAATTCAGTATTTCGAGCATTACGGTAAGCAGGTCGTAAATTCTTCACGAACTTATCTACCATTTCAACTTCATCAGGCTTCTTAGCTAGTTTCACGCTTTCAGCGCGCCATCTTGCGAGGAATTCAGTAAAGCCCTCTTTTTCCTTCTGTTTTATTACTTCCAAAGTCCTTATGTTGGTTTGAATCTCAACATTGTCAGCATAGTGCTTACAGAACTCCACCGTAATATCTTCGAAAGTGGGGAAGTTCTTAAGGTCAAGATTATAGAACCACGCCTTCGGGTGTTCATCCAGAGATTGAGCGAAAATTTCAGAGAGCATGTCAGCAGGTACTCCCTTCAGTGCTAAGTACCCTTTATAGGCCTTAACATGGTGGACTGGATCTTCTGTGCCCTTAAACTTTGGGATGTCAGTGAGTACCATGTTCGTGGGCAACTTATCCGCAGGGGCATAGGCCCTAGCATTCTCATAGTGAATGTTCTTCCCCGGGGAGAGTTTCAAACGGTCTTCGATGAACTTGAACCGTTTCTCCGGATCGTCGAGGTGGAGGGGAATCTTCACCCAGCTTAGATTCGATTGCATCCATTCGGGTCATCATGAGGTTCACGGCCTCAGTGAGCTTGTTAACAGCATCTTCCATTGCTTGACGTCGGGTTTTTGGCGGCCTTTCTACAAGAAAACCCCGTCTGCGAGTCAATATTTAAAGTAAGAGCCCCCTGCACACTTAAGGACACGACCCCAACTTGACTCAAACAAAGACTCGACTTGAGATCGACTAACCAAAGGTTCGACTCACGGTTGGATTTAGACCTCGATTCATTTTAGACCCGACAAAACGATATGACTCAAACTGTCATAACTCGATTCTAAATTGGACTTGGTGTGACTAAACCCGTGATTGGGCTAACATAGCCCATGGGTTCATATGAAACGTCCATAAATGGCCTAGCTTAGGCGTTTTTGTGGACTATCCTAGACCAAATGGTCGACCAACATGACTCAAGGCCCAAGAGGTGAGCTTGGGTGACCCAACAAGGTCGTGTTCTAGACTCTTAGAACGAAACACACCCGGCCTAACACGGCCATGACCCGGACACGACTTGACGCATTTCATGCTTGGTTGAGGTTCGAGAGGCATTTTGGATTGGTTTTGAAAAAAAAACGAAAGATTGATTCAAAAATGAGATTTGAAATGGGCAGCATGCCGGCTATAAAAGCTCATTTTGGGCCGAAAATTCTAGTCCTATTTGGGCAGCATTCCGCGTTTTTAAAACCATGCTATTTTGAAAGTAAGTTGTTCAAAAGTTCGGTTTTGAAAAGGACATGGGAAATTTCGAAAAGACTCGGGAAAACAATTTGCACATTGTCATTCTCATGTTACAAGGATGTATGCTCCTAGACATCTCTAAGTCGCGGCAAGTCTTCTACAAGAAGGTCTATGCCCTTCATCCTTTTGCGGTCTTATAGAGCAAGGTGTCTTAAGGTAGAGTACCTAGAAGATCGTCCCCACCATCAAGAACTACGCGAGGTGAAGTGGAAGCGAGCAATGTGCAGCTTCCTAGCATAGTGGGACGTCGCCCCCACGCATCACGAAGAAATTTGGGACGGCCCGGCAAGTCCTTAAGGGTTTATGCATGAATCGTAGCACTATGAGTAATGTTTTACTTTCCAACACTTTCTTTTAAAGTTTCACCTCGGAGGAAAAGACCCTAGAAACAAAGTGTAACTAGTCCTCTTTTCCCCGGCGTCGCCGCCAAATCGTGGACAAGGCCCTCGGAAGGCTGCGTCCGCGGGATCCACACTAGGCATAATCGACTCGAGGTTCTTTCGAATCGAATTAAGACAAACTAGAGTCGCCACCAAGTTTTTTGGGAACTTGGAACCGTTCAAGTCAACTTTACACCTTTCATCGAAAAGCATAAAGCCAATCGACTATGAGTGATTAAAGATAAAGACTTATACCCTATATCACTCGATTTGAATGACTCTCGTAATCCAATGGTATTTAGACGGATCCACAAACCATAGATCTTGAGTAAGGGGTGAGGGTACGTGTTGGGAAGCCCATAAGGACACCCAACCCCGCCCGTCAATAACGGCCTCTACTAAGTCAAGTATGGATTTCAAACAAGGTCATAGCTACTACGATATATAAAATGCAAACATTGTTTTCAAAACCCTAACATGTGAAGTTTCTATGTCGATTTAGATGCAACTAAACTAACTTTGTCAAAGTTGTAATTTAGCATGTGGGTTGATTAATCTAACAACATACAAAGCAAACAAGGCTTAAAGAGGAATGGGGGAGCCGTTGGGATCTACCTATTACAAACCAGGCATTTCATGCCGACACAACAATAAATTAAAGATACTACTCGATCTAAATACAATTGCTATACACACGACGCAATACACGGCCATTCGGCCTAGAAAACCGTGCACAAAGGGGTGACTCACGGCCTACATGACACACGGCCTTGGGTCACTCCGCGTAATGCGTGCTTTCACTTAATCTCATCGAATTAGGCATAAGGCTACGCACCAAAGCATGCATTAGCATAAACCGGGCCATGTTGCATTAAACAACATGCGGTTTACTACGCTTCTACAAGCATTGGGGAACAACCGTCTAACCAAACAAGACTAAGGTTTTTCAAGAGGTTTTGACTCAATAAAATTAAAACAAGCTCGAAAATTACAACTCGATAAACAAATTACAAATTACAAGCAACGAAACAACGGGGAACCAAAGGTATAAAAAAACGAAGCAAGAAAGACAAAGAAGACGGCCAAGCTCACGGCCCAAACCACGACCACCCTCACGGCCAAGACAAGGCCATCCTAGTTCCTAGGTTAGGTTCATTGGTTAGATCGAATGATTGCGAAACGGATTAGAAAACGAGTTAGAAAACAAGTTATAAAACAGGTTGATCGATTGAGAAGAAACGCGCGAGTGTGTATTCTACACGGCCTAAAGGGTCCAATTAGGTCACAATATCATAAGATTAATGCTTACTCGTCGAGTGTTAATAGGAAGGTGCTAATCACGCACTCCTATGCTAGCGAGAAATCAAGTGATAAGAAAGATGTATTCAATTAGGTTATAGAATTGTTAATCGATTTTAAAAGCTATGTCGATGCCACCTAACATGTCTAATTAGGTTATTAAAATGATCGAATGTCGTCTAAAGACGTCATATGTTAACAATCAGAGGTTAAACTAACATACAACGGATCCTAGGGTGTGTCGAGTTGGCCGAAATAACAAAGGGGTCAAAAGCGAAGAGCGAAGTTAGAAATTCGTTTTATTTATGCCCTACCTTGAACACGAGGATATGTAAATGAGACGGGGTGTACGACCGACTGAAGTAGCGGTTTATTTTCCCATCTCAAGTCAACGCGGGTGTTCATGGTGGTACTTTAACTCATACTCGGACTAAACTAGTTTCATAGTTAATTAAACAATCGATAAAAAGCGATAAACAAACAAAACAAACTATAAGAAAAACAAACATAAAAACGAAATAAAAAAGGAGAAAGAGGAGGATTTGATGCGCCCTCAACCTACATGTATCGTTGACACCGTCTTGGGTCGTAATCGATGGTAGATTTTATCTCGAGAGGCCGTCGTCGACGAAGAAACAAAGCAAACACGCGTTTTTATCGAATCTGGACAGCAACTTTCAAACAGCGATTTCTCCATCGTTTCATGATGAAAATTCGATTTAAAAGATGTTTTGAAAACTAGAAAGAGAGGAGAACAGAGATCTTAAAGCAACCCCTGCTCGTTTTTAGTTATTGGGCACGAAAAACGAGCACAAACAGAACTGGACAGACAGGAACAAACCGCGAAAACAGAGTGTATAACACTCTGTTTTTCGAGGGATTTCGTGTACTCTCAAGGGCAATTTGGCTCGTAAATCTTTGTCTGTGTAGATGGATGTTATATGGTTAATTAGGAACAAGAAACTCGAGTTTTGATGGAGGTTTGAAGGAGGAACGA
Organism: Silene latifolia; assembly: GCF_048544455.1. Taxonomy (NCBI): domain Eukaryota; kingdom Viridiplantae; phylum Streptophyta; class Magnoliopsida; order Caryophyllales; family Caryophyllaceae; genus Silene; species Silene latifolia. The sequence goes on along the minus strand of NC_133527.1, from coordinate 106,585,850 downwards.
ACTGTTTTTCGAAGAGGACACACAAACTGTTTCAGTTTGTATGTCGGTTTTGTGGAGGGTTTTTGAGAAGCAATTAGGGTTTGTTTCTGAGGTTTAAAGCTTGTGAGTGATGGTAGGATGTGGGGAGAACTTAGAGGAATGAATGTATGGTGAAGGGGTGGTATTTATAAGGAGTTAAAGTAGGTTAAAAGAGAGGGAGAGGCAGTCGGGCTTCATCATGCATGGCTGCTGTCCAGCAGCTTTTGTGAGGGTTTGAGAGGGGTTTTCTTGGTGATTAGGCTAGGATAATATGGGTAGGATACTAGGGTATGGGTTAGGGTTAATGGGTACGGGTCTTGGTAGTGTTTGGAGCTGGTTTTGGGCTTGGGAATTGGCACGCAAAACAGGGGGGGCTGTTTGTTGCGGGCTGTTTGTGAGGGATTTGGGACGAGAATTTGGGCCATGGATAGGGGGTTCGAACTAGGGTTGATGGGTATTGGTCTAGGTTGGTTAATGTACTCGAGATTCGTGCCAATTCGTGAAGAAAACGGGCTCAAAAACCGAGCTAAAATCGAGCTCAAAAAACAAGTTAAAAAACGAGTTTTCTTCGCTTTTTAAAATCGATTTTTCAAATCAATTAACCCATTAAAATAAATGACTCATAAAATGATTTTTCAAATCAAATATTTATTTTATTTTCAATAAAATAAACTTGGGAAAATAAAATTCAAAATAAAATAAATTAAATTGAAATCACTTTAAAAAAGCTTAAATTTAAATATCATTTAAATTAATAAAATGAACTCACTAAAAAAAACATTAAATTAAATATCATTTTAATTAATAAAATACTTCATCGACGACGCCCATTCTACATCGTAAAACGAGCTCCAAATAATGACAATGACAACTAAAGAATACATGTGTCCTATCATCATCGGGTGTTTGTCGGGTTCTCTATAAATTCCAATATCGACGGATACGGGTATCTACAAAGGGTGATTCTCATGTTGGCGTTCGAATGGAGGTTCGGTATCCCCAAAGTGCGAATGCGAGTTTGCTCGGCCAATCGCGGTAATTATGCTACATCTTGTTTATGAAGGTGACGAGTATTTTGTTTGCTGCCTCTTCCACTCCGTTGGTTTTGGGCCGATAAGGGGATGGACGGTGTCGCTTGATTTTTTATTGGTCTAACAATGGTTGTGTTTCGGACCGTAAGTGGGAGCCTTGGTCACTAATGATTTGATGGGGTACCCTATATTTCTGAGATGATGTTATGTTGGATGAACTCGCCACTTGTTTAGCGGTCAAGTCTACATAAGATTGTGCTTCTACCCATTTGGTGAAGTAGTCGATTGCGACGAGGACAAAGCAATGTCCCTCGGTTCCTATCTGATTGACTTTGTCGATGATGTCGATGCCCTAGGTCGAGAAAGGCCAGGGTGATGTCATGGTGTATAAAAGGGATGGTGGTATGTGTTGTATAGTGGCGAAGATTAGGCAATTGTGGCAATGTTTGACGTAGTTTATGCAATCGGCTTTCATGGTGGTCCAGTAGTAGCCTAACCGCATGATTTTTCGGGCTAGCATCATTGCGCTCATATGAGGGCCACATTCTCCATCGTGGACCTCTTCCATGACTTTCTTGCCATTGTTGTGGTCAATGCAAAGGAGAAGGATCTCATGGGGTGTTCTTTTGTACAGTTGCTCGTGGTTTATCACGTATTGTGATGCAAGTAGACGGATGGCTTCGTTTATGGTTTTAGTAGTTAAGGATGGCTTGGTAACAAGGTTCGACATGGTTTTCCTCGTCGTTGTTAATGACGCAGATGTGAGCTGGCTCGCCCCTTATTTCGACACACAAGGGCATGGATGTCATGTCATCGGGTATGTTGACGAGCGCGATAAGTTTTGCTAGGGCATCGACAAATTTGTTTTTTTCCCATGGTAAGTGGAAGTAATCTATTTGGACGAAGAATCTTGGTTTGAAGCTTGGGAGCGATTCAAAGGAACTTGTCGCTCATGTCCTCATCATGGACATAGCGAGTGGTTTTTGGTACAACAATTTTGGAATAGTCTTTATGAAGACTTAAGAAACATTCTCAACATGGGATCAAATGGTATGTTCACCGAAGTTGACGATAATCAAACTTGGAACAAGATTGAGGAAATCGCGGTCCATAATTCACAATATAGTAGACCCCGCAAGGCTACTAGAGGAGGAAAGCATGAAGTGGACTCTATTACTCAATTGGGTGCTCAACTTAGTGCTCATATTGATACCATCAACTTGATGTTTGAGAAGGCTATGGCTAAGCTTGAATAAGCCTCAAAATCACCAAAACATCATGTTAATGCCATTGTGGCATCTTAATCAATCCCAAGTGGGATATGTGAGAATTGTGGAACTTTGGGACATGACCAAAGTGAATGTAGGGGAACAAATGAGCAAGTGAATGCTTTTAAAGCATACAAAAGTGGTACCCCTTATTCCAACTATTACAATGAAAACATCAAATTCCATCCAAATCTCTCATGCAAAAGCCAAAATGTTCAAAACCCTCAACCAACATACACCCCACCTCCCATGAGAAACCAAAATCAAAGACCCTTTTTCAACCAAAACCAAGGTTATCAAAATCAAACTCCATACAATCAACAAAATGACCAAGGTTTTGATGTTCAAAAAGCGGTCCTCCAAATGCAAAACAATCAACAAGAATTTTCACTCAAATGCAAAAAGATAGCCAAGCAAAAGACATCATCATCAACAACATCCTAGCCCACACAAAAATGTTGGAAACTCAAATGACCCAACTAGCATCTTCAAGCTCTCAAACACAAAAGTGCAATTACCACCTCAAAGTAATCCCTCAAGACATGAAACTTTTAGTGCCATCCACTTGAGGAGTGGTACGAGATATGAAGGGTCAAAGAAGAAAGTTGAGGATGAAGTTGTGGAAGCTAGTGACAAGGAAAGAGTTGTGCAAAACTCTAGGGAAGAAGAACCCACCAATCAAGAAGTTTCAAAGAAAAGTGAAGAAAAGGCCAAAAACAAGGAGCCCATTGTGATTAGACTTCCATTCCCGAGTCATCAAGCAAAGCCTATGTTTGATGACCAACAAGGAAAATTCATGGAAATTGTGAAGAATTTAGAAGTCTCGATTCCTTTCACGGAATTGATCAATCACGTTCCGGCCTATGCAAAGTGTATGAAGGACATCCTTACGAAGAAGAAATCAATCCGGAAGCTTGAGACTATTGCCTTCACTAAGGTGAGTAGTGCCATCCTTCAAGGGAGTTCACCTCCAAAACTCAAGGATCCGGGAAGTTTCTCCATTCCATGCACTATTGGTGACACTCCAATCAACAAAGCTTTATTTGACCTTGGGGCAAGTGTTAGTGTCATGCCATATTCGGTTAGCAAGAGGCTAGGAATGGGAGAACTCAAATATACCAACATTACGCTTCAAATGGCGGATAGATCAACAAAGACACCTTTAGGGGTATGGGAAGATGTTCCCGTGAGAATTGGAAAATTCTTCATCCCGGTGGATTTCGTTATTGTTGACATGGAAGAAGACTCCAACATTTCTATTATCTTTGGAAGACCTTTTTTGCACACCGCGGGAGCCGTGATCGATGTGAAGCATGGAGAGCTCACCCTTGATGTGGGAGATAAAACCATCACTTTCAATCTTGAAAAGATAATGAGAGCTCCCCGATTGCATGAGTGTGTTTTATGGTTGATCACTATATTAGGAAGGATGATAGGAAGAAGTTGGAATTTCAATGGAAAAAGAAAGTGGATGATGCTCCATCAAAAGAACAAGGAAATAGCAATAATGAGAGCTTGAAAAGCTCACCCATGACAAGTGAAGAAGATGGCCCATTGGCCAAGACAAGAAAGAAGGAGAGTTGTCTCTATCAACTAAGAAATTTTTAGCGATCAAGTAGACAAAGTTTGCGGTCTTTGGGATGATGAGTTTGAAGGGATATTCAATCCCTATATTGGTAATGCTATGACCCAAGACCATCATGGAGAACGACAAGTGCAAAAATCTATTGAGTACCTTTATCATTATAATGAGCAAGCTTTCGACTACTTCTTCAAGGTGTTGAGTAACATCAACAACACCTTGAACATGCCCCCTTAACATATCACATTGGAATGAGAGTTTGGTGGAGTCCTCCCTAAACAACCATTTGTAAATATTCTAACTCCCTAACTTGCATTTCAATTATTACATTGAAATTTTGTCATTATTGGATTTATATTTTTGTGCCTTGATCAAGATATTCATCATTTTCAGAGAAGTGAGGGAGGGACCTATGATTTTATTGATGTTGTTTTAGCAGGATTTTTCCTGGAAGGATCCGGCTTGATTATAGAGTAATAAGGGTATCTAGTTCAATAAATTAGGAATAAAAGTGTAAATGAATAATGGGAAAGAACTAAGTATAAATAATGTTGTTTGTATTTCTTTGACAAGCTGACCACAAGTTCAGTGTATACAATTGAATATTCAGGAAAATAATAGACAAGTTGTAGAGAAAAGATGAATAATATCCTGTGTCTACAAATGTTTAGATCATGCTATTTATAGTCTTCAAATATTAACGTTGGATGTGTACTCAACGTCCCCTTGATCGTTGGAGTTGTTAGCTGGAAAATAGGGCACATTTCCTATTAATACGGTTAACTCATTCTTCTTCAACAAACCGTTGTTCTTTTCCTTTTGCAGGTTCTGATTTGCTAAGATTATGTGCTCTTTGTAGTTGGACTTGGTCTTCCATGAGAGTAGGAGGTGGGCACTTGCCTTTATATAACCGTTTTGCTGCTTGTCAACTTAATCCAGCCTGCTTAAGTGTCCTGCCAGGCTACTCTGCACTTACCAGCTGGTTTTTCTTCTAGGATTTAGTGGCCTGCTTATCTTGTGGTTTTCTTCATCTGCCAAATAGTGGTTAGATTTGTCCGGTCCCTGTTTGCCCCAATCAGCCTAATAAGGTCAGGCTAAATTGAAGTCAGACCAGGCTAAATTGGGCCTAACAATTGCCCCTTGACATTTTACCCGTGCTGGATCAGGCCAGGGGTGAGATGTCAATTTACCGGGCTCAACAATAAAAAGAATCACATTTACTCAAGGACTCTTAGACTTCTAGTGACCGTTAATCACTGCAACGGCTAACTACATGATGTCATGCTGACAGTTTTGTGTTTTCTAGGGTTTTTGCACCGCTACTCTTCTTCTATAAATACGGTAATTGTGATGAGTTTATTTATCACCAAAGTTCTTCCACTTTTCTTGCTAAATCTTCTCTAAAATTCTTCCCTATTTCCCAGGAATTCCAGTTTTCTATTTCTCATTAATTTATCATGATAAATAAAACAATAGAGGATATGCGAGCCAAAAAGCGTCCTGCTTCCCAGAAAGCTGCGGCTGAGCCTGAACCCACAGACGTCCATGAGGAGGAGGTGGTTGAAATTGATCCTCCTGCTCGTGCTATAGCATTTAAATATCAAGATTCTATCTTTTCTGCTCTTCAATCCCTGGATTCCTATTTTCCTGAGGAAAACCTATTGAAAACAAACTATGATGGGGTTTTAAGGGAGAAAAAATTAATTCCTGACTCGGCTGAGGTTTGGATTCCTGAGTTTTGTCCAGTCAAAGCTAACTGGGTGTCACCTGGTTGGTTCTGTATTTATGAATCGGCGTTCAAAGTAGGTTGTAAGTTACCTTTTACTCCTTTAATGATTGATACTATTCGTGCCATGGAAGTATCACCTTTACAAATTATGCCAATGGTTTGGAAACTTGTCCATTCTATTGAAAATTTATGTGCTAAACATAAACTTGTAATTACTATTAACGATATCAAGGCAGTATATCATCTGAAAAATCCTTCTACCGGTCGTTTCAATTTGAGAATCAAGTCGAAAATGTCTCCATTGATTACTAACCTCGACTCTGGGGACGATAAAGGCTGGGCAAAGACTTACCTGTTTATCCGGACTGAAAGTCTGGGGTCAGGCCTGGATTATTTGAGATATCCTCCTTTGGAGAGTGGTAGGTTTCCTGAATTCTTAATTTGCATTTTATATTATACGAAATTGGAATATTTAAGTTTTACCTGTGCATTTTTGCGGATATTTGCAGCTCCTGACTGGAACTTTGACCCTCTTGACGAGGAGTATATTTCAAGGATAGAGGCCTTTCTTTCTATTCCTGAGGAAGAGAGGACTTGGCCTGCTAGTCTGGGCAGGGATTTGTTGCCCTGGTATATGAAGCCTAAGCTGAGTGTGGTTAAAGTACCCAAAGGCAAGCCTAGCTCCACTCCTCTTTCCTGTATGTCTTCTATATGTCTTTATGTTGATTGTTGTCTTCTTACTACTTCTCTTCTGATATTTATATGTATTTTTATACATTCAGTGTACAGATCTTCTGCTAGGTTGGCCAGCTTTAGCGCGGCTGACTTGAAAGCTTGAGTTGCTAGAATTGCTGAACAGTCCAAGAGCCAGGAGGCTAGTGGGAGCGATAAGACACTTGACATTTTGGTTTCTGATGTCCAGCCTCCCCAGGAACCGCCCATGCTAGTATCCCCAAAGGTCGTTCAGGCTTCTAAAAGGAGGAGGGAAGCTGTCATTCCTGAAGAGGAAGGGAGAGAGAAAGAGCCTATTCAGGCTCAACCAATCAGGACTGTCAGGGAAGTGTCTGCTCGTATGGACGATATGGACGCTGCCCGGGCACAGATAAAGGATTTCTCTGCTAGTATGAGTGGCCAGCTTTTATCTGATAATACCCTTGAGTCTTCTACCAAAGTGGTGTCTATCTTGTCTTCTCTTGTGACAAAGGCTGCTGCTCTCGCTTCTCAAGCTAAGGAGGTTAGTTGTAAAGGGCCTTTTTTAATTATTATGTGTTCTTTGTGTTGCTTTATGTTTGGCTGATTGATTTTCTTTCATTTTTCTATAGGGATTGGATGCTTGGTTGGCTACTGCTTGTCAGCTCAGGGATGCCCAGGCTAGGCTTTCTGGCTTGGAAGAAAAATTAGATAAAGTCAACTGCTTGCTGCACACATCTAGGGGTAATGAGGTAATACTTCAGTCTCAGGTGGGGTCTGCTAGAGAGGCATCTAGGGTTGCTTTGGTTTGTGAGGTGGCTGCAAAAAACACTGAGAAAGTTGTCAGGCAAGAGCTCGAGGATGCAAGGGAAGAGCTGGCTGCCGAGAAGCAGGCAATGCAGGATCAGCTGAGGAAAAATGAAGAGCTTGGTGCTGAAAAGGAGCTGGTGGAGGCGCGGCTTGCTGATGCTGCTTAGTACTTCTTTGGGAAAGGCCGGGTTGATGCTATGAGGGATCCGGAATCTGACTGGGCTAAGTGGGATCCGGATCGGGATGAGACAGCTCTGGACACCTAGTATCCTGATTTGGCCAATATGGGTCAAGAAGAAGAAGTGGATTCTCCTCCTTCCAAGGAGAAATCTGGTGATCAAGAAATGGTGGATGGTTGTGAGTCGGTTACTGGTTTGAAGCCTGTTTAGATTTATATTTTTGCTTTTCGTTTTGGCCCATCCAAGGGGGATGTTCCTGGAATGAATAATTATTAGGTATTGTGGTAGGGCTGGCTTTTTGGATGAATATTTTGTTTCGGTTTTGAATAAACATTTGGTGTTTGTTGGTTTCTTTTTGTGTTTTGATAAGGTATATTTGTAGTGTTGGATGTGTATTGGATCTGGCCAGTTATTCAACTGGATCGGGCCAGTTTTTTGTGTCATGGGTGGGGTTATTGCCTGTCTGGAGGGCTTATGTCCCCTGCCTGTCTGGAGGGCTTATGACCCATCTATGTTATACAAGCTAGGAAAAGATTTTCCAGGTTTGTATATTAAATTGAGCTCAATATTTTAAGGCCTGTTTTTGCAACTGAAAGTTGGATATTAGTGGGGTGGCCCCCAATCTTTAAAATTTGTTTTAAGTAAAGCACAGTATGTAAAACAAATATTGAAGATTCTACTCGTTAAAGGGAAATACGAGAATATTGATAAGTATTTGGGCACATAATGGAAGAAATCATATAAGGCATTTATTCATATAATGGCAAATATCATACATTTATTTTCGTATCAGATCAGGCAGGAAATGGTAAGATAAAGATTATACCTGGACCGGGGATATATTTTATATGTGAAATAGTTTTAAGTGTGCAATATTCCAAGCTCTTGGGATCATTTCGCCGTCCAGAGTTTGTAGTCTATAAGCTCCCTGGCCGACTATTGAGTCAATCAGGTAAAGACCTTCCCAGGCTGGGGCCAATTTGCCGGCGTTCTTCTCTTTTGTGTTTTCAAAAACTTTTCTGAGAACTAGGTCTCCTACCCTGAATACTCTAGCTTTGACAGTCTTGTTGTAGTTTTTTGCAACTCTTTCTTTGATATCTTTCGCCATTCTAATCTTTGTTGCATCTCTTAGTTCTTCCGTCAAGTCCAGGTTATCCTCCATTAGAGGTATATTGCTCGTTATTGTATTCAGGCTGCATCTAGCTGATGGAATGTCGACCTCTACTAGGATTACTGCTTCACATCCATAGACCAAGGAGTGGGGGGTTTGGCCTGTGGATGTTTTAGGCGTGGTTATGTCAGCCCAGAGGACCAAGGAGAGCTCTTCAGCCCATCAACCTTTCCTTCTTTCTAGCTTCTTCTTTATGCAACTGATTATTACTTTGTTACTAGATTCAACCTGGCCGTTAGCTTTTGGATATCCTGGTGTGGAGGTCACCAGGTTGATGTTCCATTGAGCACAGAAAGCTGCTGTTCTTTTTCCCACGAATTGTGTGCCATTGTCGCATACTATTTCAGAAGGGATGCCATATCTACATATGATGTTGCGTTTGATGAATGCTATGACATCCTTTTCTTTGACTGGCCTGTATGAATCAGCTTCTATCCACTTGGAGAAGTAGTCAGTCATTGCTAGCATAAAAACTTTTTGCCCGGGTGCTTGAGGTAGTTTTCCTACTATATCCATGCCCCACTTAATAAATGGCTAGGGGGCGGATATGGAATGTAGTTCCTCAGATGACTTGTGGATATATGGTCCATGAATTTGGCAAGCTTCGCATTTAGAGCTGAATTCCAGGCAATCGGCCCTCAAAGTGGGCCAATAATAGCCCGTTCTGAGTACCTTACTTGCCAGGCTCCTTCCGCCTTTATGATTTCCACAGTATCCTCCATGGATTTCTGATAGTATCTGTTCAGCTTCTTGTGGTTCCAGGCATCTGATGTATGGTCCTGCCTGTGATTTCTTAAAAATCACGTTGTTAATAATAGTATATGAAGCAGCTTTGATTTTGAGTGCCCTAGCATCTTGCTTATTCAGGGGGAGGATTCCTTGTTGTAGCCAATCATAGTAAGGTTTTGTCCATGAATTGGCAATATATATTGGGAAACTTTCATCTTGTTTGTTTATTGCAGGTTCTTATAAATGTATGATGGGTATTTTATCAAAGTCAGGGGGACTGAAGTTGGATCCTAGGCCGGCTAGGGCATCGGCCTGGGTATTCAAGTCCCTAGGAATTTGATCAATATTAAAATTGCGAAATTTTGTTTTTAGATTTTGGACAACTTCCAAATAAAGCATTATTTTTGAGTCTTTTGCAGTATATACTCCATTTACTTGGTTTTAAATAAGGAGGGAATCAGTACGTACCTTTAGGTTTTGTACACCAAGGTCAATACATACCTTTAATCCAGCTATTAGGGCTTCATACTCTGCCTCATTGTTGGTAGCTTCAAATGCACATCTTATAGCTTGTAATATCTTATCCCCCTGTGGCGATTTTAGTACTACCCCTAGGCCTGTGCCCCTCATGTTGGCTGCACCATCGACAAATAGGGTCCATTCTAGGTCTGTTTGGTCATTGGTCAATCTATTTACTTATTTTATTAGGTTGGGTTCTAGGGCTGGACTAAAATCAACCACAAAGTCTGCTAGTGCTTGTGACTTAATTGATGTCCTTGGTTCAAATGTTATGTTGTATGTGCTTAGCTAGACTGACCATTTGCATATTCGTCTGGACAATTCTGGTTTCCTAAGTACAGACTTGATAGGAAGATTGGTTCTGACTATTATAGGGTGGCTTTCAAAGTATGGTCTTAATTTTGTGCAACTCATAATTAAAGCTAAAACGTATGTTTCAAGTAGGCCATACCTGATCTCTGCATCTAGTAGACTTTTACTTACGTAATAGACAGGGTGTTGTTGTCCGTCCGCTTCTTTGACCGGGGGACGCACCGACAAAGTTAGATTTCCGTGACTGGCAATGTATCTTGTCAAGGGTTCGTCTTTGACTTGTTTTGCCAACAAGGGAGGAGAGGATAGATATGTTTTCAGATCTTCAAAGGCAGCTTGATGATCAGGGGTCCACTGAAAGTCTTTGTTTTTCCTTAGCAGATTATAGAATGATTTCCACCTCTCTGACGACCTTGAAATGAACCTGTTTAGGGCTGCTATTCTTCCTGTCAGCTTTTGTATGTCTTTGACTATCTTTGGTGGTTCTAGCTCCAGGATGGCTTTGATCTGTTCAAGGTTGGCTTCTATTCCTCTTTTTGTCACCATATAGCCCAAGAATTTGCCTGCTGAGACTCCAAAATGACATTTCTGTGGGTTGAGCTTCATGTTGAATTTCTCCAGTATTTGGAAGGCTACTTCCAGGTCTTTGATGTGGTCTTCTGCCTTTTTTTACTTGACTACCATATCGTCAATGTAGACTTCCATGGTATCTCCTATTTGATCTTTGAACATCATGTTGACTAATCTTTGATAGGTTGCACCTGCATTTTTTAATCCAAAGGGCATAGCAAAGATAACAAGTATATTCCTCTTTCGGTGATGAAGGTCATTTGTACTTTCCGATCTGCGGGGTGCATCTTTATTTGGTTGAATCCACTGGAGGCATCCATGAATGTTAACATCTCGTGGCCTGCAGTGGCATCCACCATTGCATCGATATGTGGCAAGGGAAATGGATCTTTGGGGCAGGCCTTGTTTAGGTCGGTGTAGTCTACACAGACTCTCAATTTGCCGTTTTTCTTTTGGACGACTACTACATTTGCAAGCCAATCAGGGTACATTACTTCCCTGATCATTCCCATGTCCAATAGCTTGTCAACTTCTTGGTTGATGATTTCATGCCTCTCTGCAGCAAATTTTCTCCTTTTTTGTTGTACAGGCTTAAAGGATTTGTCAATATTTAACTTATGGGTTATAACATCAGCATCTATACCAGTCATATCAAAATGTGACCAAGCAAAACAAGACATTTTAGTTTTGAGAAAGCTGACAAGATTGGGTCTGACTGAGTCAGGTGCATCTGACCCTACAAGTACTTTCCTGTCAGGGAATTCCGGGTCTAGAATGACCTCTCCTGTTTCCATTTGTGTCTGCGCAATATATTCTTTCCTGACAGGTGACTTTAATTGCTATGCGAGGGACTTACCTGACTTTGAAGGTTTCAAAGCCTGGGTGTAGCATTCCTGAGCTGTCCTTTGTTCTCCCCTGATGGTGGTTATCCACCATTCAGTTGGTATATTCACATATTGATGGTATGTTGACGGGATTGCTTTGACGTTGTGGATCCATGGTCTGCCTAGGATTACGTTATACGAGGATAGGCAATCCATTACCCCGAATCTTTCATAGGAAGCCACGCCTTCCACATAGGTTGGCAGGTTAATTTCTCCCAGGGTGTTCTTTGTTTTTCCGCTGAATCCAACCAGAACACTGGATTTTTTGATGATTTTCTCTTCATCTATCCTCATAGCTTTGAGGACGTCAAGCATCACCAAGTTGATTGAACTGCCCCCGTCTATCAGGATTCTTGATACCTTAGCCGTGCCAATTTGCATGGTAATTACCAAGCTGTCATGGTGTAGATCTGATATTCCCTGCAAGTCTGAGTCATCAAAAGTAACAGCAGGTAATGACTTAGATCTAAGAGGGGGTTGAAGTTTAGACTCCCTGGATATTCTTTTGGCGGTAGAAATTTGGTTAAGCCATGATTTCGATCCTCCATTTATGAACTTGACTTCATAGATGGGGGGAGGAGGAGGAGGATCTCTGTTGTTCCCTGAATCTCTCTTGTTTTGTCCTTCATCTTTGTTCTTTGGCTGCTGGATTAAGTCTTTCAGATAGCCCTTCTTTAGGAGGTATGCCACTTGTTTCCTGAGTTGGATGCATTCTTCTGTGGTGTGCCCGATGTCTTGGTGGAAGTCACACCATCTCGTTGGATCTTTCCTGGGGTTGTCAGACTTTTTGGGCCATCTGACCGTGTCTCCCAAGCTTTCCAGGCGTTTGATTAATCCTGCAGTATTTATAGAGAAGTTATATTCAGGAATAGTTGGTAGGCTAAAAAGGTTACCTTTGTGTTCTTGTGCCATGTTGACTTCAGATCGTTCAGGTCTGGAATAGGGTGCTGATCTGGGGTTGCCTCCTTTCTGGTAGGAGCTTTTCCTGTTAGTGTGTCCATAGCCTTGCTTTCCTCCGGACGAGTTTGTTCTGAAGTTGAGATCTTCTTCCAATCTGACATGTTCTAAGGCGATGGATTGAACAGTGGCAAAGGTTGGGCAGGCGTTTTTGGTTAAGTCTGCATAGATGTCACTATCAAGCATGACTCCTTGCCTGAAGGCTTCTACCGCCGTCTCTTCGTCTCACTTGGGAATGGCTACCTTCTCTTTGACAAATCTTGCCAGGAATTCTTTGAGAGATTCTTCAGGAAGTTGCTTTACCCTGAACAGGTTACTGGGTCTTTTGGCCATGTCTCTGCTGCTTGCGAATTGTTGATTGAAGGCATTGACCAGTTCTGCAAAATTCTTGATACTTCCATTTGGGAGATTGATGAACCATTGTAATGCTGCTCCAGTTAGGGTTGTACCAAAGCCTTTACACATGCAGACCTGCCTGAGTTCACTGGGTATTGAGGCGGCTAACATCTTCTGTTTGAATATGGCAACGTGATTTTATGAATCAGAGGTTCCATCATAAGTTCTCATGGATGGGACGGTAAATTTCTTGGGGAGATCAATCTTTGCAATTTCATCTGCAAAGGGTGAATCAAGTGTCAACTTCTACTTCACCACGGTCCGGCACTCCAGGTATATTTTCTATTTTGTTGTGGAATTTTTGAATTTCCTGAAGCATAGCCATCATTATTGCTGCTTCAGTTTTGTTTGTTTCATCGTTGGGAATGATTTGGGTGCCGGATGAGGTATCCTTCTCCGGAGTTCCAAAATTGGAAAAGTCAATGTTTTTGATAATGGATGAGAATGGGGTTCCTGGTTCGAATCTGGTCTTGGAGCCTGAAGGCTGATTTTCCAATTTTTTTCTCAAGTTAGACTCAGATTCCTTAAGCCTACTGATTTCAGCCTCTGCTTGGGTTGCCTTTTCTTGAATTGTCTCCAATTCTTTGATCTTAGCTAAGGCAGCCGCCAATTGTTGTTTTGGGGTGAGTTCTACCATATTTGTATGTGAATATTAAATGAAGAATGGTAAAAGGAATTTTTTGATTACCGAACTAGATGCCCCACGGTGGGCGCCAATTGTTTTAGCAGGATTTTCCCTGGAAGGATCCGGCTTGATTATATAGTAATAAGGGTATCTAGTTCAATAAATTAGGAATAAAAGTGTAAATGGATAATGGGAAAGAACTAAGTATAAATAATGTTGTTTGTATTTCTTTGACAAGTTGACCACAAGTTCAGTGTATACAATTGAATATTCAGGAAAATAATAGACAAGTTGTAGAGGAAAGACGAATAATATCCTTTGTCTACAAATGTTTAGATCATGCTATTTATAGTCTTCAAATATTAACGTTGGATGTGTACTCAACCTTCCCCTTGATCGTTGGAGTTGTTAGCTGGAAAATAGGGCACATTCCTTATTAATACGATTGACTCATTCTTCTTCAACAAACCGTTGTTCTTTTCCTTTTGCACGTTCTGATTTTCTAAGATTATGTGCTCTTTGTAGTTGCACTTGGTCTTCCATGAGAGTAGGACGTGGGCACTTGCCTTTATATAACCGTTTTGCTGCTTATCAACTTAATCCAGCCTGCTTAAGTGTCCTGCCAGGCTACTCTGCACTTACCATCTGGTTTTTCTTCTAGGATTTAGTGGCCTGCTTACCTTGTGGTTTTGTTCATCTGCCAAATAGTGGTTAGATTTGTCCGGTCCCTAGTTGCCCCAATCAGCCTAATAAGGTCAGGTTAAATTGAAGTCAGACCAGGCTAAATTGGGCCTAACTGATATGTAGTGCTTTACCTTAGTGTGGGGATAGCAATTACCTAGGCTATTCATGCCTTTGTAGTGCCCGTACAATGAAGAACACGAGAATTGAAGAATGAAAATGACACGGGTTACGAAGTACCCACGGATGGACCTGAATCCGTTTGGTCAAGGAAGAATCCGAGCGGCCAAATGGACAATCCGCTCGTCCCGAAGAAACCCGAGCGTCCAAGTTAATAGACGCTCGTCTGGTAGAGATGCAGAAATCAAAAATCTTGCCTGACTGTGAATCCGAGCGTCTTAGCTGAGAAACCGCTCGTCTCATTCTGGACGGTCGTCCTTCAAGAAAGACGCTCGTCTTTTTACTGCAAAATTTTGGGATTTTCTCTGTAAAGGAATCCGAGCGTCCACCCAGAAAGACGCTCGTCTCATCATAAAGAATCCGCTCGTCTTTCTAGGAATCTGCTCGTCCTGTGGCGTCTTTTTCCGAGCCAAATTTTGAAGAATCCGAGCGTCCCGACACCTGGTTCGCTCGTCTTCTACTGCAGTTTCAAATGTAATGGGTTTTTTTAAAACCCTCTTCTCCCTTTCATTCTCATTTCTTCAACATACAAACACTACACAAAACCCAAAAACCCCAAAACCCTCATCCTCTCCATCAACAAAAACAAATTTCCTCAACCAAACTCAACCAAATCAAATCCAAACTTCCTCACAACGAAAATTCCATCAAAAGAGCAAGAGAATAGCAACAAAGAGAGCTTGAAAAGCTCACCCATGACAAGTGAAGAGGATGGCCTCATTGGCCAAATCAAGAAAGGAGGAGAGTTGTCTCTATCATCTCAAGAGATTTTTAATGATCAAGTAGACGAAGTTTACGGTCTTTGGGATGATGAGTTTAAAGGGATTTTCAATCCCTATATTGGCAATGCTAATGATCAATACCATCATGAAGGACAACAAGTGCAAAGATCTATTGAGGATCTTTATCATGATAACGAACAAGCTTTCGACTACTTCTTCAAGGTGTTGGGTAACATCAACAACACCTTGAACATGCACCAATGACATCTCACTAAGGATGAGAGTTTGGTGGAGTCCTCTCCAAACCACCATTTGTAAATATTCTAACTCCCTAACTTACATTTTAATTCTTACATTGCATTTTTGTCATTTTTTGATTTTTGTGCTTTGATCAAGATATTCATCATTTTTCAGAGAAGTGAGAGAGGGACTAATGATTTTATTGATGTGTAGTGCTTTAACTTAGTGTGGGGATAGAAATTGCTTAGGCTATTTATGTTGGGGCTGGTGTCCTTTGCAGTTAGTGCAAAGACTTATAAATCTCTAAAAGGATCAAAGGGTATACTTTTGTATTATAATCAGTTGGTCCACGTTTATCAATAACGGTTGGCTTGCAAGATAAGTTTGACGTTATTGTCATACAGATGGCGGTGATCAACTGGTCCCTAAAAGTCACACCTATAGGATACGTTTGAGAGATGTGACGGTATGAAAATACAGTCATGTTGATGCCAAAGTTGACTAAGCAGTTAGTCGGAGTTATTGACTAATAACTAGTCAAAACGCGATGTTGAGATATTTTAATTTAATACGGATTAAATAAAATTGGCTAAGGCGAATTAAACAGTTAATTCGTAAATTAAATATAAACGATTATATTTAATTGATGTATATTGAATTAATTATACAATATTGTCTTTGTCGGACATGTATTAATATTTCAACTAATCCGAGTTATTAGTTGACATTTTAATATATACGTTTTAGCAATTCTAGTCGGATCACGAGTTTAATAAGGAGGAAGTGGAAAGCCCACTCCCTCCCTAATCAAACCCACGGACCGAGCAAGGGGAAGAAAAGGAGAGCTCCTCTCATTTTTGACCTAGACAATTCATTTTTGCACACAAAACTAGGGTTTTGGAAAACTTTCCTCTGAAACCTAGATCTCACATCTCGTAAAACTCACAACAAATTCTCTCAATATTGCAAGGCAATTAGAGAATACTTTTCTAGCACGAGGGCATAATCTCAGACGGTCTTGGGTGTAACAATTAGGAGGAAATCTACGTTGATTTCTATTCATTTTGCTGAATTGCACTAGGACCCGAGGTTGATTCTTTACCTTTATCGTTTCTATTGTATTTTTGTTTATGACCATAAATTACATGTTAAATTTTGCGTTATAGTCCTAAAATTTATGGGTTTTATACGGATATTACCCTTCAAGTAGTATCAGAGCGAGGCCACGTAATTTTATCATGTTAATTTTCATTAAACAAATTGAATCGATAATTTTTTTGCTTGAAAAACCGTGCGGCAGCAGCTATTGGCTCACGGCAGAAATTTTTTTTTGTGGCTGTTGCGTTTTTCTTGAAAACCGTGCCCCTTTGGTTTTCGTCTGATCAGACGGTTGATGTTTTGTTTTGTCTTGGATTTGTTCTTTGCATATTGTTTTGTAATCGATATTCATTGCAATATGTTAAAAGTTTTATCAATTGTAATTTTTGTTTTAATACGGATTATGTTCAAATTGCAATTGGTTTTGTCAAATCGTGTTTTTGTTTTGGCTAATGTTGCTCACGGCAATGAGGCAGCCTTTGTTTTTTTTTGGTTTTTTTTTTTTTTTTTTTTTTTTTGGCTCACGGCGTGAGCCTTTGAAATAAAAAAAAATTTTTGGCCCCTCTCGGTTTGGCCGTGAGAAATAAAAAAAAAAAATTTTTTTGGTTTTCGGCCATAACATGAGCATAATACGGATTTTATGCATTCGCTTGATAGTGAAACGGTTCACTCACGTACCATTTAGTTATTTTAAAGCGATTTAAAGTAACGGATTGTAATGAATTAAAATTAAGTTGATTAAAGCGGTTTTGTCACATAATTTTAATTGTCTTTGGTGGTTTGGATAAATTTAACATAATTACGGAATTATGTCACGAAAAAATTTTATTTAGTTGATGCATTTTATTTATCGTTATTTTGAATGTTTTGAATGCTTTCTTTACGTATTTATTTATTTTTACAAACGGTTGTAACTTAGTGTGGCCTTAGTAGAACGTGTTACCGTAATGATGGAACACGGTCTTGGTTGTATTTTGAGATCTCGTATCTCCATTTTGTTTTTCTTTATTACTGTTTTTATTTAGAATGTAAATAGGTTTATATTTTGTAAATTTTAATTGTAATTTTGAGAAGACCAAAGATGGAGACCGGATGCTCACTCCCGGTGCATGAAAAAGATGGAACATCAAGACAAGCTTCTCGGGGCCAACGGTGGATTCCAAAGTTGTATTATGTTCTTTTTACTAGGATAGGCCACACTAGGATTTTTTATTTACGTTTTGCATTCATTTATTTATTTTATCGTAACGATAGATTGCATCATATTCCGCCTAAAACCAAACCACCTAATAATTGCATGAAAACTGACTCATATAGAGGTCACGCGTTAGTTTTCTTTGACATTCTTATGTCACACGATCAATCTAAGCCATCACCTAAGTTAATTCATTCACGTAATGCTAGTTATTCGTTCACTTAAAATGAATTAAAACTAAGTTGATGGGATCTTCCTCGTATAACCAAAAATTGAGAATAGTCTTTATAGGTCAAACTCCAATAAATCCCTTCTCGGTCGGTAGGCATAATATGACCCCTTCTACGTCGGGTAAGTTGGAACTGATTGACTTATTTTATCTCAACACTATGGTCACTCGTACGATCCTGTGATTATGGTGGACTATAGATAGGATTTACGGAAATCTATCGACCAAGAGTTCTTACGGAAGAACTAGCTAAACAGTTGGCTTATCAATTTACAGAAATTGAGTCTTGGGATCACTTGTATTATTCTTGAGGGAGATCAATTATGCAAGTACAATGAGTCTACACGATTAAAATGAATTTTAAATAGACTTAAATCACCTCGATGAGTTGCTTATTTCGTTTTGTTTTTCCTTTCTTTTTCAGTGTAGATCACGATAATTTAAACTGCTAATAACATAATGGGCCGTCCGTGCGACGACCCAATGCCAAGTGTCACATTGGACCGAGAGTCCTGGCTTCGGATCTTCATGAATCGATGAATCGTCTACTCGATCGAAGAATGATGGATCAAACTTCATGGATCGGGAGGCAAAGATTACGGAATGCCGCCGCCGACGGAAGCTCAAATATCGATCGAGCCCATCCCGCCAAACCCAGGCCCCATGACTGGAATTAACGAGATCGACAAGTATAACGATTTCGCCATGGAAGCAGGTGCGGTAAAGAACGTACTCATTTTTGCAATAGAACCCAATTTGCAGAAACGCTTCATAGCCCAAGGTGCGAACAAGATTTTCACCACGCTCACCAAGGAATTCTCGAAAGCACCGAGAATCGTGACCTATGAGCATACCACTCGCTTCTTTGATGCGAGACTCCAGAAGGGCGAACCGGTTAGCCCACACATTCTCAGCATGATTGAGATTGTCGAGAAACTGGAGGCGCTTGATTGTAAAATCAGCGAGAACATCGTAATTGACCGCATGCTTCATTCACTCCACGATGGTTTTGCGCTCTTTAGAGCGAATTACTATATGAATGATTTGAAGAAAAGTCCTCATGAACTACACTCCCTTATCGTACAGACCGAGAAGGACATGAAGTTTAGTGGGAGCCTGAAACAAGATGTTCTCGTTGTGTCAAACAAGGGCAAGGGAAACGGCAAAGTTCAGCCAGGCCTAGCAGTAGGTAAACCGAAGTTTAAGAAGTCGGGATCAGGTAAGAGTGGGCCTGGTGAGTCGAGCAACTCATCAGGCGCGACAAAGAGCAAGACCGATAACATGGAATGCCATCATTGCCACAAGACTGGGCATTGGAGGCGTACATGTCCTGTTTACCATGAGGACATAAAAGCAGGTCGCGTTAAACCTGTTGGTATGTCTTCTTCCTATTCTACTTCTATTCATATAATTGAGATTAACCACGCAAGTTACGGAACTTGGATAGTAGATACTGGTTGTGGTTCTCATCTGTGTAATCATGTGCAGGGGCTCCGAAACATCGAACCCCTCGTAAAGGGTGAGGTGGACCTGCGTGTCGGGAATGGAGCACGAGTGGCTGCCGTCTCGAGGGGAACATACGTGATCCAGCTTCCTAGCGGATTTGAGTTATTTTTATATAACTGCTATTATGTACCCAGTCTTTCTAAAAACATTATTTCAGTTTCTGCACTTGACAAACTTGGTTTTTCATTTGTAATAGAGAATAATACTTGCATTTTCTCATTACACGATATGATTTATGGCAAGGCAGTCTCCATGAACGGAATTTATGTTTGAGATCAGACCCCCGAAATATTACACGTAATGAATAAGAAGTTAAAGGTCGGTGACAAAGATCAAACATACCTTTGGCACTGCCGTATGGAACACATTAATGAGAAACGCGTAAAACAGCTCATAAAGAATGGAGCTATCTCGGCCTTTGATTTTCAATCATTTGGCACGTGTGAATCATGTCTCATCGGTAAGATGACTCGAATTTCCTTCAAAGGTGTTGGAATGCGCGCTGCTGACCTATTAGGACTCATACATACGGATGTATGTGGACCTATGTCAATCACCGCACGAGAAGGCTATAGGTATTTCATCACTTTCACGGACGATTTAAGTAGATATGGCTATGTCTAATTAATGAAGCACAAAAGTGAATCCTTTGAGAAGTTCAAGGAATACCAGAATCGGGTACATAACCTACTGGGAAGAAAGATTAAAACACTGCACTCAGACCGTGGTGGCGAGTATCTTTCTCACGAGTTTGATCAACACCTCAAAGACTGTGGGATTGCCTTACAATTAACTCCACCTGGAACACCTCAGTTGAATGGTGTGTCCGAACGGAGAAATCGAACACTACTTGATATGGTTCGATCCATGATGAGTCACACCGTGTTGCCTGACTCATTGTGGGGTTATGCTCTTCTGTCACTGCTCTAATATACTTAATCAAGTCCGTCTAAAGTGTTGACAAGACTCCATATGAACAATGGAAGGGAACGGTCCCTAACTTGTCCTTTATACGGGTTTGGGGCTGCGAGGCTTATGTCAAGTGGAGACACGAGGATAAGCTCGGCCCGCGATCGGTCAAGACATACTTTATAGGTTATCCTAAAGGAACACTTGGTCATTACTTTTATTCTCCAACCGAACAACGTGTATTTGTTGCGGCTAGTGCGACATTCTTAGAGAAGGAATTTTTCGAGAATGCAAAGAGTGATAGAACCTTCGAGCTGTCGGAGGTTCCAGAACCAAATACCGAGCAACCATTGGAGGAACTAATTCCTTCAATCCCGGCTGCGGTGAATATTCATGAGGAACCTAGGAGGTCGGGAAGAGTCTCTATTCCTCCGGACAGATACATTGGTATGGTCGAGGAACATGACATAGATGACATTCTGCTCTTAACGAGTAGTGAACCCGCAACCTATAAAGGTGCCATGACCAGTTCTGACTCAAAGCTATGGCTTGAGGCCATGCAATCCGAGATGGACTCCATGTATGAGAACAACGTATGGGATCTTGTTGACTTACCTGCTAAGGTTCGTCCCCTTCAATGCAAATGGCTTTACAAGATAAAGCATTCTGTGGAAGGTCAACAATATATTTATAAAGCACGACTAGTTGCTAAAGGTTTCACCCAAGTGCCAGGTTTGCACTACGATGAAATATTTGCACCCGTAGTCATGCTGCGTTCCATTCGGATTATCTTAGCGATTGCCGCTTTTCATGACTATGAAATTTGGCAGATGGATGTGAAAACTGCCTTCTTAAACGGTTATTTGGAGGAAGAGTTGTACATGGTACAACCCGAAGGTTTCATCGATCCTGAACATCCTAAGAAAGTGTGCAAGCTTAAGCGTTCCATTTATGGACTTAAGCAAGCATCTCGGAGTTGGAATCATCGCTTCGACCAAGTGATAAAAAAATGGATTTACTCGATCGGTCGAGGAACCATGTCTATATATCAAGTCGAGTGGGAGCAAGATTGTCTTCCTAATATTGTATGTTGATGACATACTCCTGATTGGGAATGACATACCTCTCTTAACTTCGGAAAAAGTATGGTTGAAGAACCATTTCCAGATGAAAGATCTGGGTGAGGCACAAAGAATTTTGGGCATCCGTATCTATCGAGATAGATCACGTCGGATGTTATCTCTCAGTCATTAGTCTTATATAGACAAGATACTAGAGAGATTCAGCATGACTAACTCCAAAAAGGGGTTTCTTCCTATGGCTCCAGGGGTGCATTTGAGCAAGTCTCAGGCACCAGAGACACCGGAAGAGAAAGAGCGCATGACACGGATTCCTTATGCCACGGCTGTAGGATCAATCATGTATGCCATGATATGCACACGTCCAGACGTGGCATATGCATTGAGTATGACAAGTCGATTCCAACAGCATCCAGGTGAATCACATTGGATGGCTGTGAAGAACATTCTTAAGTACCTACGGAGGACTAAAGATTGGGCATTGACTTATGTAGGCGATCAAAAGCTATGCGCAACCGGTTACGCAGATGCTAGCTTCCAAACGGATCGAGATGACTCGAAATCTCAGTACGGATTCGTTTTTACTCTTAATGGGGCTGCAGTCAGCTGGAAGAGTTCCAAACAAAGTGTTACAGCAGATTCTACGACTGAGTCCGAGTACTATGCCGCGTCGAAGGCCGCAAAGGAAGCGATATGGATGCGTCAATTCTTACAAGGACTATCGTGCCTAGTTCGAATGACCCGATCACCATCTATTGTGACAATAGAGGTGCCATCTTCCAAGCTAAGGAGCCTAAGTCTAGCAACAAGTCTAGACATGTACAACGGAAAGCTCATCTAATCCGAGATTACGTGGAGCAAAAGGAAGTAGTGATAGAAAAGATTGCTACAGAAGATAATATAGCAGATCCTCTCACTAAACCATTACGACAAGATAAGCATGAAGGGCATGTTAATTCCGTGGGAATTAAACGTGTTCCTGAGTTGTAGTACTCTTTTATGGATTAGATTCATTCTCTTTTGTACTCTATATGACATCATCGTTTTGATATTTATATATTTTGTTTTTCATGTGGATTTGTACGACAATTTTGAACACCACAAAGTGAACTGAACAAACATTATATTTTCGGTCCTTAATTGCCCACGTGAGCTGATAACTCAAGGTAATTATTTTGTGACGTTGGTTGATGGTGGGTTCAACGAGCCATAAGTCAAAAGGTTGACTGACCAATCACAGAGGCGATTTATACGGATATTTCGTAGGACACAATTGTGACATCGACGTGGAGTCCTAAATGTTTTATAACATTCGGTGCTAGGTCGTGGATAGGACCTCCATGGTGATCCTAAGAGTCGATTCTTTTGACTATCGACTGTCTCTTGAGACTAAGACAGATTTTGGGTGACTTTGGTTTCTTTCTCACGGTCATCCGTAACAGGGGGCCAAGTAGATTTTTTCGGGTCATTTCATGCGTGCTTAGATCGGAAGGAGTCGAGTTGAAGGAAATATTCAGCCTTTATCGGGTACTCGATATTTCTCAGGGCCACTCGAGGAGTCAGAATCGAAATGCATGGCCATGCTCGAATACGAATTCGTTTTATCAGTTGAGTTACTCTCTAGTCGGGGAAACCACTCTTGATACAGATCGATTGTAAAATACGACCTTTGCGGATCCGGATCTGCAAATTGATTTACATTGAGTGGGAGAAATTTTAAATGAATATGGGAATCGGTTATCGCACATACACTTGTACGGACAAGTGAGAGTTTGTTGGGGCTGGTGTCCTTTACAGTTAGTGCAAGGACTTATAAATCTCTAAAAGGATCAAAGGGTATACTTTTGTATTATAATCAGTTGGTCCACGTTTATCAATAACGGTTGGCTTGCTAGATAAGTTTGACGTTATTGTCATACAGATGGCGGTGATCAACTGGTCCCTAAAAGTCACACCTATAGGATACGTTTGAGAGATGTGACGGTATGAAAATACAGTCATGTTGATGCCAAAGTTGACTAAGCAGTTAGTCGGAGTTATTGACTAATAACTAGTCAAAACGCGATGTTGAGATATTTTAATTTAATACGGATTAAATAAAATTGGCTAAGGCGAATTAAACAGTGAATTCGTAAATTAAATATAAACAATTATATGTAATTGATGTATATTGAATTAATTATACAATATTGTCTTTGTCGGACATGTATTAATATTTCAACTAATCCGATTTATTAGTTGACATTTTAATAACCAATAACCGATGACGATTTATAATAAAACCGCGTCATATACGTTTTAGCAATTCTAGTCGGATCACGAGTTTAATAAGGAGGAAGTGGAAAGCCCACTCCCTCCCTAATCAAACCCACGGACCGAGCAAGGGGAAGAAAAGGAGAGCTCCTCTCATTTTTCACCTAGACAATTCATTTTTGCACACAAAACTAGGGTTTTGGAAAAATTTCCTCTGAAACCTAGATCTCACATCTCGAAAAACTCACAACAAATTCTCTCAATATTGCAAGGCAATTAGAGAATACTTTTCTAGCACGAGGGCATAATCTCAGACGGTCTTGGGTGCAACAATTAGGAGGAAATCTACGTTGATTTCTATTCATTTTGCCGAATTGCACTAGGACCCAAGGTTGATTCTTTACCTTTATCGTTTCTATTGTATTTTTGTTTATGACCATAAATTACATGTTAAATTTTGCGTTATAGTCCTAAAATTTATGGGTTTTATACGGATATTACCCTTCAATTCATGCCTTTGTAGTGCCCTTACAATGTAGAACACGGGTTATGCAAGTGCACGGATGGACCTGAATCCGTGCTGTCCAAGAGGAATCCGATCGTCTTAAGGGTAATCCGCTCGTCTTGCAGGAATCCGAGCGTCTGAGGAGGAATCCGTCCGTCTAAATGAGATGCAAAAATCAAAAATCTGGTCCGTACAAGAATCCGAGCGTCCAAGCTAAGAAGACGCTCGTCTGATTCTGGACGCTCGTCTTTGCAGAAATCCGCTCGTCTTTCTGCCAGTGCACATTAAGCAAAGTTACTGTAACAGAATCCGCTCATCTTTGAGGAAAGCCGCTCGTCCGACATTGCAGAATCCGCTCGTCTTCACTGAAAGACGCTCGTCTTGTGGCGAGTTTTCCTGAAGCTTATTTGAGGAGAATCCGAGCGTCCCGACGGGAATCCGCTCGTCTTTCCCCTACTGTTTTGAATTTTTCAGGTGTTTTAAACCCCCTTCCCACATTCATTTCATTCATTTAAACATTCAAACACTACACATAAACCCCAAAACCCTCATCCTCTCCATCACCAAAAACAAGATTTCCTCAACCAAATTCAACAAAAATAAATCAAAACATCCTCACAACAAGAATTAATCACTCCTTTTGCAACAATAATTGATTCAAACACCAAAATCTTCAACCTTTGAGTCGATTTTTTTTTGAAATACAAAGCAACATCCTTTCATCTTAAATCGATTTGGGCATAATTAGAAATTGAAGATTTTCAATCTTTTCTTGATGTAATCAACAATGGCAAGAACAAAAGGAGCAACAAAGGCACTCAAAGCAAAGACACTTTCAAAAAGGCAAAAAACTCTTCAAGCAAAGAAAGCTTCAATGGCTATGGTGGTTTCTAATGCAAACTTGGAAGTTCGACAACAAGATCCTCCCTTGGAAGCTACAATATCAACAACTCCGGAAATCGCTCAATTATCCAACTATCCGGAGGTAATTTTCATTTCCGACTCCCATAGGGATACATTTGCCAAGTATGCTAAGAAAGCCATTTTGCCCACCAAATTCATTTGTGAAGATGCCTTGAACAAATTGGGTGTCCTTGAACAAACAAAATCTTTCTTTGAAGCCATGGGATTGGGTAAATTGTTTGCCATGAGAGAATTGACATACCCCTCCCTTACCTTGGAATTCATAAGTTCATTGAAAGTGACTAAGGTAGAGACTAGAGAATACATCGAGTTTCGTCTTGCAAATGTGAATAGGCGCATCACTTTTGATGTTTTGAGTAAGATATTAAGCCTTAGTGATACACCATATTATCACAAGATGCCCGAAAAGTATGACCCCGCTCCTCTTTGGGAGGCAATTTTCGGGAAGAAATTTGTGAGCTTTCATGCTTGTCGTGCTCTATTAGTCCACCATCCGGGCATTAGAGTGTGGCACAAGGTCATCGGGAATACTATAATAACAAGAAAAGGCACTAATCATTTTACCAAGCTCGATTATCTTCTACTTGAGTCGGCCTTGAATATAGGAAGGGAATTCACTAAGCCATACAATGATCTAAGACTTTTGATTGAAAGATGGCTTAATGTCGATTGTGGTAAGGAAGGCACCGCTCATATTTGTGGACACGGGCCCACCTACGAGCCCACCTCGATCTGTGGACATGCAACGGTCTTTTGAAAGCCATGCTCGGCGGCGTAAAAATGCTTTCGACCGGATCGTTTTAGATCGGTCGGTTTCGTCTCGGTTAGGGTCTCGAAACGATTAGATATGTTCGGAGTCGCCACCAAGCATTTGTGGGATGCCTGGAACCCGTTCCAATTCTACTTTATACCTCGGTCAAATCGAAGCACAAAGCAGCGTTTGACATAGGTACTAAAGATAAGGAAATCGTCCCTCTTTAGCATCCTATCTCTAGAATGACTCTCGTACGCCTTGGATAAGGTCGTCCACTATCCAAAGTTTCTGAGTAAGAGGTGAAGGTACGTATTGGGAAGCCCTTTAATCAGACACCTAATCCTGCCCGCGTTAGCGGCCTCTACTGATCGATCTTGGTTGGTTGAATGCAAAAGTTGATAAAACGGTTTAAATGCATGAATGCGCATCCAATAATTTAAACCTAACATGTGAGAGCTTTCTAAGTCGGTTGATTTAATCCAAGTATCAAGTATAAGATGTCGAGTTGGATTAATGATTGATTTGCATGCAAGACGGAAATTAAACATCCATTTACCGTATTAGGTTAGGGTGCATAACATGATCCATTTTTCTTAGTAAGGCATTTTGCAAATATGGTTTTGAATAATCGAATAGTCATCTGATCCGTACTATATCCAGGCTAACCGGAGTCGGAATCGTCCTGGACTAATGCTGGAAGAAAACAGGCCCTGTACCAGACGGCCACATGAGGCGCGAGCCAGCCGGCGGTTTAAGGGGCCTCCCTCTAGTTTTGAAAATGAGAAATGGAGAGCCTGTTTAGGCGCGGGTTAGCCCACAGTTCATGTGCCGTGTTCTGACCTTTTAGAAAACGTTATATAACGTGTTGAAAATGGGTATTTGAACCCGGTTTGATTTAAAGGGGGCCGTTTAGACCGCATTTGTTGATTTGAAGAACTAGACTCGAATAATCATCATTATTTTGATAATATTCGGTGTCGGGTTCGATTTGACAAACTTGACATGAATAGTTTTGAAAATAATTATGGACTAACTATTTTAAGTCCATTTGAATATTATTAGTCGATACTCATCATCGTAGCCGGGTTAAAATCCGGCATGGTATGTAGAACCAAGGATGACTTTATGTTGGTGACTAATATACTTGTTTAAAAATGTAAAGAAATGAAATAAAATGTTTTAAAATACCTTTTAAATGTCATTAACCAAATATTATCACCGAAACACGGATTTAACCATCATGGTATGAGGAACCAAGGGTGAAAAATGCTTTATGGTTAAAACAAGTGAAATAAAATAAAAAAGAATCGAAAATACTTGAAATGGTAAAACCGATTACAAATGTGAAAGTGGATTAAAGGGAAATGACGAGAACAAACACGGTTGATTTCTGGTCTGCACACCCCATTTAGGAGCGGGCAAGTTGGCGACCTAAGGGGCTTCTGCCTCAGACCAAAAATCAGTTTTGGCTCGTTTATTCCATGTTTTGGTTCATGTTATGCATGTTTTAGCATGTTATAGTCATGGAACAAATGAAAACATAATAAAAGAGGATTTTTACACCCTCATACTTACATGTTTGGTTATGGCGAGTGATAGACGTAAGTGTAAAAACTCGTTTGATCGGACAAAACTCGGTTTAAAACCGTTTTGGTAAGTAAAAAGAGTGTTTTAAGTTTAGTGATGCTGTAGTGGTCCAAGTGGTCGGTCAAGTGATTTAATGCACGATGACGGTACCAAACAATGTGTAAGGCTTGTATTTACGATCGGTAGGTCATACATACGCGTCGGATTGTGACTTAAGAAGTCGAGTCGAGAATTTTAAGGGAGAAACGAGGGGGCGGACACTCGCGTAAGTCTCAAATGGGTGGCATTTGAGGGGTATTTATAGGAGAATGAGTGGTTGTGTGAATTTTGAGCGACGTGACCACTTGGGCTGCTTAAAGAGGCGCGAGCCACGTCGCGGTTCTTCGAGTTCTGTTGTCACTTTCACAACAAACGCAATCATGATTTGTTCTATCCTAGATTTTGTAGTCACATGTTTGGTACTTGACCAACATGAATCCGGGAAAACTTAAGGTAGAAGGTTTAAAATGTTTTGTTTTTGGTGGTTGACTCGGTTTGACTCGTTGTTAGAGGTGGGATTTGAATTTTTGAGTCGGTTTTTGGTTCGGTGTCGGTTTTGACTCTAGTTAGTGTCATTGCGACCCCGTCGTCGTGCATTAAACACTCAAGGTATTTTTGAAATGTTTTGAAATGTTTTATTTTCGAAATCGTTTTAAGTTGTCCGACGTAAAGTTGTACACAAACTGTCGATCAAACGCCGCGATTCCAAAACATGTTGTAGTCCGATAATCATCGGGTGTTTGTTGGAGTCTCAGTAGATACTGGGTATCTACAGAGCCCCCATTTTGACTGAGGCTTGGACAAGGCAAAATTCAAAGTAGAGCCCCAGGTCAATCGAAGATTACAACCTGGAGACCCAAGCGACGTCGAGGCGGCTCAAAAGGATTCGGGCCAAGGACCTACCGTCGGGAAGGGCGACAGCAAGGCGACTCGAGGGTAAGAGTCAAGGATCTGTCGTCGGGAACAGTTTAGAGTCTGTCGACTATCCGCGCGGGTCGTCTAAAGTCCATTCGACTACGTACAAAGGCTCGCAAGCCATAAGAAGGAGTCATACCTGAGGAATCTTCGGATATGTCCTTGCACGTTTGCGGACAAAGGCTCGCCAGCTGACGGTAAGGAAATGTACCCGAGGCATCTTCGGGATCTGTCCTTGGATGTTTGCGGACAAAGGCTCGCCAGCCATGATAAGGAAATGTGCCCGAGGCATCTTCGGGATCTGCCCTTGGATGTTTACGGACAAAGGCTCGCCAGCTAAAGGTAAGGAAATGTACCCGAGGCATCTTCGGGATCTGTCCTTGGAAGGTTGCAGATAAAGGCTCGCCAGCCAATGATAAGGAAATGTACCCGAGGCATCTTCGGGATCTGTCCTTGGATGTTTGCGGACAAAGGCTCGCCAGCCAAAGGTAAGGAAATGTACCCGAGGCATCTTCGGGATCTGTCCGTGGAAGGTTGCGGATAAAGGCTCGCCAGCCAATGATAAGGAAATGTACCCGAGGCATCTTCGGGATCTGTCCTTGGATGTTTCCGGACAAAGGCTCGCCAGCCAATGGTAAGGAAATGTACCCGAGGCATTTTCGGGATCTGTCCTCGAAAGGTTGCGGATAAAGGATTGCCAGCCAATTATAAGGAAATGTACTCGAGGCATCTTCGGGATCTGTCCTTGGATGTTTGCGGACAAAGGCTCGCCAGCCAAAGGTATGGAAAGGTACCCGAGGCATCTTCGGGATCTGTCCTTGGAAGGTTGCGGATAAAGGCTCGCCAGCTAATGATAAGGAAATGTACCCGAGGCATCTTCGGGATCCGTCCTCGAAAGGTTGTGGATAAAGGCTCGCCAACCAATGAGGCGGTCGATTAATGGACCATGGGATTAGCCGTGTCAAATGGGCTTGTTTTTGAAAGTAGCGAACTTATGATGCCACCGGAGGAAATAGTGAATTCAGATTTTCATTATCACTGTTTTCGAAAATGAGCGGGTTCCGCGAGGAAGCCCCGTGCTGGTATTTGAAGGAATAGTGAATTTGGGATCTTCACCATTCGTCGTTCTTCTTTGAATTTGAAGTGGCGGTTTCGATCGCCGTTTGTTTTAATTTTGAAGGAAAATAGCAAATTTTGAGTTTGCTATTACGTTTGAAGTGACGGTTTATATGCCGCCGTTGACATTTGTAAGAAATAGTGAATTTGGAATCTTCACTATTGATTGAAGTGACGGTTTATGTGCCGCCGTTGACATGTGTGGTAAAAATAGTGGAATTCAATTTCCAACTATTATCTTGAAAATGACGGTTTTAATTGTCGTCGCTTAAAATTTGGAGAAATAGCGGTTTTTGAATTTTCGCCATTTATTTTTGAAATAGTGAATTTGATTTCATCATTATTTTTGAAATTGGCGGTTTTGATCGCGGTTTGCTTGAAATTTTTGAAAATAGCGAATTTAAGTTTTCACTATTTGCTTTTTTTTTGTCTTTGAGGAAATGACGATTTTCAATATCGTCATTGAAAACATGAAGTTTATATGGGAAATTGGGCTAAAGCCAAAAATTCGCTGAATAGAGCAAGGGGAGGCCTGGTTTAGGCGCGAGCCACCTGGCGAACCAAAGGGGCTTCCCTATTTTTCTGTAAAAGACGCGAGGTTGGTCCGCATATCAACCTCACTTCATCTTCAACCTTTTTTCGACAAAACAAAGCCAAATTCGCCATTGTTGGACCTTCTAGCTTGCTCAAAATCGTGCCATCATCAACAATGTCATCTCAAGGTATGTATTTCCTCTTGAATCCATTTAAATTTGTTGATCCTTAGCTTAATTGAATTAGGGCGAATTTTACCCTAGAAAATCGAATTGGGTGTTTTTTATCGAGCCCATTTCGAGTGAAATTGATGCTTGCATTAGGTTAGAAACTTGTTTAGGAGTATAGGGGTGCCCTTAGTTTGCATTTTGGTCCCCGTTCCCGCTCCCTATGCTCGAAAAACGTGAGTGAGGCGAGAAACCGTCTCATTTCGCAATGCCAAGTTTATTTGCTTGGGTAGTGGGTCCCACTAGGTTGCATTGTAGTTGGGAAAACCGGTATTCGCCATTTATGGACCTTTGTTGGATGATGTAGGCAAAATTGGATTTTTGCCTTTTGTGACGGTCTTTTGTCTGACAAAATAAGCGCCTGTTTGAGCTTGAATTGAGTCAGTTTGCCTTGAAATGGACCTTATTGGTAATTTAGGTGACCTTGAGGCGTGATAAAATCACGTTTACCTTTTTGCGGTCGCTTTTGAATTTTTGACCGGTTTGGGCTCAAATTAGCGTATGAATTGCCTTTTTGAGTCGTAGAAAAATACCCCATTGTGTCGGGAATGTATTTTGGTTTGTAGGCAGACCTTGTATGGGTTTTGAAATGTCGTTTTAGTGGTTTTGACTCGTCTTTTGCTTGAAAAGATGGGCGAGTCGTTTTGTGTCTGTGTTCCTTTTTTGAACTGTTTTGTTTGGTTGGATTTTGGGCGGGATTGCCCTTGTTTTGTTTTGCAAGTTGTTTTTTTTTTTTTTTTTTTTTTTTTTTTTGGAGTTGTCCATTTCATGCCATCGTAATGCCGAAATTTTGGCTGACGTTTTTTTACTGCAGGAGAGTGTTCGGGACACGCCGAGTCAATTGCTGCGACTTTTGAGGAGTTGTTTGGGGTGGGCCCGGTTATCACTCCGGCTAGTACACCCGCCGTGGTTGTGGAGGACATCACGGAGGAGAAGAGACCTCCTCAGCAGACTACTGTGGCCACAGGGGCCGTCGAGGAGCGTGAGGCGCCCGTTGTTGGGGCCACTGTCACTGGAAGAGCTCAGAGTGAGTCTGAGGCTGGTACCTCTGGGAAGAGGGTTTCTTCGAGGCCGCGCCATCCCCGGGCGACCAGACGGTCGTTGCAGGACGTTGCCAGGGTCGTTGAGCTGGGCCCTGCCCACCACGTTGAGTCCCGCGGTCTTAAGAGACGGAGAGCGGAGACAGCCGAGGACGATGCTGACGTCGCGAATTGGAGAGCCAGGCGAGTTACGGCCCCGCGGGGGTTGCTTTTACGGGCGGCGCCTGCTTAGGCCGAGTGTTTTGACGGCAGCCAGTTGTTACTTCGAATGGACAAACACCTCTCCTACCGTGCTCACGAGGGCTTGGTGAGTCGTGTTCCCCGAATGAATTTTGTCACTTTTGAAGTGTCAGGCCTGAATAGGCATTCTGACGTTGTTTGTTTTTGATTTCAGAAGATTGGCACCATGAGGACCTTCTCGGGCTTTTCTACCTGCTTGGGTTTCTAAGACGTTCTCCGAGCCGGGAAGAGGGCGTTGATAGAGAGGTCGGCTTTTGGGCCGTTGGTGGCCGCCTGGCGGGATATTCGCAGGTCTTCGAATAGGGCGAACCTATGTTTGATCCGCGCTATGTTGGATCGGTACTGGGATACGACGTCGTCGTTCCACATGGAGTTTGGGGAGGTCGGCGTGACTTTAGAGGACTTTGCCATGGTGTCCGGCCTTCCTGTGGCGAGTTGCGCATTGAGTTTACCGAGACGCTGGAGAGAGTGTCCTCTCCTGCGGTCACTGCTTTGATTGGTACTGCTTTGCCGGAGCCTTCCGACGTCACTCCGTACTTGATCGCGAGTTTGTACGTGAAGGACCACTTCACTGGGAGGGTGGCAGGTGTTACTCCAGCACCGTTGGAGAGTCCAGAGGCAGAGGTTGAGGCCGACACGAAGGAGGCGCGGCTGTGGTTGTGGTACTTCTAGGGTGCCACGTACTTTGGTGACAAGGGTGAGCGCTTGTCGACCAAGGTGCTTCCTCTCCTCACCGACCTTGACTTTCGGTCGGTTTGACTGGGTTACGCCGGCTTTGGCGAGTTTCACCCGGTACTTGCACGCGGCGGTGCGTCCAGAGACAGTGGGAGCGGGTAGTGCTCCTGTCTTAGTTGGTCCCGACCTCATCTTTGAGGTACGAGTATTTTTTTAGTTGATTTTGATTTTGATTTTGGTAATTTTTGAGAAATTGGCTTATTTGTGTTTGCTGTGTTTGATTACAGGCTTGGTTGTATGCTTACTTCACTCCTCTTCGTCCGGGGACCACAGACGGTGTCCCTTCGACTTACCCTGCCGTGAGGGGTTGGACGGTGGCTCGGAAGTAGTCGATTAAGTCGACTTACGAGGACTGCAGGCGTCGCGTGAACAAGCTTTGGGTTGCTGATGTAAGTTCTTGCTCTCTTCCCCTTCTCCTTTATAGAAATAGATAGAGATAGGATGATTAGGTAGCTCATGAAGCCCCCAGTTAGCTGAATAGCTTTGTTTTGAATGCAGTTTGTTGGGCGGCCTTAGGAGCACTACACGGGTGTACCGGCTGCCATCAGGGAGCGTTTGCGGCCTCGTAGCCCCCTGCGTCTGTGCTTAAAGACGGCGATTGAGCCGGTTTGGTACTTGGGTGAGCGTTTAGTTCACCAATGCTTTACCGAGACTTTCGTCGTGCCGGTTGACCCGCCTAGGGTGTTGTTCTAGGAGTCGACCCCTGATGAGGCTGAAGAGCACCTTCACCATCGGGGAGGTGAGGAGCTGTTGCTGCGGGGCGTTGACTACGACACCTTCCGGTTGTCGAGGCTTGCTTGGTACCCGATCGAGGTATGTTTTCCTCTGTTTTTTGTTTTCATTGCCTCTCTTGGTAGGAGGGTTTGTCATCTTTGATGTGGATCCAAATGGTAGGGAGTCGACCTGCTGATGAGGACTCAGCCCCCAGATTTCCCGACGGAGACCACTTTTCAGGGACCGGGTGGCGAGGAGCTTTAGTTGCGCTTACCAGAGCCCGCGGTGGCCGAGGTGACGGATGTTGGCATGGAGTGGAGGTTGATCGTTCTGCGGGTGAGTTCCTGACTTCAACACTTTCCCCAATTACACTTTGCCTTACATTGTATTGAAGGACATTTTTGTTTTGTAGGTGACGATTGTTAGTCACCAGGACTTATGATGGATGACTAACCGCTGGAGGGCGCTTGCTGGTGACCTGGCTACGAGGGAGGCTCGGCATTCTCAGGTACGTTTTGTGTGCTGTTTTTGTGTGTTTGGTGTTGTAATTCACGTTTTTAGATCTTGAGGATCTGTTATTGTGTTTTGTAGGGCACTGCGGATCCGGCGGAGCTTGCTCGGGTCCGTGCTGAGTTGGAGGCAGCCAGGTCGACGATCGTGGGCCAGGAGCCGGGGATCATCCGTCAGGACCACGACTTGAGGCGTCGTGAGGACGAGCTACGGAGCCGAGATGCGGAGATTGCCTCTCTCAGGGCTTAGTTGGCTGCGGCGGAGGAGCTTCACGTCGTGATGGAGGAGGAGACGCTGGAGAGTTCTCCGGTGAGGGAGCCTGAGCAGGTGGTGGTGTCTGCGTTGGCGGCTAGTCCCAGTGAGACCAGGACTGGTCCGACAGGAGACGTTGAGCAGTTGTTGTAGTTTGTCCGTGTCTTGGACTCTTTTCTGTACATATTTACATTTTGCGTGATGCGGTTTGTATATATGTGTTTTTGGATTGTGGTTCATTTTGTGATTTTTGGCTTTTTTGTGTTGTGTTTCGGAGGAGCGCTGTCGGCTGCTGATTCTCCTTTTGCTTTGCACCAGTTCCTGCATCGTTAGTGTAAAAAACAGGCAACAGATATCACATATACATAAACGCAAACACGTAGAAGCATTTGATTGAACACGTAAAGCATTTGATTGAAAATCAAAATTGACCAAGATTACTTGAAGTTAAAATTGAAATTTTGAAATGAATTTTGATAATTCCGTGACGAATCGTCACATTCGGAATTCAAAAGGAATTGATTAGAAAATTTGAGCAATTAACTCGTGTCGTGAATTAAATTGCATCGAAATCATTGAAATTGATTATTTAAAATCCAAACTCAAACCGTCAGGAAAGAATTTTAGAAAAAGAATTTTTGCGAGTACATCTTATTTTTGATTTTTGAGGTCAAGATTCGAATTTATGTGTGCTTGAATTTTGATGAAAATTGACGTCGTGTTATCAATTTCCGAATTTGATTTTTGATGGAAAATTGCGAAAAAAGCGAAAAAATTTCGGAATTTCGATTGACATGGAAACGATCCATCGCGGATTGGGGCGACATGGAAACTCGCCCTTCCCCCCTTAAAAAAAGAAAGAAAAATCTGTATGTTTAAAGCTGCGTCATGGAAACCTTATCGGATTTCGTAAAACGCGAAAACAAGGAGATGTGAGTGTGATGAAACACAAAGTATCCTGGATCATCTCGAAGAGGCGCGAGCTTCCTGGCGGGAGGTTTGAGGTGTTAGGAGGAAACACAAGTTGAAAGAAACAAGTAAACAGCGGGAATCCTGGGGAAGCCTTAAAGAGGCGCGAGCAGCCTGGCGATGGAAGCCGGCTCTCCCCTTTTTCTGAAAAAAATGCGCTGATCATTTTGTATAAATAGTAACGTTTGCGCTTCATTGTTTCATCATCCCAAACACAAAATCATCTCTACAAAACCTCTTCTTCTTCCACAAAAATATTTCATGGAGGCTTTTAAGAACGCATTGCGACAATGGTGTCGGGATTTGTCGCCTCCCGAAAGGTATCAACTCGTTTGCATGGGAGTTGGTCAATAGTTGGTGCTTCGTCAAGTCAAGGTGCGATCTTCGTTTCTTGAAGCATGTTCTCGGTTTTGGGATTCGAAACATCATGTTTTCGTTTTCCCGAAAGGTGAGCTTTGTCCTCTTGCCGAAGAAGTTGGAGCCATTGGTGGGTGGTCGGGTTGTGTTCGGGTGCTTCCTCCGACTCGGTTGTGCTATAAGGAGAAATTCCGTTCCATGTTGGGCTTGTCAATAAGCCAAATCAACTTTCTTCTTACTCCACATGGTGTGGACATGTTGGCTCTTATCGACATCTTTTCAAACCGATTAGATGCTAATGTCTCGGAGGTGGCTAGGAGAAGGGCTCTTGCATTTTGCCTTGTCCATGTGTACCTCTTTGTTGATGTCTTGAAGAAGGAGGGGCCGAGATGCCATGGTAGCATGACCCTTATCCATGTGATTGAGCAAATGGAGCATGGTAAAGATCCGTCGTGGTTGGTGCTTGGAGAGATTATCCAAGCTTTCGGCAAGGAAGTCTCTTGTGGAGAAGCTCCCTCTTTCGGATCCCCGAGGATCCTTCAAGTGTGGCTTTTGGAGAGGCTAAGGTATGTGGAGCCTCCGGTTGATTCTTCTAATTATTCCTTCCGTCACCTTACCATGAGGAAGAAGTTGTACCCGGATAGCTTTGCTTCCACCGAGGCCTATTGGGCCGCGAGATTGGCGGAGGAGGGCGGTCCTCATATCCGTTGGGTGGTGCCGTGGTGGCACTTGAGGTACTTCACGTGGTTGCCCGCTTCGGGTGCTAGTCCTCGTTCTTTGATGGTGGTGGGTTTGAAGGTTGCTTCTTTCATTTATCCCGAAAGGCTCATGAGGCAAATGGGGCGTCAACAAAAAGTGCCCGCTCAAGATACTCTTGTCCAAGAGAATGTTTTCCGGAACTCCGAGCTTGTGGAGGTCTTTGAAAGGTGGTGGGCCACTCGGCCGCTTTGGGAGGTGCCAAACCCCGTTGCCACGACATGGGTGACTCCCGCTTATGTCAAGTGATCCCAAGCTCCGTCCTTGGAAGAGAGATCCAAATTTCGTAAGGACGAGGTTGTCGATTTGAAGTATCGAGAGGTTGGCAAGGCCAACCGTGCCTTCTTTGAGGAGTATGTCGATGGAGCTACTTCCGATGTGATGAGACCACCGAAGAGGAGGAGTTTCGGCCCCAAGAATATGGTGGGCCGTGCATTGGCTCGTCTTGGGTCGAATATAGGGTCTTGTGCTAGACCGGAGGCCATCGCCGTCTTATTTCCGTTGAGGATCCGTTCCGAGGAGGAAGTCCATGCTAGGCGGGCCAACAAGAAGAAAAAGGGGAAGATGTACCCCGAGGGAAAAGGCAAGGGTAAAATGGAAGAGTGAAGACCTCTATTACCCACTTTATTATTATGTTGTATTATTGTTGTGAGTTTTTATTATGTTGTACTAGCTAGTTATTGTATGTTTTGTGCTAGTTTTATTATGTGAGGTGTTTTAGTTGACACCTTAGCTTTGACAAGTTGTAGACTCGTCGAGCTTTATTTGTTGTTGAAATTGTAATCCCTCCCATTATTAATTAAGTAAGAGGATTGCTCGTGTCGAAAATTGTGAACGCTTGATTCTTCCATCCATTTTGTAAAGGCAATTCGATTTGAATTGTCCTAAACATTTGCTTTCGGGAAAGTGGTATTTCGTGGAATGGGAGAAAGGCTTACTTTTCGTATTTTGTGGGAAAGGGAATGGTTTTCCCTTTCTTCTTTTTTTTTGGGATGTTTTTTTGGTATGTGGGGATTTTTGTATGGGGATGGTTGTTTTTTAATTGTGGGAATGGTTGTATCCTCCTCGTGTAAGGAAGGACTGCCTACGTATTCACCCGAAGAGGTGAAATCAAACCATGATCGTA
Organism: Silene latifolia; assembly: GCF_048544455.1. Taxonomy (NCBI): domain Eukaryota; kingdom Viridiplantae; phylum Streptophyta; class Magnoliopsida; order Caryophyllales; family Caryophyllaceae; genus Silene; species Silene latifolia. Next base: position 106,548,988 of record NC_133527.1, on the reverse strand, counting down.
GTTCGAAATGTTTTGTAAATTTGATTGGGTTTTGTGGTTGTATCCCTCAGGCATAAGAGGGACTGCCTACGTATTCATCTAAAGAGGCGAAATCAAACCATGCTCGTAGTTCAGGTGGGTTTGTTTTAGTGCAAATGGACGTTGCCTTTGACAGATCAAAGGACATTCGAAACGGGCAAGGTGTCACAGCTTAGACTCGATAAAACATGCAATTTCAAATCAGAACACGTTGAGGAACTTGACTTGAACAGGATTGAGGTCGTTGCTAGTTGTAAAACTAGGCTAGGCCGTTGGTTGTTATGGTTCAAGGGTAATATTTCTGGAGTTGGTCTAGGTTGGCCGGGTTTGTAAAGTCCTCCCCATCTAGGTCACTCAGTCTCACTGCGCCCCCCGAAAGTATTTTCTTGATCAGGTATGGCCCGGCCCAGTTGGGTTTGAATTTTCCCCTCGGAACGACGGGTAATGGTGCTCGAACTGACTTGAGGACCAAGTCGCCCTCCTGGATGTTCCTTGGTTTAACCTTCTTGTTGAATGCCCGTTGTATACGACGTTGGTATAGCTGGACGTTGTGCAAGGCGTTAAGTCGTTGTTCGTCTAAAAGAGTGATTGCTCGTACCCTCGACGGGTCCATTCCGCCTCAGGGACTTGACTCTCCAGTAGGATGCGTAGAGATGGGACCTCTAACTCTACCGGTTGAACCGCCTCTATACCGTATGCTAGGTAGAAGAGTGTGGCGCCTGTCGGTGTTCGAATGGAGGTTCGGTATCCCCACAGTGCGAATGGGAGCTTGCTCGGCCAATCCCGGTAGTTGTCTTGCATTTTCTTGATAATGGTGACAAGAGTTTTGTTAGCTGCCTCCACCGCTCCTTTAGTTTGGGGACGGTAGGGGGACGATCGATGTCGTTTGATCTTGTATTTGTCCAGCAAAGCCTGAGTTCCCGCCCGGAAGTGAGAGCCTTGATCGCTGATGATTTCATGGGGTACCCCATATCGGCAGATGATGTTGTTTTGAATGAACTTGGCCACTTGTTTGTGTCTTGACTGTGCTTCTACCCATTTGGTGAAGTAGTCGATGGCGACGAGGACGAAGCAATGCCCCTTGGTGCCTATCGGGTTGACTTTCCCGATGATGTCAATGCCCCAGGTTGAGAAAGGCCAGGGTGATGTCATGGTGTACAAAAAGGATGGTGGTATGTGTTGTATGTTGGCGAAGATTTGGCAATTGTGGCAATGTTTGACGTAGTTACGGCAATCGGCTTCCATGGTGGTCCAGTAGTAACCTAGCCGCATGATTTTCCGTGTAAGCATCATTGCACTCATGTGAGGGCCACATTCTCTGTCGTGAACCTCTTCCATGACTTTCTTGGCTTTGTGATGGTCAATGCAAAGGAGGAGAATTCCTTGGGGTGTTCTTTTGTAGAGTTGATTTTGGTTTATCACGAATTGTGATGCAAGTAAACGGATGGCTCTTTGTCCTCCTTGATCAGAGTTGGGAGGGAATTCGTTTTTGGTTTTGTAATTGAGGATGGCTCGGTACCAAGGTTCGTCATGGCTTTCCTCGTCGTCGATAATGGGACAAATGTGAGCTGGCTCGCTCCTTCTTTCGACACATAGGGGCATTGATGTCATGTCGTCAAGTATGTTGACGAGCGCAGAAAGTTTTACTAGGGCATCAGCAAACTGATTTTCCTCTCGCGGCAAGTGGAAGTAATCGACTTGGTCGAAGAACTCTGCCTCTTGATTGATCTTTTCTCGGTAGGGAGCTAAGCTGTCAGATCGGATTTTCCATGATCCAGACACCTGATTGATGATGAGCGAGGAATTGCCGTGAACCCTCAGTCTCTTGATGCCAAGTGTGACGGCTGCTTGTAGGCCGATAAGGCATACTTCATATTCAGCGGCGTTGTTGGTGACGGCGAATTCTAGCTTGACCGAGATCGGAACATGTTCTCCCTCTGGTGATATTAGAAGGATTCCCACCCCGAAGCCTCTCAGATTAGATGAACCATCAAAGTATAGGTCCCATGTGTCGGAGTCGGCATAAAGGATGTCTTCGTCAGGAAGTGACCATGTGTCGGTCGTTGGGTCTTCGTTGACGGGATTCTCTGCTAGGAAATCAGCGACTGCTCTTCCCTTGATAACCTTGAGGGGTACAAACTTGAGATCAAACTCGGACAGCATCAGTGTCCACCTAGACAGCCTTCCGTTTAGTACGGGTTTTTCGAAGATGTATTTAACCGGGTCCATCTTGGAGTAGATGTGGACCGTGTAGCTGAGCATGTAATGTCGCAGCTTATTTGTTGACCATACTAGGGCAAGGCATGTCTTTTCCAGTTGGATATACCTCGTCTCGTACTCAATGAACTTTTTGCTGATGTAGTAGATGGCTCGTTCTTCGTTGCAACCTGTTTGTGCTAACATTGCTCCCATGGCTGTGTTGGTAACAGTCAGGTACATGGATAGAGTGTGGGATTTATCTGTATGTATCCCTTTAATTTGAAGTACTATAACGAATTATAATGATGAATTACAAGTCATAAAATAAAATGCATAAACAAGATCGTAAAGGATTAAGAAATAACCTTCGGTCCTAGCAAAAACGGCCTATGAACAATATCGCAATGATATTCTCCTATCAGTTGCACCCAAGATTCTCCGAGAAATACCCCTCAAAATTGCTAGAATGAGATCCCCAATTTTCTGTAAAATATTAGGGTTTTTGTGTGATTTTCTGATGAGAGAAATGATGAGCAAAACTAGGTTAAAATTAGGTTAGAAAAATAACGATCTCACCATCCCTTATAAAACCGAGTATAAGGTGTAATAGGGTAGATATTTTCCTTCCAAATTTTTGGCCCATATACCGAAATTAATAAGGAGTATAATTTTCTTATTTTCGGTTATTCCAAAAATGTATAAAATGTGTTAAATATAAATTGTCATCTAGTGAGGATCGAACCCATGACCTCTTGGTTTGAGTACCTTCACTATTACCACTATGACACATTCATCTTGTTGATATTAAATATAACCGATTACATTTAATTACGAATTAACATATTAATTCGTCCAAGCTAACATTACATACATTTAATTAAATATAACTTATTATATTCAATTTACAAATTTACAGTTAATTCGTCTCAACTAATATTATTTAATCTTCATTAAATAATTGTCTCATCAACACATTGACTAACTGTTTAGTCATATAAGGCATCAATGTGATTACATTTCCATAACCACATCTCTCAAACACATCCTATAGGTGTGACCTTTAGGGACCAGTTGATCACCGCCATCTGTATGATAATAACGTCAAACTTTCTAGCAAACCAACCGTTATTAGGTAATCGTTAATCAACTGATTAAAATACGAAGTGTACCCTTGTGAACATGTAAGAGATTTACAAATGTTATCATACTAATTTGTGGGGGACACAAGCTCCAACATAGAGGAATCCCCGGTTGAGGTGGCATGAGGACAGGAGGTTTGGATAGGATCTCCTTTATCCTATCGAAGGCCTTCTAACAGTCGTCGTCCCAATCGGTGTGATCGGAGGCGCGAAGCTTCTTGAATATTGGTTCACAAATCATAGTGAGCTTGGCAATGAACCGGCTGATGTATTGGACCTGACCGAGAAATCCCCGAATCTCCTTCTCGTTCCTAGGCCGAGGCCTTTGTTGAAGGGCTTTGATTTTGGTTGGATCAATCTTAATGCCTCTTTTGCCGACGACATGTCCCACGAGTTTTCCGGAGGTGACCCCGAATGCACACTTCTGAGGATTTAGTCTCATGTTATATTTCCGCAGACGAGCGAAGAATTTCCGGAGGGCACTGATGTGGCCGTCCCGTTCTTTTGATTTGACAATCATTTCATCGACATATACCTCTACCTCCGTGTGCATCATATCATGTAGGAGAGTGGTAGCGGTTCTTTGATAGGTTGCTCCTGAGTTGATGAGGCCGAAAGGCATGACCGTGTAGCAATATGTACCCCACTGCGTAGTGAATGCTGTCTTGTGCATGTCTTCCTTAGCCATCTTAATCTGGTTGTACCCAGCATACCCGTCCATGAATGATAGGAGAGCATGTTCGGCAGTATTGTCTACCAGTATGTCATCATGTGGCAAAGGGAAGTTGTCCTTTGGACTCGCCTTGTTCAGATCTCTGAAGTCGACGCAAACCCGAATTCTTCCGTCTTTCTTTGGTACTGGCACAGTGTTGGCCACCCAATCCGAGTATTCAGACACTTTGATGAAACCAACCTTGAATTGTTTATCCACTTCTGCCTTGATTTTTAGGGCCCACTCCGGGCGCATCCGGCGTAGCTTCTGCTTCACAGGTTTAGCCCCGGGTTTAATGGGTATCCGGTGCTCTGCAATTTCTCTGTCGATCCCAGGCATGTCTCTGTAAGACCAGGCGAATACGTCCTTGTATTCGTGTAGGAGGTAAATGAACTGTTGTCTTTCCGAGGGGTCCAGGGTAGTCCCTATCCTAAGTTCTTGAGGTGTATTGTCGGTTCCTACGTTAATAGGTTCGGTCTCCTCGATGATGGGGGTTCTAGTATCCCATTTGTCAAGTTCTTTGGCTAGGTGAGGTGGGTAGTCACTCAAGTTAAATTCCTCATAGTCATTCAGAATTGCATTGCAGTTAAATTGAGATGAGTCATAAGCAAACTTAGCGTTCATTAAGTTGACACGAACGAAAAGCTCGGAAAGGACAAACATCTCGTGGTTAGTCAGAGGCGACATAACAGAGGAAGTGGCCCCTGGAACAGGCTCCAGGTTCTCACCTTTCATGGGAGTGGGGGTGACCCTAGTAGACTCAACCTCTAAATCAGCCACGACTTTGTGATAAAATAGTGGGAAGGGGACCTTGACTGGGACATTTGGAGTGTAAGGAGCTACGACAGACTCTGACTCAGACTCAGACTCAGACTCAGATCCTTCTTCACTTCCCTCCTTGAACATGGGGCCTTCCCCATTTGCTATCTTGAGAATGCGGCCCTGGCAATCGGTCCACTTGACGGTCTTCCTCCAGCCCTGGGTGGCTTTCTCCGGGTCAATATCGGAGATCAAGGCGGTTGGATCAAATTGATTGTCTTTTAGGGCGATGTTGATGATGTCCTCATAGTCGAGGTGTTTGACGTTATCTTCCCCAAAGAGGAGGGTGACAGCTTGTCCGTCAAGGAATGGTGACGGCTTGGACTCAGTTGATGCAGCCTCGATGTTGTCAGGGATAAAGTAGCAGTCTTGGAAGACTTCCACTCCCGGGTACCTAGCCTTCACCACAGAGTCATAGATTGGCTCCGGAAAGCCATGGTAGGGCTCGGACTCTCCCTCGGGGACAAAGTGTCCGTTGAGATTCAGGTGGTAGGGACGGAGGATAACTCCGTGCTTCTTGCGTTTTCGGACTAGGAGGTTCATCTCCTGGATATCTTCGTCGGTAGGTTCATATCCCAGCCCAAAGGGAATGTTGGGGACCGTAGCCTGTTTCAAGGGAGGCAATGGGTCTTTTAGTTGATTGAGCGGCAAACCTGGGAAATAACCCTGACGCATCATGATACGGTTGACCGTGAGGTTGGTGAACGGGTCACAATCAGAGCGCGTCAATTCATCAGTTATGGCGTTCACGGCTTGGAAACCCCACATTTCGTTATCATCCTCCTCAATGGCTTGGGAGGCTGTCGCCTTTCTCATGACAGCTTTGATCGGGGAAGCAGGAATTGTGATCGTTTTCCCATTGAAGGGGACCCTGATCTTCTGGTGGAGAGTTGAGGTGAGCGCCTTGACGGCGTGAATCCAGGGACGTCCCAGGAGCATGTTGAAAGAAGCGTCGATGTCGACCACTTGAAAACTGGTTTGTCCTTCTAATGGTCCGGTTGCGACGGTCAAAGTGACTAGCCCAGCGACCTTGCGATGAGTGCCGTCGTAGGCGCGTACTCCTTGATTCGTCGGGACCAAGTCCTCTTCCTTAATCCCCAGCTTGTGGGCAGTCTTGAGAGGAATGACATTCACCGCGGAACCGTCATCCACGAGGACCATGGGTATATTTTTCTGAAGGCATTGTACGGTGATATACAGGGCCAGGTTATGATTGGCTCCGAAAGGAGGGATATCCTTATCGGAGAAGACGACTGGGTTGTTTAGATCAGGGGCGTCCCTCGTCATGTGCGCCACTATTTCTTCTGGGGAAGAGGTGGAGGGCACGGTTAACTTTCCTAAGGCCTGCAGTAAGGACTACCGATGCTCGAAGGACATTGCGATCAGTTGCCAGATCGAGATCTCGGCTTTTGCTTTCTGAAGTTGTTTCAGGATTGAGTTCTTAGGGGCTTTTCGTTGAGGGTCTACCTCAGGAACGACTTGGTCATTCGTTGTTGGAACGACCGTTGGATTCTTCGGATTCTGATAGGGGCGTGCGAAACGGGTGAGATGCCTAATTTCTTTCGCCCGCTTCTCCTTCCCTGGGATGATATAGACATCCTCAACGTCATCTCTCCAGATGCCGTTAATTTTGGAATCTCGAGGGTACCTTGGAGGGGTGTTCCTCGGTGGGCAGTTCTTGTGAGGGATACTTTTGTGAGGGCGATTTTGATGGAGGTAATTATTTTGAGGGTAGTTATTTTGAGGGTGATTTTCGTGAGGTCTATGCCAGAATGGTCGCGGGAGCAATCCGTCCTGGGGTGGGTAGTTTTGAATGCTTGGGGAATTCTCCCTCGGACGTGGTGCTGGGGGATTGAAGATGAGTCGACGGTAGGCGTAGTCGAGTCGGGTGATTCTCTTAGAGAGGCTGGCTATGGCCTCCTCAACTTGTTGAAACATAGTGAGCATAGTGGCAGCACTAAACACAAACACTCCATCTGAAGGATCTTTTTCCAAAGCATTCACCTCGTCATCAACTGGCAGGATGAGGTGAGAGCAGTCTAAGGTCAGCTCATCGTCAGAGATGGCGTGAATTCCCAGGATCTTTTTCTCAATAATGTCTTGAATGAGGTGCTTGAGTTTGAAACAAGTTTCGGTATCATGCCCTTTCCCTCGATGATACTGACAGTAAGCATTGGGGTTCCAGAACCGGGACTTCTTGGCATCGGTCAGATCTGGGGTGGGTCCGATCAGTTGTAACTTCCCCTGGTCCATGAGTCTTTTTAGGGTACTTGCGTAAGTCGACCCTATGTTGGTAAACACTCTCTGGGGGCACTCAGTTTTCTTAGTAGATGGTTCAACGAGGTTAACTTCATCAATCTTGTTTGTCTGTCCGTAAGGGCGAGATCCGGTTGAGGTGAATCCCTGATAACCTCTGCCAGTCGTCTTGGCTAAGACACCCTTTCGGAGGTCATCCTCAATGCGCGTCCCAAGAATCTACAGATCTTGGAAGGTCTTGATATTCTGATACCTCAGTAGGTTGGCATAGACTGGGTGGAGATTGTTGACAAACTTTTCCACCAAAGTTGACTCACTCGGCTTACTAACCAATTGAGTACTCACCCTCCTCCAACGGGTTAGGAACTCAGTGAACCCCTCCTTGTCGTTCTGGGTTAGTACTTCGAGAGTGCGGGTATTGGCCTGGATCTCGACGTTGTCGGCATACTGTTTGGCAAACTCAACTGCGATCTCATCCCAAGTAGTAAGGTTTTTCGGATCAAGGGAGTAGTACCATTGGCGAGGGATCGGTTCCAAAGAGGATGGGAAGATCCGGGTAAAAAGTTCCTATTTGACCCCTTTAATGGCCATGTAGTCCTTGAAATCACGGATGTGGTTGAGTGGGTCCTCCACTCCTTTGAACTTAGGCACATCATTCAGGGTGAAGTTGTCAGGTAATTGGTCCCCAACAGGTTCGAACCTTCGGTTGTTCTCAAGATGGATATTGTTACCCCGGGCTAGGAGCTGTTCTTCTAAGAGCTTCAGCCTCTTCTCAGTTTCAGTCAGAGGTGGGGTATTATGTTCCCCAGTTTCATTGTTCTCCAGGACGTCGATACGGGTCTCGACGCGATCAAGGGTGACCTTAAGGGCGGTAAGCATGCTGGCTAGCTGATCAGTTGTGACATCTCTGTTGTTGTCATTGTCGTTGTTGGACGAAGCAAAAGACGGGGCCATGGCTCTGAGGCAGAAAAACGGCTCACATTATAACTCAATCCGACACGGTTCCAAGAATGAACGCAGACAAGGCAAAGGACGAGACAAAGATCAGACTCAACAAGACGGGGCGACCGTGTGTGGTCCCTCGGTGCTGACTCGATTTGTGACTTGACGTTGTTGACTGAACTTTTGACATGAGTCCAACATGACGGCGTGACGCCATTGGACGGGTCTCGCGGTGAGACGACTCATAAGTAAAGACCCATAAGTACGTTTGCTTTGACTCGATAGACACGAGGCGGAATTGGAACGGTGGACTGAAGTTTTCGAAAATAGAAATTTTCAAAAGATTCATTTGTCGCTTTAATGGACGGCTTCCGAAGATAGAAATATCCGCAAGTCGATCGGTTGAAAGGGGTCTCCTTAAGTTTATTTGCAAAAGACGGTTTTGAGTTTGAGTCGGCTCGGAAAATAGTGTATTATTTCCCAAGACGGGTTTGAAATTCAAAATTGTATGTTTTGAAAATCGAGTGTGAAATGTTTGAAGAGGTCTCGGGGACGGTGTATGGTCCTCGGCATCTCGAAAGTGTCTCGAGATCAGGGTGTGTGCTTTTCTCGGGTTTTGAAAGAGCCATTGTCGGCGCGAAACGGGTTAAAATCCGTGTCTGGACGCGGCGATTATAACAGCGTAAAAAGGTGATTTGAAATGGTTATACAAAACCGGGTTTGAAAATCATCATTACGACGGCCTAGAAAGGCGTGTTGAAATGGTTATACAAAACCGGGTTTGAAAATCGTCATTTCGATGGCCTAGAAAGGCGTGTTGAAATGGTTATACAAAACCGGGTTTGAAAATCGTCATTACGACGGCTTAGAAAGGCGTGTTGAAATGGTTATACAAAACCGAGTTTGAAAATCATCATTACGACGGCCTAGAAAGGCGTGCAATGGTCGGCGAAAGACCGAGGCTTGAAATGGCCATTATAACGGCGAAAAAAGGTGTTTTTGAAAATTTGAAAATGACACGGAGGGACTTATGATCAAGTAGCACATAAGCACTCGCAGTTCATTATATTATGCATTATGCTGACACGGGTTTTGGCTTAAAAGGGTGGGTTACACACCAAGCAATCAAACCCCAATTTGCGAGAGGGATACCAATCCAAACAAAATGTGTAAGGAGGGTGTCGTAGCCTCGTGCTCGAAAGTGATGAAAGCTCTTTGACGAAACAGAAATGTGTGACATCAATGGTATGCTTGACTCAATCGGGATTCGAAACGCGGGGATGAGAAAACTCACGCCGACGAGACGAGCAAATTGGTCGAAAAGGGTTCGGTTGTGGGCCCGGACAAGGAACGCGACCGTGACCGTAATATCAATTAATGCATTCCAACCAAGACCTCGTTCGAGTCTCACCATCTAGGGATCACAAAGAATTAAGTGTCCTAGTTATCCCCAGCGGAATCGCCAATCTGTGGACACGGGCCCACCTGCGAGCCCACCTCGATCTGTGGACATGCAGCGGTCTTTTGAAAGCCACGCTCGGCGGCGTAAAAATGCTTTCGACTGGATCATTTTAGATCTGTCGGTTTCGTCTTGGTTAGGGTCTCGAAACGATTAGAGATGTTCGGAGTCGCCACCAAGCATTTGTGGGATGCCTGGAACCCGTTCGAATTCCACTTTATACCTCGGTCAAATTGAAGCACAAAGCAGCGTTTGACATAGGTACGAAAGATAAGGAAATCGTCCCTCTTTAACATCCTATCTCTAGAATGACTCTCGTACGCCCTGGATAAGGTCGTCCACTATCCAAAGTTTCTGAGTGAGAGGTGAAGGTACGTATTGGGAAGCCCTTTAATCAGACACCCAATCCCGCCCGCGTTAGCGGCCTCTACTGATCGATCTTGGTTGGTAGAATGCAAAAGTTGATAAAACGGTTTAAATTCATGAATGCGCATCCAATAATTTAAACCTAACATGTGAGATCATTCTAAGTCGGTTGATTTAATCCAAGTATCAAGTATTAGATGTCGAGTTGGATTAATGATTGATTTGCATGCAAGACGAAAATTAAACATCCATTTACCGTATTAGGTTAGGGTGCATAACATGATCCATTTGTCTTAGTAAGGCATTTTGCAAATATGGTTTTGAATAATCGAATAGTCATCTGATCCGTCCTATATCCGGGATAACCTGAGTCGGGATCGTCCTGGACTAATGCTGGAAGGGAACAGGCCCTATTCCAGACGGCTACATGAGGCGCGAGCCAGCCGGCGGTTTAAGGGGCCTCCTTCTCGTTTTGAAAATGAGAAATGGAGAGCCTGTTTAGGCGCAGGTTAGCCCACGGTTCATGTGCCGTGTTCTGACCTTTTAGAAAACGTTATAAAACGTGTTGAAAATGGGTATTTAAACCCGGTTTGATTTAAAGGGGGTCGTTTAGACCGCATTTGTTGATTTGAAGAACTAGACTCGAATAATCATCATTATTTTGATAATATTCGGTGTCGGGTTCGATTTGACAAACTTGACATGAATAGTTTTGAAAATAATTATGGACTAACTATTTTAAGTCCATTTGAATATTATTAGTCGATACTCATCATCGTACCCGGGTTAAAATCAGGCATGGTATGTAGAACCAAAGCTGATTTTGTGTTGGTGACTAATATACTTGTTTGAAAATGTAAAGAAATGAAATAAAAGGTTTTAAAATACCTTTTAAATGTCATTAACCAAATATTATCACCGAAACACGGATTTAACCGTCATGGTATGAGGAACCAAGGGTGAAAACTGCTTTATGGTTAAAACAAGTGAAATAAAATAAAAAAGATTCGAAAATACTTGAAATGGTAAAACCGATTACAAATGTGAAAGTGGATTAAAGGGAAATGACGAGAACAAACACGGTTGATTTCTTGTCTGAACACCCCATTTAGGCGCGGGCAAGTTGGCGACCTAAGAGGCTTCTGCCTCAGACCAAAAATCAGTTTTGGCTCGTTTATTCCATGTTTTGGTTCATGTTATGCATGTTTTAGCATGTTATAGTCATGGAAAAAATGAAAACATAATAAAAGAGGATTTTTAAACCCTCATACTTACATGTTTGGTTATGGCGAGTGACCGACGTAAGTGTAAAAACTCGTTTGATCGGAAAAAACTCGATTTAAAACCGTTTTGGTAAGTAAAAAGAGTGTTTTAAGTTTAGTGATGGTGTAGTGGTCGAAGTGGTCGGTCAAGTGATTTAATGCACGATGACGGTACCAAACAATGTGTAAGGCTTGTATTCACAATCGGTAGGTCGTAAATACGTGTCGGATTGTGACTTAAGAAGTCGAGTCGAGAAATTTAAGGGAGAAAAGAGGAAGCGGACACTCGCGTAAGTCTCAAATGGGTGGCATTTGAGGGGTATTTATAGGAGAATGAGTGGTTGTGTGAATTTTGAGCGACGTGGCCACTTGGGCTACTCAAAGAGGCGCGAGCCACGTCGCGGTTCTTCGAGTTGTGTTGTCACTTTCACAACAAACGCAATCATGATTTGTTCTATCCTAGGTTTTGTAGTCACATGTTTGGTACTTGACCAACATGAATCCGGGAAAACTTAAGGTAGAAGGTTTGAAATGTTTTGTTTTTGGTGGTTGACTCGGTTTGACTCGTTGTTGGAGTCGGGATTTGAATTTTTGAGTCGGTTTTTGGTCCGATGTCGGTTTTGATTCTAGTTAGTGTCATTGCGACCCCGCCGCCGTGCATTAAACACTCCAGGTATTTTTGAAATGTTTTGAAATGTTTTATTTTCGAAATCGTTTTAAGTTTTCCGACGTAAAGTTGTACACAAACTGTCGATCAAATGCCGCGATTCCAAAACATGTTGTAGTCCGATAATCATCGGGTGTTTGTTGGAGTCTCAGCAGATACTGGGTATCTACAATATTGTAAATGGAGGTCTAGTTACTCTATTGGCCAAGCACTTTGACCCAAATTTCAACAAAGATAACACCTATGTGGCGATCAAAGGGGGCCATCTCATTGATATGGACGCCATGATTAACAAGTTTAAGTGGGTCAAGCATGATTCTCTTGACACCAACTATGGGTGGCTAACCAATGATGCTAGATCCTTCACTTTGTCTTCAAAGATTTGCCGATTGAGTGTTCACCGAACAAACTACCTTCTTCCACTCTCCAAGGAAGCTGAGTACATCATCCGTCAACAAAGGGACGAGATTGAGGAGCCCTCCTCCTCCATTGTCACACCACCCTACCCATTCAAATATCAAGAGTTCAAACCCAAAGATGTTGAAGTAGGAAATGATTACATGACTCTACTCTTGAGAGAAATGCACAAACAAGCTTATAATGATCGAGTAGATGCATACTTGGTCCATTATCCACCCCTCCTTCATTTAGCTAGGCAAGGACTAATTGATCCATCATGTCCTTTGCCTAGTTGGGCGGATAGGGAAGTTTTCTTTCCGAGCACATCTAGTGGTGAAAGACCGGGTGAAGATGAGAATGTCGATGATGAGGTTGTCGACGATGAGGGTGTTGATGAAGAGGTAGATGAAGAAGAAGAGGCTAATGAAGATGAGGACGAAAGTGAGCAAGATCAAGGAAGTGGAAGTGAAGATGAGAGTGGAAATGATTCCACATCTATGGAGGAAAATGATGACAATGACAATATGATGGAGGATTAGCAAACTTTGGAGGCTCCTACACTCCTGAGGTTTGTCTACTTCTTTTACCTTTTATTTTATCTTGATCATAGTCTTGAGTGTCTGATGCGATCCCGCTAAGTGTTCACAAATTAAGATGTGGTCGTTGGTCACGGTCGAATCAAAACACAATTTATAGCTCAACAAGCAACTCTACAATTAGTAAAGAGGCAAGTAAAGGTCGGATCCCAAGGGACGGGAGTTGAAATGAGATTTCTATTGTAACTAGTGGTGTCTAAGGGGTGTCACAAATTGGGTTGATGTAGAAGGTTACTAAACTAGAATAACAATGAAAATAAACAAGCAAGATGAATTAAAGGGGTGTAAACAATTGATTAAAGGCACTAGGTGTTGGAATATGTGTCCTCCGACAATAATGCGATCACGACTGTTGATCATGATGATCACATGTTTAAGTCTCATTAAAATGAATACAATTGGGAAGTAATTTTGTTACTGTCAACTGGTCAACATATATCGGTAATGATTGGCTTACTAGAGTTTGACATTACTGTCGTGTGACGGTGGTGATCAGTTGACCCCCTAGGTCATACCTAAAGGGCAACCCTCTTAATTGATTATTTAATTAATCGTATAATGTTACGAATTAATTAAATTACTTGAAAATTGACGGACGATTTTGGAAGTAAAATTTACGTATCATATTGAAATGTGATTAAATAAGATACGGTCTGAGTAATTAAATTGTATAATTACTCGGATGAAATAAATTGTTTAATGTAACAATTAAATTGAATGAATTGTTATAAATACAATCTGTTGTGATTTATAAATTGGTAAAATTTTTGGCACAAGTAATTATGAAATTACTAAGTCGATTTTTGTATGTGACGTATTTTTATTAATACGTTGATTTTTAATATGTTAAAAATACATAACAAATATATGTGACATATGACATGTAACATATTGACAATTGACAAAATTAATATGGAATCCATATTAGCTAAAGGTGCCGAAAATAGGAGGGGATGTTAAGCTAATTAATTGTTTAATTAGTAGCTAAACACAATGATTGTTTTGCTTTAGTAGCCATGTAAGTCTATGGTGCATTGTGAAGACAAACCATTTCATGCATTGGCTCACCCAAAAGCCCCCCCTACCACCCGGTTTTTGATGTGAAAAACCATCATTGGTTTTTCATTTTTATTTTACCTATTACTCTAAAATGTGTTAGAGATTAATTCATTCTACTCATCATCCAAAAACATAGTTTTAGAGAGAATTAAAATCCTCCCTTTTATCTCTCTAAAAACCGAAATAGTATAAGAGTTTATAAATATTTTGGTTCCATTTTTCTACCTTGATTAATATTATAACTAGTATTTGTAATATTAATTTAATTAAGAGGAGCCTTGGGTATAATACATAGGGAGAGATCTTACACTTAGATCTTCATTCTTCCATTGGAATAAGCTCAAGAACAAAAGAGAAAGGTGATCTCTTTTGTGCCCTAATTGCCGAAATTTACCATGTAAGGACATGATTTCTCCTCTATTTATTTTATTGTTTGCATGCATAAGATCCGTAATTAATTTTATGACAAATTATTTAGACATATAAGAGTATGTTATTATGTACATGAATCTACATTTCCTTCAATCGGTATCATGAGCCACGGTTGTTTGCATGCAAATTGGTTAAAAGTTTTTCCGAGTTATATGAATAACAAAATAAAACTTGTAAAATTTGTGTTATTATGATATATCACGAAATAATTACATGCATGTTAATATTTCTGGTCCTAAAGTGTTTTAGGATTTTTGGTTAATTTTTCGGATTTTTATTGTTCATATTTAATAATAATGACATTTAAATGTGATTTTATGAGTAAAAATGTCATTTTTGGTCGATAATTAGCTATACTTCGAATTTTAAGTTGGTTTTTGGATATGTTGTTACATATATTATTTTGAGATAACCTGTAAATTTTCATAATTTTTGCACTTGTTATGCTCGAAAAATGAATTTTTCATTATTAAATTCGGATTTAAGAGAAAAATAGGTTAATATGAGTTAAATTTCGAATCTGGTCATAGAAAATTTATATGTTGTCACATGCAATTTTACAAGATGTGTGTAAAATAATTGGCTATAAAGAAGTCTTTTAGCATGATTTATGAATTTTTGAAGAAAAATGGCATAAATAGTGACATTATTAGTTGAAAATTAATAAAACATATTCTATGACTTAGGAAAAACGTTTAATGTTGCATTTTATTATATTTTTCAGATCTAAAATTGAAAAGTTAATGAAAATAATTTTTCCATGTTTTTATGATTATTTTATTAAATATCGATAAACCGCAACATTGTTTTTCCGAAAAAATTTCGAAATTTTTAACCTAAGATTTTGAACATTATGAGTGTCATGGAATTTTTCCAGAATGTTCATGAATTTAAATTTCAAATTTTGAATTTATTTGAAATTTTTGGATTTATTTGAAGTTTAATAGCTTATTTTTGTAATTTTGGTCCATTTATGAACAATTTTTGTAAATAAAAGTTAATTATGGTCAAATTACTAGTGGAGACTATATTTTGAGTCCTAAGAGGTTAGGGTAATTAACTTATGCATAAATATGAGTTTATGTATTTTTGTGATTATAAAATGTTGAAATCACGCGAATCCGTAAAAACCGAGTAATATTTGATATTGGCTAATTAAAAGGCGATTTAGCATAAAAATTGAGCATGTTCTTACATATTATAATGCTGCATTTTCTTTATGATTGTCATATTTATAATTTATGTAATTTTGAATTATGTAATTTTACTTAGTATGGCCTTAGATTTTAATTGGTATTTCCGAAATGTATGGGAATATCGATTCGGTTGTAATTTTTATTGTGATCTCGTATCACCGTTTTGTAATTTAATAGATTTATTTTATTTTAGTTACAAATGTATAATAAGAAATTATGTAATTTATTATGTAATTTTATTCATTCCGGAGTTCCAAAAGACGGATTACTTCAAGAATGGCGATACATAAAGACGGTGTTACCTCGAGATGCGTGCCACAACCGAAGTTCAAGGGACCAATGGAGTTGGTTTCCGAATATGTAATAGATTAATAGTTTTTCTATTTTAGGAAAGGCCATACTAGGATTTTATCTTTATGCTTGCATTTTATTTTATGTCACATGCATCGCTAAATCGCCATAACTAAACATGCATTGTCTTTTATCGAGTTTATCGACCGTGTCAATTCGAATTATCGTAGTTCACCGCTTTAGTTCACTTAAAACGTGATAGATAATAAATTGACATGACCTCTCGCTAAAACAATTAATTGAGACATAGCCTTACCAAATAGTAGAAACCATGAAAACCTATTTCGCGAGGGAGTGCACTCGGCTACCCCGGGTACAAACCTTGTTACGTAGGGGAAGTGGGTGATGAATGTTAATCCACCGAATTCATGTTGATAAGGGATGTATCGGCTACCCCGTGCCCAAGTTGATGTGGGTTTGGATAATGGACACATTTATTCGAAATTTGGATTGAACTCAACAAAAGTAATTGATAAGGGTTGTATCGGCTACCCCGTGCCCTTATTGATGTGTTTTGGGCTATAGATAAACATTAGAGTAATTTTATCGACCAAAAGTTCTAAAAGTAGAATCGATTAAAAGGTTAATCCACCGAGTTATATTGATAAAGGTTGCATCGGCTACCCCGTGCCTAAGTCGATATGAATTTGGGTCTTG
The DNA here is from genome assembly GCF_048544455.1 of Silene latifolia. Classification (NCBI taxonomy): domain Eukaryota; kingdom Viridiplantae; phylum Streptophyta; class Magnoliopsida; order Caryophyllales; family Caryophyllaceae; genus Silene; species Silene latifolia. The sequence goes on along the minus strand of NC_133527.1, from coordinate 106,532,459 downwards.
GAATCATTTATCTAGTTGGGTAGAGGTCACTAGAAAAATGCTTAAAACTTGTTTAAATCATACATTTTTACGAGTATTATTAAACGACATTTGTTTTACTCCTTATATTTTGTTTTGTAGACCACTTCTTATTCATAACAAATGGCAACACCAACACCTAATGCTACACCACTCGCTACTTCATCTTGGCTCCGATCCTTCATGGATCGATGTAAACTTGAAAAGAATGGGTCAAATTTCTCCGAGTGGGATGCCCAACTCAAATTAGCCGCCGAAGGTGACGACAAGCTTCGTTACCTTACCGAGGCCTCTCCACCCGAGCCCACCACTAGGTCCACCGCGGCCACTAGGGAAGCCTATGAGGCTTACCAAAAGGAGTCCGCCGCAATGAAAAATGTCTTAATATTTGCGATGGAGGCGGAACTCCAAAGGAGAGCCTTCAAAATGGGCAATGCTAATGAGATTTACTCCAAACTTGTGACCATGTTTTCACAAACCCCGCGGATCGTCCAATATGAGGCGGCCGCGGCATTCTTTGATCTCGACTTCAAAGAGGGCCAAAAGGTTAGCCCTCATGTGCTCAAACTCATGGAGCTTGTCGAGACCTTGAAGATTCAAAAGGTTGAAATCCCCAAAGAACTCATCGTAGATAGGATTCTACACTCCTTGTCTAAGGTTAAGGCATATGTACAATTCCGGGTGAATTTCAATATGCAAGACAAGGATGTGTCTCTTGAGGAGTTGCACAAGTTACTTGTGCAAGCCGAGAGGGACATGGGGTTAAATGTGAACCCTCCCAAGGATGTGCTTAACATAAGCACAAAGAGTAAGGGGAAGTTCAAGAAGAATGGGAGAAAGGGCAAGAAGCAAGCTCCCACATTCACCAAAGCTAAGTCTTGTGAAGCTAGCACCTCCAAAGTCAAGAAGGGTCCTCTTGATAAGTGCCATTATTGTAATGGCATGGGACATTGGAAGAGGAATTGTTCCAAATATCTTGGTGATATCAAAGCTGGAAAGATCACTCAGTAGAGGTAAATGACTAACCTTCTTTTATGTTTCTAAATTCAACTATGGTATTATGATGCAAAGTTGTGATAATGTATCTCCTTTTTTATTGTAAATAGGGCCTCCACCAAGCAAAGACAAAGGAAAAGAAAAACAAGCATAAGAAACCATGAAGAAGCTAAGGATAGCTTTTATGGAGCTTTGTTTTTCATTGTCTTATTTTAAGTTATGTTTTGAATTTTAGAACTTTAAGTTTCCATGTTCGACATGGAAAGGTATTTTGGATAATGGTTTGTATTTTGGATGATAGTGACTTGGTTTGCAACCCAAGTCACACGTTTTATCATTTATCCTTTATGTTCTAAAATTTCATCTTTAAATTGCTTGCGGTTTGAAACATAAGATTATTCGCTTAAAGTGATCTAATAGACAAATATAATGACCGGTTTCATTATATGTCCACATGCTTAAGGCTTGTATATGATCATTTATAAAGTGACTTTGAGTCTATGAACTCTCTTAAAGGTATGTCAACCACCAAATACTCATATGAAATCAATATCTATTAGTCTATCTATGAGATAGTTCTCCTTATATTTCAACATCATTAATTTGTGTCTCATATGCTATCTTTGAATGTTTAGTGTATTCATTCTAAAGATAGAGTGGGAGAAAAATGAGGACACAAGGCAAAATGAAAAGGCAAAATGAAATTGTGTACTTGTGTAAATGAAGATCTATGCAAGAAAGAATGATTTGAATAAAGGTATATCTATTTACATAGTATACCAAATGGATGAGATCTATAGTCTCAAGTTAGTTCTAAATGACTTAAGAGACCAAGTGAAGTAATCATAAGAGTTTATTCTCAAGATAACTACACGAGGAGACCAAAAGAAGTTTTGGAAGAAAAATGACTAATGTAAAGTCTTAACAAGCTTATTGACTAAGGTTATGAATCAATTGACCAATAGTTTCAATCATGAGTTTTACTTAAGAGCCTAAATGAATCATAGTAACATACTAGTTATGATCAAGTCGCAAAGATTGATATTCCGATATCTTCAATAGCCAACGTTTTAACCACGCAAATGTCATTGTTTAACCTCGCTATGAAATGGTTAAACCTCCTTCCGAAAGGGTATTCCGAAGGACCTATTCTAAATATTATTTGTATTTGAATAATGACATTACTATACATCATTATGACATGAGTGTGTTAGAGATTTAAAATCTCTTTCCGTAAGGTTGAGATAAGACCACTTCAAAATAGGCATTTTGAAAGGATATGATGGGAACATATATGGTTTTATCCTAGTAACTTGGCAAAGCAATTTATATTCTTGACAAATTTCGATTGAGAAGTCAATTTCGAAATATGTTGAATTGAGTGGGAGTTAAGAAATTCTCATGTGAAGACATGGAATTTAGTGGGAGCTATCATCCTTGAATGTATAAAACCCATTACTCATTAAAGAATGACGAGCTAATACCTTCTTTCATAAAGAAGCTTTTGAGTTTTCAATTCTGGATGAAAATGGACAATGATGAATCCAATTACATCATGGGATGTTGGATTAGTATTAAGAGATACACATCAAATCAACATACGCGTAGGTTATTCGTATGAATGAAAATGGGATTACCATTAGCAGTCATGGTAGTTCATTGAACCTAAGAACGGTTGATCTCATGATTATTAGTAACTAATGTTTCCGCCATTAGAATAATCATGTACATGTCCAATTATAAATCATATGCATAAGAGCATGATGATAGACTTGGTAAGCCAAAATAAAAACGTCATGAATTCTCAAGTAGAATCCGATGAGCGATTTCAGTGTTTGACGGAATGTTCTATTGTGTGTCAAGAAGTTGCACATATTATAGAAAAATCCGAGCACATATGAGGATTTATGAGAATCCCAATTCTTTCATGCCTAGAAAGAGAAATGAGAAGTTTTGGAAAGATGCTTGGTTGAATAAGAGGTTATTCATAAACAATCTTTTCTAGTAAAAGCTAGGACTTATGAGAAGTGCTAAGCTAAATAATCTTGTCAATTGTTACAAGATTCTACAAAACACATACCTAGTGCATTGTGTGTGGATGAATACTTGATCAGTACAAGTTGTATTATTCATCGCAAATTAGTTCGTTATGAGATGATCAGTGAGAAAGTTCTTTCAAGTTAAAGAACCAAAACCAAGGTCAAGAACCTTAATGTCTACTTGGTAAGATTCATGCTATGAGAACATGAATGTGAAGGAAATTGCAAATGTAAGAAGTTTGAACACATGGACACATGGGATGTTAAACTTCTATTGCAATCAATAAGTGTTTACACTTATGATAAACATCACAAGGTTGTAATATGATATTGACTACCCGAGTGTGATGTCAACATTTGTCGTTTGAGTTATTATTAACTCACTTGGTACATTGTTATATCCAAACGGGTTGTGGAGACAATTGAACCCCGTTAAAGTGAACATGGATTAACATTGTTTTTGCCCATAGTTACTTATATGAGGTGACGTCTCGAAGTGACTAGAGTGTGATGCGATTGATGGCAAGTTCAAGTGCGATGGAGTCATGTGTGATGACTAGTCGATCACATAGGCGGATTGTTAGGAACATTTTTGTCGGGCCTTATGACCGCTTATAGAGTTCTGGCAAATTTATATAGCCTGGTCGTGGCGAGAGCTACTATAGTATTCAAATGAGTCGATTCTTTTGACTAAAGACTATTCGCCTAAGATGGCACAGTTTCAGATTAACTTTGATTTGTGTTACTACGACCTTCGTAAATGGGGTCAAATGGGCATATTTTGGGTTATGATGGCTGTGGCTAGTCGAAGGGAATGAGTGCAATAGGAATTGTCCACCCCTAGTCAGGGTTATAACAATATCTCAGGGCCACTCGAGGAGTAATGAACTGGAAATGCGTGGCCACGCTCGGAAGATATCCAGAGTGGATAAATCCGGTCAATCAGTTATTCTCCAGATCGAGGAAACCGCTCTCGATATGATCACTTGCAAGTACGACCTGAAAGACACCTTGCATTGAGTGGGAGATAGTAATAGGACAAGAGAATTGGTGACGTACACTTGTCGAGGACAAGTGGGAGATTGTTGGAATATGTGTCCTCCGACAATAATGCGATCACATCTGTTGATCATGATGATCACATGTTTAAGTCTCATTAAAATGAATACAATTGGGAAGTAATTTTGTTCTTGTCATGGTCAACATATATCGGTAATGATTGGCTTACTAGAGTTTGACATTACTGTCGTGTGACGGTGGTGATCAGTTGACCCCCTAGGTCATACCTAAAGGGCAACCCTCTTAATTGATTATTTAATTAATCGTATAATGTTACGAATTAATTAAATTACTTGAAAATTGACGGACGATTTTGGAAGTAAAATTTACGTATCATATTGAAATGTGATTAAATAAGATACGGTCTGAGTAATTAAATTGTATAATTACTCGGATGAAATAAATTGTTTAATGTAACAATTAAATTGAATGAATTGTTATAAATACAATCTGTTGTGATTTATAAATTGGTAAAATTTTTGGCACAAGTAATTATGAAGTTACTAAGTCGATTTTTGTATGTGACGTATTTTTATTAATACGTTGATTTTTAATATGTTAAAAATACATAACAAATATATGTGACATATGACATGTAACATATTGACAATTGACAAAATTAATATGGAATCCATATTAGCTAAAGGTGCCGAAAATAGGAGGGGATGTTAAGCTAATTAATTGTTTAATTAGTAGCTAAACACAATGATTGTTTTGCTTTAGTAGCCATGTAAGTCTATGGTGCATTGTGAAGACAAACCATTTCATGCATTGGCTCACCCAAAAGCCCCCCTACCACCCGGTTTTTGATGTGAAAAACCATCATTGGTTTTTCATTTTTATTTTACCTATTACTCTAAAATGTGTTAGAGATTAATTCATTCTACTCATCATCCAAAAACATAGTTTTAGAGAGAATTAAAATCCTCCCTTTTATCTCTCTAAAAACCGAAATAGTATAAGAGTTTATAAATATTTTGGTTCCATTTTTCTACCTTGATTAATATTATAACTAGTATTTGTAATATTAATTTAATTAAGAGGAGCCTTGGGTATAATACATAGGGAGAGATCTTACACTTAGATCTTCATTCTTCCATTGGAATAAGCTCAAGAACAAAAGAGAAAGGTGATCTCTTTTGTGCCCTAATTGCCGAAATTTACCATGTAAGGACATGATTTCTCCTCTATTTATTTTATTGTTTGCATGCATAAGATCCGTAAATAATTTTATGACAAATTATTTAGACATATAAGAGTATGTTATTATGTACATGAATCTACATTTCCTTCACTAGGGTGTCATGGGATCATAGGGGAATCATGGGATATGATCATACAAACATGTTCTCAAATTATAAGCAAGCAATTATTTTTGTGATGGATTGAATTGGGTTATATCTTACAATCCTAGGAAAGTTTGGGTCCCGGAGCCGAATCGATTAGATTGTACAACACCTACAAGTCGACTTAATCTTCCCTACTCAACAACATGCATGGTCTAATGAGACTCGAGTTGGGTTATGTCTTACAAGTCTCATTGAAAAGATAGGAGATGATAATAAATGCAAGGATTCATAGGCTTAGCATTTCATCAAATATAACATGTGCATGAGTTGAGATCAAAACAAGCAAGCAAATAAAACATGAAACCATATTAATTTAAGCATGAATCATTCCCCATGTTGGTTTCCCCTAATCACCCATTAACCCTAGCTAAGAGACTCCTCACTCATTATCATGTTGATCATGCTAGCAAGGTTGTCAATCATACTAACAATATGAAACATGATGAGTAAATGAAAGTAATTAACAATAATTAAAAAGGGATTAAAAGATTATACCTACTAATGATTCTAATAATAAAGCAAGAATAATAGAAGTACTTGAATGCTAGATTGAGAGGTTGTCAATCTCCCAATAATAACCCAAATAATCTTCAATTACCCAAATAAAGGATGAACAAAAGAGAGATTAAAGAACTAAAACTTGGATTAAAACTTGATTAATACTTGATTACAATATTAAAGAGAGATTTGATTGATATTAACTACACTAATTATTGATAAGAAGAACATGCTCCTCTAATTAGCCTAATGGGGTATTTATAGTGAAAATTAGGGAGGATGCATTAGGGTTAACTAAGGGCTAAACTAGTAATTACACTTTTTAAGTTGAGCAAGGAGGACCCGGTATTTTCTGAGAGAAGGGCTTCTCTTTTCGTAGCTTGAAGAAGACAACCCATGCTGTGAAGAAATCCGGGCGGAACAAGGTCGGGACGGCCGGATTTGGGCGATGGAATCCGAGCGGATTCTGGGGAATCCGGACGGATTGTTGAGGGGGAATCCGAGCGGATTCAGGCACGGGACGCTCGGATTGTGCAGAGGCTGGACGAGCGGATTGCTGGCAATCCGCTTGGATTGTCGACAAAGATAGTAACTTCTTCTTTTCTTCCCTTTTCTTCATAAATTCCTTGGGGATTTCCTTGGGGACTCAAGGATCTTTCCTCAACATTGCTCTTCTACTATGATATGTACAAAGGCCTTCTAATCTTGTCTCTCCTTGATGCTTGGTCATTGAATTCGATCAATTTAGTCTCGTTTTGCCATGAAAATGCAAGATTCTTACTCCTTTCCTACCAAGGGATCAAAATCTCAAAGAATATGCAAAACAAAGAACTAAAGATAGGAAATGACCCAAATAAGCACTAAAAAGCATGGAAACAAGGCTAATTCGGGGGCTAAATATGCGCCAATTATGGTCACATCAAATATCCCCAAACCGAACCTTTGCTCGTCCCGAGTAAAGAGGTGACAAAGACTAGGACCAATACTAACCTATCCTAATAATATAGCCGATATGAGACAATTAGCGGGTCTCACTCCGCCCCTTCAACTCACAACAAGACAACCATGAGGTAGGATGCCTTCTTGCAAGGCAAGGTGGGTCTTGCCAAAATGGCGACACATCCAAACATTAAGCACACAAAAACACATAATGGATGCATCTACAAAAAGAATAGCCACTTTCCTCATCTAAGTGGCGGAAATTATCTACAAGGGAAGCAATTCAAGGGTACACAATCCTTCATAGATGCAATTTGTTCAAACTACTAAGCCTAGAAGGATACCAATAAATCACCTCCAAGTTGTGTCAAGCTAGGGTACCTTTGTCCTCAATCGTTAAATGCTTTTGTCAAGAGTAGACTCACTATGGTGTTAGAAACACTGGAGGATCGCGGAATTCCCCCTCTTGCCTAGACAAGAAGAAGGGTCGTCCCCTCTCTACCATGCACAAAAATGGATATGATGGATAAAGGGATCAATAGATATTTGAGTTTCACTTTGGGAGTTTGCTTTTGTTTTTGTTTTTCCCCCCAATTTCTTGTGGCATTTGACATTTGAGAACACTTTCCTTGCCATTTCTTTTTGATTTTTGGCATTTCAATACTTGACAACCTTTTGCATTTCTTTTTGAACATTTTCAAAGTCACCCCAATTAGTAACGAGGGTGCCTTGTATTTGAAGCTTAGGAGTTCTATTTTTGCTCCTCTTTTCATTTGATGCATTTTTGCAAACTTTCTTTCACTTTTCATTTCATTGAACTCAAATTGATTTGTTTTTGTGCCCATTCCCTTTTGTTGATAAAATGTATGGTAGAACATGGATGAATGATGGTTGCATGGTTTCAAGGGTCACCTTGGAATAAACGGTAGCCAAGGAGTTATCACACCACGAGGTACTCTTGACTCGGCCTTAAACCATGGGTCAAAGGATACTAGCATGACACATCCTAGGGTGTTTTACAAGTATTCTAACAAGCAAAGTCTTAAGAAGAAAAAGCATCTACTAGGGCCTATATACATTTGTCAAGCTTCCCAAATAGACGGTTTCGCAAAAATTTTCTAACATGCAACTACATGCCATGATGCAACTAACATATAAACATCCTAATGCAAATGATTCTACCAACTAATATGACATATAAGCTAAATGCAATCCTAAATTCACATTGTTATACCGCATCAATCAAAATAAAGCCACATAGTCATTAACATAAAGAGGAAAAAGGAGATTGGAAAGATCATACCATGCGGTCTTCAATATCCTCATGTCTCGGATGTGGCGTAGTCAATCAATGTGAACAAGGATAAAACAAAAACAATATATACAAGACAATATATACAAAGGAAATGAACTTGTTTTTGGGTTTTCAATTTTTTCAATTTTTATGATTTTTGAAATTTTTCAATTTTTATGGGTTTTTTGAATAAGAGTTAAATGTTAGAATTCCCATCCCCACACTAATATGGGCATTGTCCTCAATGGCCAAAGTGATGGAAATTATGCAAAGATGATGCATGATTTATATACTAAATGCAATCTATACTAAGCTACACTACATGATGCATGGTTTTTGTTATGACGGAGAGGATAATTTAGATTACCTCCCGTTGCGTATGCATTAACTTCCCCAAACCGAGTAAGACACTATTGCTAATGTCCAAGGATGGGTATAGTTTATGCACACACTATGCTATGCATGAAACTAGTTTGTCATTTTGGATTTTACAAATGGGAACAATAAAATAAGAACACCTCAATGGTACCGAGGTATGAGTCCTTTGATGTTGCTAGGACTACTCCAACAATGATCAAAATTAAATAAAATACAAAGAGATATAGACAAACCATGGGAGTGTAGGAGTCTCCAAGGCTTGCTAGTCTTCCATCATGCTATCATCATCACCACTTCCCTCATGAGAAGTGGTCACATTGCCACTTTCCTTGTCATTTGCTTCTTCACTTTCTTCCTTATCTTGTTCATCATCATCTTCACCATTTCTTTCTTCTTCCATTGCTTCTTCCTCAATATTATCATCAACTTCTTCATCATTTCCAACAACCTCATTGTCTCCCACCACGTCCCTAGATGCACCCGGAAATAAGACTTCTCTATCCGCCCAACTAGGCAAAGGACAAGATGGATCAAGGAGTCCTTGCCTAGCTAGATGTAGGAGGGGTGGATATTGAGCCAAATAAGCATTTTTCCGATCTTCATAGGCTTGCTTGTGCATTGTTTGCATGAGAAGAGTCACATAGTCTTTCCCAATTTCAATTCCTTCCGGCTTGAACTCTTCATACTTAAAGGGGTAAGGTGGTATGACAATGGAAGAGGAGGGGGTTTCAAGATCACCCTTTTGTTGTTGAATGATATACTCGGCTTCTTCGGAAAGAGGAAGTAGATAATTGGTCCGGTGGACGCTTAGGCGACAAATCTTTGAGGGCAAGGTGAACGATCAAGCTTCACTAGTTAGCCATCCAAATTTAGTGTCAAGGGGGTTATGGGCAACCCACTTGAACTTGTGAATCATAATATGCATGTCAATAAGATGGCCACCTTCCTCTGCTTTGTACTTCTTATCCTTATTGAAATTAAGATCAAAGTGCTTAGCTAGGACCGTGACTAGGCCGCCATTGACAATAACGGTCGTGCCCTTCTTCCCATTATCAACATTAAGCCATCTATCTACCAAGAGCCTCAAAGAATTGTAAGGCTTGGTGTGAATTCTTCCGATATTCAAAGCCGATTCAAGGAGAATAAAATCGAGTCTTGTGAAATGATTGGTGTCTTTCCTAGCAATTATGGTATTTCCCACAACCTTGTGCCATACTCTTATGCCCGGATGATGGACCAAAAGAGCACGACATGCATGAAAATCCTCAAATTTCTTCCCGGAGATTGCCTCCCAAAGAGGCTCGGGGTCATACTTTCCATAATGCTTAAGATAACTCGATTCATCACTTCCGTAAAGGTAATGCGTCTACTAACATTAGCTAGACGAAACTCGAGATTTTCTCTATTCTCAACTTTGGTGACTTTCAAAGAACTTAAAAATTCCAAGACAAGGGAGGGGTATGTCAATTCCTTTGTTTCAAACAATTTCTTCAACCCCATGGCTTTGAAAAAGGCTTTTGTTTGTTCAAGAACAACCAATTTTTCCAAGGCATCTTTACATATGAATTTGGTGGATTGAATAGATTTCATAGCAAACTTGACAAAGGTATTTCTATGGGTATCGGAAATAAACGTTACCTCCGGATAATGCAAAAGTTGATTAATTACCGGAGTAGAAGATGTTGATGGTCCCATAGAAGGTTGTTGTTGTTGTTGCACTTCCAAGTTTGGTGTTGCCACCACCATAGCCAAAGCTTTCTTTGTTTGAAGAGCCTTTTGCCTTTGTGAGAGTGCCTTAGCCTTTGGTGCCTTTGTTGCCTTTGTTGCACCCTTAGTCCTTGCCATTGATGAGCTTAACCAAGAAAAGAGTGAAAAATCTTCAATTTGTAGTATGCCCAAATCGATTTGAAGGTAAAAGGCTTTGCCTTTATGAAAACAAAAATCGACTCAAAGGTTGAAGATTTTGTTCTTGGTTTTGATTTTTGTTGAAGAAGGAGTGATTAAATTGTTGTTGGAAGGATGGTTTGATTTGATTTTGTTGAATGTTGTTGAGGGTTTTTGTTTTTATGATGGAGAGGATGAGGGTTTTGATGTTGTGGGTAGTGTTTATGAATGAATGAATGAATGAATGAATGAATGAAGGTGGAAGGGGTTATAAAGAGGCCGAAAATTTCAAAACTGCAGAGGCAATCCGTGCGGATTAGGCTCAATCCGTGCGGATTCTGCTTCTTCTACCTTTGCAAAAACTAGCCTAAAGACGGGCGGATTTGGTACAATCCGCTCGGATTTGCTGAACACGGGACGGCCGGATTTGCTCAAGGACGGACGGATTTCTGTCCAGAGAAATTTGCTTGTTTTCCTCAGCTGCAAAGACGGGCGTCTTTCTCACAAGACGGACGGATCCTTCAAGACGGGCGGATTCTTAGGAATCCGCTCGGATTCTTTAACAGTCAAGAAAATTTCAAAATTCAGCTCAGTTCAGGACGGGCGTCTTTTCTGCAGGACGCTCGGATTGCATAAGACGGGCGGATTCTTGGGAATCCGCTCGGATTCTTCCCCTATGTACACGGATTCAGTTCCACCCGTGCACAGCGCATTCCCTTTATCATTCTTCCATTCTTTCTTCAAGTCTTGTGTTCTTCATTGTGGGGGCACTACTAAGGCATGGATAGCCTAGGCAATTGCCATCCCCACACTAAGGTAAAGCACTACACATCAATTGAAATTGTTAGTCCCTCCCTCACTTCTCTCTTACATGACAATTATTTTGATCAAAGTAAATACAAATCCAAAAATGACAAAAATGCAATACAAGAATTGAAATGCAAGTTAGGAAGTTAGAAATATTTACAAGTGGTGGTTTAGGAAGGACTCCACCAAACTCTCATTCTTGATGAGATGTCAAGGGGGCATGTTCAAGGTGTTGTTGATGTTGCACAACACCTTGAAGAAGTAATCAAAAGCTTGTTCATTACTATGGTAGAGGTCCTCAATAGACCGTGGCCCTTGTTGTTGATCATGATCGATGGCATGCCCAATGTAGGGATTAAAAATCCCTTCAAATTCGTCGTCCCAAAGACCACAAACTTCATTGAGTTGATCATTGAAAATCTCTTTCTTAGATGGAGACAACTCTCCCAATTTCTTCTCTTGGCCAATGAGGCCATCCTCTTCTTCCTTGGTTGATTTTGATGAGCTTTGCAAGCTCTCCTTGTTACTATTCACTTGCTCTTTGAATGGAGCATCTTCAATTTTCTTCCTCCATTAGAGTTCCGATTTCTTTCTTTCATCTTTTCGGCTATAATGATCAATCATGAAACATGGCTCATGCAAACGAGGAGCTCTCATAGTCTTGTCAAGATTAAAAGTTATGCTTTCATCTCCCACTTCTAGAGTGAGCTCACCATGTTTCACATCAATCACCGCACCGGCGGTGTGTAGGAAAGGTCTTCCTAGGATGATTGGAATGTTGGAATCTTCCTCCATATCAACAATGACAAATTCCACCGGGATGAAAAACTTCCCAATTCGCACGGGGACATCTTCCCATATCCCTAACGGTGTCTTCGTCGATCTATCGGCCATTTGGAGTGTGATGTTGGTGCATTTAAGATCTCCCATTCCCAACCTTTTACTCACCGAGTACGGCATGACACTCACACTAGCCCCTAGATCACATAGGGCTTTGTTGATCGTCGTGTCGCCAATGGTACACGGTAATGAGAAGCTTCCCGGATCCTTTAACTTTGGAGGTGAACTCCCTTGAAGTATTGCACTACTCACCTTAGTGAAGGCGATAGTCTCAAGTTTCCGAATCGACTTCTTCTTTGTGAGGATATCTTTCATGTACTTTGCATAGGCCGAAACGTGATTGATTAATTCCGTGAAAGGAATTGAGACTTCTAAATTCTTCACAATTTCAATGAACTTTCCAAGTTGATCATCAAATTTGGGCTTGGCTTGACGACTTGGAAAAGGAAGTCTAATCACAATGGGCTCCTTCTCTTTGGCCTTGTGTTCATTTTTCCTTGAACTTTCTTCTTTTGATGATTCTCCATCTTTGGAGTTTTGCACAATTTCTTCCTTTTCACTAGCTCCACAACTTCATCCTCAACTTGCTTCTTCGGTGCTTCATACCTTGTACCACTTCTTAAGTGAATGGCACTAACCGTTTCATGTCTAGGGGGATTACTTTGAGGTGGTAATTGCCCCTTTTGTCTTTGTGAGCTTGAAGATGCTAGTTGAGTCAATTGTGTTTCCAACATCTTGGTGTGAGCTAGAATGTTGTTGATGGTGGTCTCTTTTGCTTGGCTATATTTTTGCATTTGGGTGAAAAATCTTGTTGATTCTTTTGCATTTGGAGGACCGCTTTTTGGACATCAAAACCTTGGTCATTTTGGTGATTGTATGGATTTTGATTTTGGTAACCTTGGTTTTGATTGTAAAAGGGTCTTTGATTTTGGTTTCTCATGGGTGGTGGAGTGTATGTTGTTTGAGGGTTTTGAACATTTTGGCTTTTGTATGAGAGATTTGGATGGAACTTGGTGTTTTCATTGTAAAAATTTGAATAAGGGGTACCACTTTTATATGTTTGGAAAGCATTCACTTGTTCGGTTGTTCCCCTACACTCACTTTGGTCATGACCCAAAGTTCCACAATTCTCACATATCCCACTTGGGATTGATGAGGATGCCGTCATGGCATTGACATGATGCTTCGATGATTTTGAGTTTTCCTCAAGTCTAGCCATAGCTTGTTCAAACTTCAAGTTGATTGTATCGATATGGGAGCTTAGTTGGGCACCTAATTGAGTAACGGCGTCCACTTCATAATTTCCTCCTCTAGTAGCCTTGCGAGGCCTACTATATTGTGAATTGTGGATTGCCATCTCTTCAATTTTGCTCCAAGTTTGGTTGTCATCAACCTCGGTGAACATCCCATTCGATCCCATATTGAGAATGTTCCTAGAATCTTCATATAAACCATTCCAAAATTGTTGTACCAAAAACCATTCGCTAAGTCCATGGTGAGGACATGAGCGACAAATACCTTTAAACCGCTCCCAAGCTTCATACAAAGACTCTTCATCCCTTTGCTTAAAACCCGTAATTTGAGCTCTTAGCATGTTGGTCTTTTCCGGTGGGTAGAATTTTTTGTAGAAAGCTAGAGCCAACTTCTTCCAAGAATCTATTCCAAGGGTGGCCTTATCAAGGCCCTTCAACCATTGCTTTGCGGTGCCGATTAAGGAAAAAGGAAATAAGACCCATCTAATTTGGTCTTGAGTCACGCCCGTTTGAGAGATAGCATCACAATAATCACAAAAGGTTTCCATATGAGAATGAGGGTCCTCACTAGGCATTCCCCCGAATTGGCTCCTCTCAACTAGTTGGATGAAGGCGGACTTGGCAATAAAATTTCCGGTGAGATGTTGTGGTGTAGGAGTACCATTTGGTAGATTATCCTCGGTGGGTACGGAGTGTGACGAGAATTTTGGCATTGTAGGTGGATTTTGTGGGGTATTGTGTAATGGGTTTTCTTCTCCTTCTATTGCGAAAGGATTGACAAACTCACTAGTGGGTTGAACAACTTCACTAACACCTCTCAAATTCCTCCTAACAAGTCTCCTATTGTTCGTCAAGGTTCTTTCGATTTCACGGTCAAAAGGTAACAAATCACCTTGTAACCTTCTAGACATGCAAAATATCAAACAACTCAAAAACAATTAGAACAAACCTTGAGGAGTTTTACTTCCTCAAGGTGAAGAAAGACACAACTAATAACAAAAAGGAAATCTAAGTCAAACAAACACCGTCCCCGGCAACGGCGCCATTTTTGATGCGATCCCGCTAAGTGTTCACAAATTAAGATGTGGTCGTTGGCCACGGTCGAATCAAAACACAATTTATAGCTCAACAAGCAACTCTACAATTAGTAAAGAGGCAAGTAAAGGTCGGATCCCAAGGGATGGGAGTTGAAATGAGATTTCTATTGTAACTAGTGGTGTCTAAGGGGTGTCACAAATTGGGTTGATGTTGAAGGTTACTAAACTAGAATAACAATGAAAATAAACAAGCAAGATGAATTAAAGGGGCGTAAACAATTGATTAAAAGCACTAGGGTGTCATGGGATCATAGGGGAATCATGGGATATGATCATACAAACATGTTCTCAAATTATAAGCAAGCAATTATTGTTGTGATGGATTGAGTTGGGTTATATCTTACAATCCTAGGAAAATTTGGGTCCCGGAGCCGAATCGATTAGATTGTACAACACCTACAAGTCGACTTAATCTTCCCTACTCAACAACATGCATGGTCTAATGAGACTCGAGTTGGGTTATGTCTTACAAGTCTCATTGAAAAGATAGGAGATGATAGTAAATGCAAGGATTCATAGACTTAGCATTTCATCAAATATAACATGTGCATGAGTTGAGATCAAAACAAGCAAGCAAATAAAACATGAAAGCATATTAATTTAAGCATGAATCATTCCCCATGTTGGTTTCCCCTAATCACCCATTAACCCTAGCTAAGAGACTACTCACTCATTACCATGTTGATCATGCTAGCAAGGTTGTCAATCATACTAACAATATGAAACATGATGAGTTAATGAAAGTAATTAACAATAATTAAAAAGGGATTAAGAGATTATACCTACTAATGATTCCAATAATAAAGCAAGAATAATAGAAGTACTTGAATGCTAGATTGAGAGGTTGTCAATCTCCCAATAATAACCTAAATAATCTTCAATTACCCAAAATAAAGGATGAACAAAAGAGAGATTAAAGAACTAAAAATTGGATTAAAACTTGATTAATACTTGATTACAATATTAAAGAGAGATTTGATTGATATTAACTACACTAATTATTGATAAGAAGAACATGCTCCTCTAATTAGCCTAATGGGGTATTTATAGTGAAAATTAGGGAGGATGCATTAGGGTTAACTAAGGGCTAAACTAGTAATTACACTTTTTAAGTTGAGCAAGGAGGACCCGGTATTTTCTGAGAGAAGGGCTTCTCTTTTCATAGCTTGAAGAAGACAACCCGTGATGTGAAGAAATCCGGGCGGAATAAGGTCGGGACGGCCGGATTTGGGCGATGGAATCCGAGCGGATTCTGGGGAATCCGGACGGATTGTTGAGGGGGAATCCGAGCGGATTCAGGCATGGGACGCTCGGATTGTGCGAGAAAGGCTGGACGGGCGGATTGCGACAATCCGCTCGGATTGTCAGTCAGCATAGTAACTTCTTCTTTTCTTCCCTTTTCTTCATAAATTCCTTGGGGATTTCCTTGGGGACTCAAGGATCTTTCCTCAACATTGCTCTTCTACTATGATATGTACAAAGGCCTTCTAATCTTGTCTCTCCTTGATGCTTGGTCATTGAATTCGATCAATTTAGTCTCGTTTTGCCATGAAAATGCAAGATTCTTACTCCTTTCCTACCAAGGGATCAAAATCTCAAAGAATATGCAAAACAAAGAACTAAAGATAGGAAATGACCCAAATAAGCACTAAAAAGCATGGAAACAAGGCTAATTCGGGGGCTAAATATGCGCCAATTATGGTCACATCAGTGTCCTAGCAACACGGAGGACTAACATCTTGGCTCCATTAAGGTGTTCTTTATATTGTTCCCACATGAAAAATCCAAAATGACAATTTATTGTTTCATGCATTGCATTTCGTGTGCATGAACTACCACGAAATTTAAGACATTAGAAATAATGTCTATTTTGGTTTGGGGAAGTACATGCATACGCATTGGGAGGTAATCTAAATTACACTCTCCGCTATAACAAAAACCCATGCATCATGTAGTGTAGCCTAGTATAGCTTGCATTTAGTTTAGAAATCATGCATCATACTTGCATAATTTTCTATCATATTGGCCATTGAGGACAACGCCCATACTAGTGTGAGGATGGGAAATTCTACCTTGACTATTATTCAAAAGTCCAAAAAAATCAAAAAATTTCGAAAAATCCAAAAAAATTGAAAAATTGAAAATCAAAAAACATGTTCATTTCCTTTGTAGTGTAGTCTTGTATATATTTTGTATATATTATGTTTGTCTATCCTTGTTCACATTGATCGACTACGCCACATCCGAGACATGATGATATTGAAGACCGCATGGTATGATCTTTCCAATCTCCTTTTTCCTCTTTATGTTAATGACTATGTGGCTTTATTTTGATTAATGCGGTATAAACAATGTGAATTTAGGACTTGCATTTAGATTATTTGGCATACTAGTTAGTAGAATCATATGAATTAGGATGTATATATGTTAGTTGCATCATGGCATGTAGTTACATGTTAGAAAAATTTTGTGAAACCGTCCACTTGGGAAGCTTGACAAGTGTATATAGGCCCTAGTAGATGCTTTTTCTTCTTAAGACTTTGCTTGTTAGAATACTTGTAAAACACCCTAGGATGTATCATGCTAGTATCCTTTGACCCATGGATTAAGGCCTAGTCAAGAGTACCTTGTGGTGTGATAACTCCTTGGCTACCGTTTATTCCAAGGTGACCCTTGAAACCATGCAACCATCATTCATCCATGTTCTACCACATTTTGTCATCAAAGGGAATGGGCACACAAAAAGAAATTGTTCAAAAATTTGAGTTCAAGAAAAGAAAAGAAAAGAAAGAGTTTGCAATTGCATCAAAAGAAAAGAGGAGTAACAAAAATGAAAACTCCTATGCTTCAAATATAAGGCACCCTCACTACATATGCGGTGACTTTGAAAATGTTCAAAAAGAAAAATGTAAAAGTTGAAAGTTGTCAAGTATTGAAATGCAAAAAATCAAAAAGAAATGGCAAGAAATTGTTCTGAAATGTCAAATGCCACAAGAAATTGGCGGGAAAAAAAAACAACAACAAAAGCAAACTATCAAACGAAAATCAAATACTATCGATCCCTTTATCCATCGTATCCATTTTTGTGCATGGTAGAGAGGGGACGACCCTTCTTCTTGTCTAGGCAATAAGGGAAATTCCGCGATCCTCCAGTGTTTCTAACACCGTAGGGAGTCTACTCTTGACAAAAGCATTTAACGATTGAGGACAAAGGTACCCTAGCTTGACACAACTTGGAGGTGATTTATTGGTATCCTTCTAGGCTTAGTATTTTGAAGAAATTGCATCTATGAAGGAGTGTGTACCCTTGAATTGCTTCCCTTGTAGATAATTTCCGCCACTTAGATGAGGAAAGTGGCTATTCTTTTGTAGATGCATCCATTACTTGATCTTGTGTGCTTTAATGATTGGATGTGTCGCCATTTTGGCAAGCCCCACCTTGCCTTGCAAGAAGGCATCCTACCTCATGGTTGTCTTGTTGTGAGTTGAAGGGGCGGAGTGAGACCCGCTATTTGTCTCACATAGGTTATATTAGTAGGATAGTTTAAATAAAGGTCTAGTTTTTGTCACCTCTTTACTCGGGACGAGTAAAGGTTCGGTTTGGGGATATTTGATGTGAACATTATTTGCGCACATTTAGTCCCCTAATTGAACCCATTTTTCATACTAATATAACATTCCATAGCCATTTTATCCGTCAAATGCGTTCTATTTTGCTTTCCTAATGCATTTCGTATGTTTTGTAGGCAAGGAGGTAATAAGGTGGAAATTCCCGTCTTTCGTGCATATTTGGAAGCTTATTGATGATATTAGATGGACTAGTATGAAGAGGAGGTAAGAATGATGACCAAGGATGTAGGAATAAAGAGTATATAGAAGGGTCATAGGGTTAAAAGCAAGGATGATGAGAAGGAAGGCATTGCATGAAGACATTGCTCAAAAACCGAACCAAGGGTTGCTCCTTTGGCTATGAAAGTATGCTAGATGGAACGGCATCGAAAAATCATGTGATCTAGGCTTTTGAATCACTCCAATAGGAGTCCGGATGAGAAAATGACGTCCGTTTTACAATCCGAGCTCAAACAAAGAAGTTGCCGCCAATCCGTTCGTCCCGAGACTCAAGACGCTCGTCCCCTGAGACAATCCGCTCGTCCCCCCTTCAAAGACGCTCGTCTTCCCTTCCTATTATCCGAGCGTCCCGATCCAAAGACGCCCGTCTTGAGGCCTTGCAATCCGAGCGTCCCGACCCCTTGGCCGCTCGGATTCCTTCCCAGTGCAACCGGCTTCTTCTTTCTCCATTCAAGATGCGCATATTTTTGAAAGATTAGCAAAAAGGAGACTCGCATCTTTTTTCGAGAGGAGCATTTCCCTACTAAAACTTAGCAATGCTATTTACTAAAATAACCTTGCTTAACCTAATGATGCACCACTATAAATACCCCATTTGTAATAATCAAACCATCAAGTTTTCATTAGATTAATTCAATCCTTCTTTAGATTAGGTTAAACTCCCATTAGGAGTAGATTATAATAGATTACTCTTTAATCTTTCCACAAATCACACATTAATCTTTCCTTTAATTATTAGTCAAGTTTATTATTGAGTAATTCAAGTTTATTATTGGGTAATTAGAAGATCATTTGGATTTATTGGGAGATTGACAACCTTCCATCAATCATCAAGTACTTCTATTATTCTTTGCATTATTATTTTGGAATCTCCATAGGTATAATTCTCTTTATCCTTGTTTTAATTATTGTTAATCTTTCTTACTTGTTCATCATGTTTTGCCTTGTTAATATGATTGACAACTTTGTTAGCATGTCAAACATGATAATGAGTGAGTAGTCTCTTAGCTAGGATTAATGGGTAATTAGGGAAACCAACATGGGGATTGATTCATGCTTAATCTAATATGTTCACATAATTAATTTGATTGCTTGTTGTAAAGTCAACCTATGCACATGTTATGTTTGATGAAATGCTAAGCTTATGAATCCTTGCATTTACAACCATCTCTTATCTATTCAACTTGACTTGTAAGATATAAACCAACTCAAGTCTTATTAGACTATGCATAGAAGTGATTAGGGGTAAAGTAAGTCGACTTGTAGGTGTTATACAATCTAATCGATTCGGCTCCGGGACCCAACTCTTCCTAAGAACCATAAGACATAAACCAACTCGGTTCCTTTACAACAATAATTGCTTGCTTATAATTGAGAACATGTTTGTATGATGAACTACCATGATTTCCTTATGAACCCATGATATCCTAGTATTTTTAGTCATTTGTTTACATCTTTCCTCTTGTTGCTTGTTTATTGCTTTTATTAGTTTAAAATCATCAACCCATTATAATTGTAACAACCCCAAGCACAACCATAATTAGATTGAATAATTTGAGTAACCACCGTCCCATGGATCGTCCTCGACTTACCACTAACTAGTTGTTTGTTGAGAATTATAAATGTGTTTGATTGGATGTGACCCGACGACCTAGCTAATTAAATTACGAATAACCGTTAATCCTAGTATGACCACCTAGCTAATTAAATTAACTTTATTATTGCATATCGGAAACCAAGTCCTTGGTCTCTTGCCTCTTCATTGGAACACCTTCCAAAAATAGCACCGTCTTATGGGATTTGAAACTTCTTCCAAAAAGTCACTGTCTCGAGTCAAAACCGGTCTTCATTGTAAGTAGTAATAAAAATAGATACAAATGAATACACATCATTACCTATTATACATTTGATATAATTAAGCATAAACTATTAATAATTACAGACCGGCGATATGAGATCGCAATTAAATTGGAAATGAACCGTTATTCCCTTACATTACGGGTAATAACGATTTAAAAATAAACTAGGCCATACTAGGTACAAATTGCATAATTAATTAAATAAATGACTTGCATTCATCCAAAAATAAAAAGATAAATAAAATGCAGTAAATTCATGCCAAATTCGCCCCTTAGCACAATCATATGTATCTAACTCGATTTTGTGGATTTAATCAATTTTTAAACGCTTAAAAAATCAATAATCAACACTTAAAACTTGTCTAAGCTCAAAATAATTGTCTAAAATGTTTTAGAACTCAAACAATAGTCCTCACTAATTTGTTGATAATTAATTAGTTTGAATTGATATTATTTCCTAATTATATCCGTTTTAACATAACTTTTATGAAATAATTCAAAATAATTATAACCAACACAAACATTTTGAAATAAAAATTTTCTACATAATGGAACATATACTGGAACCCAGAAAGTTTAAATTTCCCAAAAAGTTTCGAATAACATTTGAGAAAAAAAAAAGGTCCATATTTATCGGTTTATATCTTTATAAAAACCAATAAACATCTATAAAGAGTGAAACTAATTTTTAAATTTCACTTTTAACTTTTAAAACATATTTAGGAATATACAAAAAAAATCATACCCAGAAAAACTTTCCAAATTTTTGAACATAATAATCCAATTTTATCAACTTTTTAATCATTAAAAATCAATAATATTTGATAGGTTTTGCAGAGATGGGTGTATTTTTAACAAAATATACAAGTGAAGTGAATATGGAGAAAAATGCTCCTTATTAGGCATGAGTGGGCTGGCCACTAGAGGAGAGAGTGATATAGTGCAATATTTTATTAGCATGCTTGTAATAATTACTTGCTTAGGTTAGAGCAAATGTAATTGGGAAGAGAAATGTATAGAAAAGAACAAAAGCATGCACAACGACAATTAGACCTGGCAAACAGATCAGGTCGTGCCGTGTTCGTGTTCGTGTCAACATTAAACGGGTCACCACTACCTCAACCCAACCCGACCCAATTACATAAATGGGTCATTGGTCTCAACCCTAACCCTACCCATTTAATTTGTCTATAACCCAACCCGACCTGTTTAACCCATTTATCTTTAAGCAAGTCGTTTTTAACCCACTTAACCCGTTGAACCCAATAAACTAATGCAATAAACTATGCTTTATAACCTTATTATCCCAAAAATGATGAATCAAAATGCTAATTTTTAAGTTATTTTGTTGAATTATTGACTGAAGTCAAATAAATTATGACAACTTTAAATAAATGGGTAATTCGTAGGGGTGTCACAATTTGGGTTGATGTAGAAGGTCACTAACTAAAATAGCAATGGAAATAAACAAGCAAGATGAATTAAAAGAGGTGTACACAATTGATTAAAAAGCACTAGGGTGTCATGGGGTCATAGGGGATTCATGGAATTGATCATACAAACATGTTCTCAAATTATAAGAAAGCAATTATTGTTGTGATGGATTGAGTTGGGTTATATCTTACAATCCTAGGAAAGTTTGGGTCCCGGAGCCGAATCGATTAGATTGTACAACACCTACAAGTCGACTTAGTCTTCCCTACTCAACAACATGCATGATCTAATGAGACTCGAGTTGGGTTATGTCTTACAAGTCTCATTGAAAAGGTAGGCGATGGTGGTAAATGCAAGGATTCATAGGCTTAGCATTTCATCAAATATAACATGTGCATGAGTTGAGATCAAAACAAGCAAGCAAATAAAACATTAAAGCATCTTAATTTAAGCATGAATCATTCCCCATGTTGGTTTCCCCTAATCACCCATTAACCCTAGCTAAGAGACTACTCACTCATTATCATGTTGATCATGCTAGCAAGGTTGTCAATAATCATACCAACAAAATGAAACATGATGAATAAATGAAAGTAAGTAACAATACTTAAAAAGGGATTAAGAGAATTATACCTACTAATGATTCCAATAATAAAGCAAAGATAAAAGAAGTACTTGATGCTTGATTGAGAGGTTGTCAATCTCCCAACAATAACCCAAATTATCTTCAATTACCCAAAATAAAGGATGAACAAAAGAGAGATTAAGGAAATAAAACTTGTATTAGAACTTGATTAATTGTTGATTACAAAACTAAAGAGAGATTTGATTGATATTAACTACTCTAATTATTGATAAGAAGAACATGCTCTTCTAATTAGACTAATGGGGTATTTCTAGTGGAAATTAGGGGGATGCATTAGGGTTAACTAAGGGCTAAACTAGTAATTACACTTTTTAGATTGAGCAGGGAGGAGCCGGTATTTTTCGAAGGAAGGGCTTCTTTCTTTGTAGCTTGGAGAGGAGGAAATCGCGCTGTAGAGGAATCCGGGCGGATTAGGGTCGGGACGGGCGGATTCTGGCGATGGAACCCGAGCGGATTGGAGAGAATCCGGACGGATTGTGGCGATGGAACCCGAGCGGATTGGTGGAAAACCGCACGAATTGTGCAGGCGGAGGACGGCCGGATTGTGGACAATCCGCACGGATTGTGCCTCAGCAAGACTTCTTCTTCTTTTCTTCCCTTTTCTTCATAAATTCCTTGGGGATTTCCTTGGGGACTCAAGGATCCTTTCTCAACATTTGCTCATCTACTATCATATGTAAAAGGCCTTCTAATCTTGTCTCTCCTTGATGCTTGGTCATTGAATTCGATCAATTTAGTCTCGTTTTGCCATGAAAATGCAAGATTCTTACTCATTTCCGACCAAGGGATCAAAATATCAAAGAATATGCAAAACAAAGAACTACAGATAATAAATGACACAAATATGCGCTAAAAAGCGTGGGAACAAGGCTAATTCGGGGGCTAAATATGCGCTAATTATGGTCACATCAAATATCCCCAAACCGAACCTTTGCTCGTCCCGAGTAAAGAGGTGACAAAGACTAGGACCATTATTTAAACTAACCTAATAACATAGCCGATATGAGACAATTAGCGGGTCTCACTCCGCCCCTTCAACTCACAACAAGACAACCATGAGGTAGGATGCCTTCTTGCAAGGCAAGGTGGGTCTTGCCAAAATGGCGACACATCCAAACATTAAGCACACAAAATCACATAATGGATGCATCTACAAAAGAATAGCCACTTTCCTCAGCTAAGTGGCGGAAATTATCTACAAGGGAAGCAATTCAAGGGTACACATTCCTTCATAGATGCAATTTCTTCAAACTACTAAGCCTAGAAGGATACCAATAAATCACCTCCAAGTTGTGTCAAGCTAGGGTACCTTTGTCCTCAATCGTTAAATGTTTTTGTCAAGAGTAGACTCCCTATGGTGTTAGAAACACTGGAGGATCGCGGAATTCCCCCTCTTGCCTAGACAAGAAAAAGGGTCGTCCCCTCTCTACCATGCACAAAAATGGATAAGATGGAAAAGGGATCGATAGTATTTGAGTTTCACTTTGGGAGTTTGAGTTGTTTTTGTTTTTCCCCCCAAATTACTTGTGGAATTTGACATTTGAGAACACTTTCTTTTCCATTTCTTTTGATTTTTGGCTTTTCAACACTTGGCAATTTTTCAACTTTTTGCATTTTCTTTTGAACATTTTCAAAGCCACCCCAATTAGTAACGAGGGTGCCTTATATTTGAAGCATAGGAGTTCTATTTTTTCTCCCTTTTTCATTTGATGCATTTTTGCAAACTTTCTTTCTCTTTTCATTTCATTGAACTCAAATTGATTTCTTTTTGTGCCCATTCCCTTTTGTTGACAAAAATGTGGTAGAACATAGATGAATGATAGTTGCATGGTTTCAAGGGTCACCTTGGAATAAACGGTAGTCAAGGAGTTATCACACCACAAGGTACTCTTGACTAGGCCTTAATCCATGGGTCAAAGGATATTAGCATGACACATCCTCGGGTGTTTTACAAGTATTCTAACAAGCAAAGTCTTAAGAACAAAAAGTATCTACTAAGGCCTATATACACTTGTCAAGCTTCCCAAGTAGACGGTTTCGCAAAATTTTCTAACATGCAACTACATGCCATGATGCAACTAACATATAAACATCCTAATGCATATGATTCTACCAACTAATATGACATATAAACTAAATGCAAGTCCTAAGTTCACATTGTTATACCGCATTAATCAAAATAAAGCCACATAGTCATTAACATAAAGAGGAAAAAGGAGATTGGAAAGATCATACCATGCGGTCATCAATATCCCCATGTCTCGGTTGTGGCGTAGTCGATCAATGTGAACAAGGATAGAACAAACACAATATATACAAAACAATATATACACAAGACTATAAAAGGAAAAAAAATGTTTTTGGGTTTTCAATTTTCAAATTTTTATGATTTTCGAAATATTTCAATTTTGTTTTTTGGATTTTTGAATAAGAGTTAAATGTTAGAATTCCCATCCCCACACTAATATGGGCATTGTCCTCAATGGCCAAAATGATGGAAATTATGCAAATATGATGCATGATTTCTATACTAAATGCAATCTACACTAAGATATACTACATGATGCATGGTTTTTGTTATGACGGAGAGGATAATTTAGATTACCTCCCGTTGTGTATGCATTAACTTCCCCAAACCGAATGAGACACTATTGCTAATGCCCAAGGATGGGTGTAGTTCATGCATACACTATGCAATGCATGAAACTAATTTGTCATTTTGGATTTTGAAAATGGGAACAATAAAATGAGAACACCTCAATGGTACCGATGTGTGAGTCCTCTATGGTGCTAGGACTACTCCAACAATGATCAAGAAAAATAATAAAAACAAAGAGAGAAATAGACAAACCATGAGAGGGTAGGAGCCTCCAAGGCTTGCTAATCTTCCATCATATTATCACCATCATCACTTTCCTCATTAGAAGTGGTCTCATTGCCACTTCCCTCTTCATTTGCTTCTTCACTTTCTTCCTCATCTTGCTCATCATCTTATTCACCATCCTTCTCTCCTTCTTCACTTGCTTCCTCATCAATGTTATCATCAACTTCTTCATTACCAACAACCTCATTGTCACCCGAAACGACCCTAGATGCACCCGGAAATAGGACTTCTCTATCCGCCCAACTAGGCAAAGGACATGATGGATCAAGTAGTCCTTGCCTATCTAAGTGTAAGAGGGGTGGATATTGAGCCAAGTAAGCATTTTTCCGATCCTCAAAGGCTTGCTTGTGCATTGCTTGCATGAGAAGAGTTAAATACTCATTTCTAGCTTCAACTCCTTCCGGCTTGAACTCTTGATACTCAAAGGGGTAAGGTGGTATGACAATGGAAGAGGAGGGCATTTCAAGTTCACCCTTTTGTTGTTGGATAATATACTCGGCCTCTTTAGAAAGGGGAAGTAGATAATTGGTCCGGTGGACACTTAGACGACAAATCTTTGAAGGCAAAGTGAATGATCTAGCTTCACTAGTGAGCCATCCATACTTAGTGTCAAGGGGTTATGGGCAACCCACTTGTACTTGTGTATCATAGTATGCAAATCAACAAGATGACCACCCTCCTTTGCTTTATAATTGTTATCCTTGTTGAAGTTAGGATCAAAGTACTTAGCTAGGATAGTGACTAGGCCGCCATTGACAATAACGGTAGTGCCTTTCTTCCCACAATCAATGTTGAGCCATCTATCTACCAAGAGCCTCAAAGAATTGAAAGGCTTGGTATGTACTCTTCCAATGTTCAAAGCCGATTCAAGAAGAATAAAATCAAGTTTGGTGAAATGGTTGCTATCTTTCCTTCCAATAATGGTGTTTCTTATGACCTTGTGCCATACTCTTATGCCCGGATGGTGGACTAAAAGAGCACGACTCGCATGAAAGTCCTCAAATTTCCTTCCGGAAATTGCCTCCCAAAGAGGGTCGGGGTCATACTTTCCATAATTCTTAAAATAACTCGGTTCATCACTAAGACCCAAGATTCCACCCAATTCCCTAAAGGAAATGCGTCTACTAACATTAGCTAGATGAAACTCGAGATTCTCCCTACTCTCAACTTTGGTGACTTTCAAAGAACTCAAAAATTCCAAGGTAAGGGAGGGGTATGTCAATTCTTTTGACTCAAATAATTTCTCTAACCCCATGGCTTTGAAAAAGACTCTAGTTTGCTCAAGGACGCCCAACTTTCCCAAGGTGTCTTCACAAATAAATTTGGTGGATTGAAGTGATTTCCTAGCAAACTTGGCAAAAGTATTTCTATGGGTTTCGGAAATAAAAGTTACCTCCGGATAATGCAAAAGTTGATCGATTTCTGGAGTAAAAGATGTTGTTGCTCCCATAGAAGGTTGTTGTTGTTGTTGCACTTCCAATTTTGGTGTTGCTACCACCATAGCCAATGCTTTCTTTGCTTGAAGAGCCTTTTGCCTTTATGAAAGTGTCTTTGGTGCCTTTGTTGCCTTTGTTGCTCCCTTAGTCCTTGCCATTGATGAATTAACCAAGAAAAGAAAGAAAAATCTTCAATTTGTAGTGTACCCAAATCGATTTAAAGGTGAAAGGCTTTGCCTTTATGAATTCAAAAATCGACTCAAAGGTTGAAGATTTTGAGCTTGGTTTTGATTTTTATTGAAGAAGGAGTGATTAATTTGTTGTTAGAAGGATGATTTGATTTGATTTTGGTGAATGTAGTTGAGGAATTTTGTTTTTGTGATGGAGAGGATGAGGGTTTTGAAGTTTTGAAGTAGTGTTATGAATGAATGAATGAAGGTGGGAGGGATTTTATAAAGACCGAAAAAATTCAAACTGCAGGGGCAATCCGTGCGGTTTCTGCCCAATACGGGCGGATTCTGCACTTTCTGGGTTTGATAAAACTCGCCTAAAGACGGGTGTATTCAAGAGAAGACGCTCGGATTTGCTTGATACGGGACGAGCGGATTCTTCAGAAGACGGACGGATTTGAGTCCAGGAAATTTTTCTTGTTTTCCTCAGCAGAGAAGACGGGCGTCTTCTTCATAAGACGGACGGATTTTCAGAGACGGGCGGATTGCTGTTCAGGACGCCCGGATTCTCTTACAGTCAAAAATATTTCAAAATTGCATCTCATAGGGACATGTGTCTTCTGTCCAGTTCGCTCGAATTGCATGAAAACGGGCGGACTCTCTTGAATCCGCTCGGATTCTACCCCTTTGTACCCGGATTCAGTTTCATCCGTGTACAATGCATATCCCTTATCGTCTTTCCATTCTTCTTCATATCTCGTGTTCGTCATTGTGGGGGCGCTACTAAGGCATGATTAGCCTAGGCAATCGTCATCCCCACACAAAGCTAAAGCACTACACATCAATTGAAATTATTAGTCCCTCCCTCACTTCTCTCAAACATGACAGTTATCTTGTTCAAAGTAAATAAAAATCCAAAGATGACGAAAATGTAATCCAAGTATTGAAATGCGAGTTAGGGAGTTAGAAATATTTACAAATGGTGGTTTAGGGAGGACTCCACCAAACTCTCATTCTTGATGAGATGTCAAGGGGGCATGTTCAAGGTGTTGTTGATGTTGCTCAACACCTTGAAAAAGTAATCAAAAGCTTGTTCATTATCATGGTAGAGGTCTTCAATAGTCCTTTCCCTTGTTATTGGTCTTGATCGATGGCATTACCAATGTAGGGATTAAAAATCCCTTCAAATTCGTCGTCCCAAAGACCACAAACTTCATTAAGTTGATCATTAAAAATTTCTTGATTTGATGGAGACAATTCTCCCAAATTCTTCTCTTGGCCAATGAGGCCATCCTTTTCTTCTTTGATTGATTTTGAGGAGCTTTGCAAGCTCTCCTTGTCACAATTTACTTGCTCTTTGAATGGAGCATCTTAAATTTTCTTCTTCCATTGGAGTTCCGATTTCTTCCTCTCATCCTTTCGGCTATAATGATCAATCATGAAACACGGTTCATGCAAACGAGGAGCTCTCATAGTCTTGTCAAGATTAAAGGTTATGCTTTCATCTCCCACTTCTAGAGTGAGCTCACCATGTTTCACATCAATCACCGCTCCCGCGGTGTGTACGAAAGGTCTTCCTAGAATGATTGGAATGTTGGAATCTTCCTCCATATCAACAATGACAAAGTCCACCGGGATGAAAAACTTCCCAATTCGTACGGGGACATCTTCCCATATCCCTAATGGTGTCTTCGTCGATCTATCGGCCATTTGGAGTGTGATGTTGGTGCATTTAAGCACTCCCATCCCTAACCTTTTACTCACCGAGTACGGCATAACACTCACACTAGCCCCTAGATCACATAAGGCTTTGTTGATTGTTGTGTCGCCAATGGTACACGGTATTGAGAAGCTTCCCGGATCCTTTAGTTTTGGAGGTGAACTCCCTTGAAGTATTGCACTACTCACCGTAGTGAAGGCGATAGTCTCAAGTTTCCGGATTGACTTCTTCTTTGTGAGGATATCTTTCATGTATTTCGCATAGGCCGGCACGTGATTGATTAATTCCGTGAAAGGAATCGAGACTTCCAAATTCTTCACAATTTCCATGAACTTTCCAAGTTGATCATCAATTTTGGGCTTGGCTTGACGACTTGGAAAAAGGAAGTCTAATCACAATGGGCTCCTTCTCCTTGACCTTGTCTTCATCTTTCTTTGAACTTTCTTCTTTTGATGATTCTCCATCCTTGGAGTTTTGCACAATTTCTTCCTTATCACTAGCTTCCACAACTTCATCCTCAACTTGCTTCTTCGGTGCTTCATACCTTGTACCGCTTCTCAACTGAATGGCACTAACCGTTTCATGTCTTTGGGGATTACTTTGAGGTGGTAATTGCCCCTTTTGTCTTTGTGAGCTTGAAGATGCTAGTTGAGTCAATTGGGTTTCCAACATCTTGGTGTGAGCTAGGATGTTGTTGATGGTGGTTTCCTTTGCTTGACTATCTTTTTGCATTTGAGTGAAAAACTCTTGTTGATTCTTTTGCATTTGGAGGACCGCTTTTTGGACATCAAAACCTTGGTCATTTTGGTGATTGTATGGATTTTGATTTTGGTAACCATGGTTTTGATTGTAAAAGGGTCTTTGATTTTGGTTTCTCATGGGTGGTGGAGTGTATGTTGTTTGAGGGTTTTGGACATTTTGGCTTTTGTATGAGAGATTTGGATGGAATTTGGTGTTTTCATTGTAATAGTTGGAATAAGGGGTACCACTCTTATATGCTTGGAAAGCATTCACTTGTTCATTCGTTCCCCTACATTCACCTTGGTCATGTCCCAAAGTTCCACAATTCTCACATATCCCACTTGGGATTGATGAGGATGCCGTCATGGCATTAACATGATGCTTTGGTGATTTTGAGACTTCTTCAAGTCTAGCCATAGCTTTTTCAAACTTCAAATTGATTGTGTCAATATGAGCACTAAGTTGAGCACCCAATTGAGTAACGGAGTCCACTTCATGCTTTCCTCCTCTAGTAGCCTTACGAGGTCTACTATATTGTGAATTATGGACCGCCATTTCCTCAATCTTGTTCCATGTTTGATTGTCATCAACTTCGGTGAACATTCCTTTTGATCCCATGTTGAGAATGTTCCTTGAATCTTCATATAAACCATTCCAAAATTGTTGTACCAAGAACCATTCGCTAAGTTCATGGTGAGGACATGAGCGACAAATTCCCTTGAACCGCTCCTAAGCTTCATACAAAGATTCTTCATCCCTTTGCTTAAAACCCATAATTTGAGCTCTTAGCATGGTAGTCTTTTCCGGTGGGTAGAATTTTTTGTAGAAAGCTAGAGCCAACTTCTTCCAGGAATCTATTCTGAGAGTGGCCTTATCAAGGCCCTTCAACCATTGTTTCGCGGTGCCGATTAGAGAAAAAGGAAATAAGACCCATCGAATTTGGTCTTGAGTCACACCGGTTTGAGAGATTGCATCACAATAGTCGCAAAAGGTTTCCATATGAGAATGAGGGTCTTCACTAGGCATCCCCCCAAATTGGCTCCTTTCGACTAATTGGTTAAAGGCGGATTTGGCAATAAAATTTCCGGTTAGATGTTGTGGTGTAGGAGTACCATTGGGTAGGTTCTCCTCGGTGGGTACGGAATGTGACGAGAATTTAGGCATTGTAGGTTGATTTTGTGGGGTATTGTGTAATGGGTTCTCCTCTCCTTCTATTGCGAAAGGGTTAATGAACTCAATAGTTGGTTGAATAACTTCACTAATACCTCTCAAATTCCTCCTAGCAAGTCTCCTATTGTTTGTCAAGGTTCTTTCAATTTCACGGTCAAAAGGTAACAAATCACCTTGTGACCTTCTAGACATGCAAAATATCAAACAACTTAAAAACAATTAGAAAAAACCTTGAGGAATTTTACTTCCCCAAGGTGAAGAAAGACACAACTAATAACAATAAAAAGGAAATATAAATCAAACAAACACCGTCCCCGGCAACGGCGCCATTTTTTATCGGTCCGTTTCGTGTTCATAATTAAAGGTGTGGTCGTTGGGTCACGTCCGAATCAAAACACAATTTATAACTTCACAAACAACTCTATAATTAGTAAAGAGGCAAGCAAAGGTCGGATCCCAAGGGACGGGTATTGAAATGAGATTTCTATTGAAACTAGTGGTGTCTTAGGGGTGTCACAATTTGGGTTGATGTAGAAGGTCACTAACTAAAATAGCAATGGAAATAAACAAGCAAGATGAATTAAAAGAGGTGTAAACAATTGATTAAAAAGCACTAGGGTGTTATGGGGTCATAGGGGATTCATGGGAATTGATCATACAAACATGTTCTCAAATTATAAGCAAGCAATTATTGTTGTGATGGATTGAGTTGGGTTATATCTTACAATCCTAGGAAAGTTTGGGTCCCGGAGCCGAATCGATTAGATTGTACAACACCTATAAGTCGACTTAGTCTTCCCTACTCAACAACATGCATGGTCTATTGAGACTCGAGTTGGGTTATGTCTTACAAGTCTCATTGAAAAGATAGGAGATGGTGGTAAATGCAAGGATTCATAGGCTTAGCATTTCATCAAATATAACATGTGCATGAGTTGAGATCAAAACAAGCAAGCAAATAAAACATGAAAGCATATTAATTTAAGAATGAATCATTCCCCATGTTGGTTTCCCCTAATCACCCATTAACCCTAGCTAAGAGACTACTCACTCATTATCATGTTGATCATGCTAGTAAGGTTGTCAATCATACCAACAAAATAAAACATGATGAATAAATGAAAGTAATTAACAATAATTAAAAAGGGATTAAGATAATTATACCTACTAATGATTCCAATAATAAAGCAAAGATAAAAGAAGTACTTGATGCTTGATTGAGAGGTTGTAAATCTCCCAACAATAACCCAAATAATCTTCAATTACCCAAAATAAAGGATGAAGTAAAGAGAGATTAAGGAAATAAAACTTGTATTAGAACTTGATTAATTGTTGATTACAAAACTAAAGAGAGATTTGATGGATATTAACTACTCTAATTATTGATAAGAAGAACATGCTCTTCTAATTAGACTAATGGGGTATTTATAGTGGAAATTAGGGGGATGCATTAGGGTTAACTAAGGGCTAAACTAGTAATTACACTTTTTAGATTGAGCAGGGAGGAGCCGGTATTTTTCGAAGGAAGGGCTTCTTTATTTGTAGCTTGGAGAAGAGGAAATCGCGCTGTAGAGGAATCCGGGCGGATTAGGGTCGGGACGGGCGGATTCTGGCGATGGAACCCGAGCGGATTGGAGAGAATCGGGCGGATTGTGGCGATGGAACCTGAGCGGATTGGTGGAAAACCGCACGGATTGTGCAGGTGGAGGACTGCCGGATTGTGGACAATCCGCACGGATTGTGCCTCAACAAGACTTCTTCTTCTTTTCTTCCCTTTTCTTCATAAATTCCTTGGGGATTTCCTTGGGGACTCAAGGATCATTTCTCAACATTGCTCATCTACTATCATATGTACAAAGGCCTTCTAATCTTGTCTCTCCTTGATGCTTGGTCATTGAATTCGATCAATGTAGTCTCGTTTTGCCATGAAAATGCAAGATTCTTACTCCTTTCCTACCAAGGGATCAAAATCTCAAAGAATATGCAAAACAAAGAACTAAAGATAATAAATGACCCAAATATGCGCTAAAAAGCGTGGGAACAAGGCTAATTCGGGGGCTAAATATGTGCTAATTATGGTCACATCACCAGGTATGGCCTTGCCCAAATGGGTTTGAATTTCCCCTCGGATCGACGGGTAACGATGCTCGAACCGACTTGAGGACCAAGTCGCCTTCATTGATATTTATAGGTTTTATTTTTTTGTTGAATGCCCCTTGTATACTTCGTTGGTATAGCTGGAGATTGTGCAAGGTGTTGAGTCGTCGTTCATCTAGGAAGGTGAGTTGCTCGAACCTTCGACGGGTCCATTTCACCTCAAGGAATTAACTTTATAGTAGGATGTGTAGAGATAGGACTTTTAACTCCACTGGTTGTACTTTCTCCATACCGTATGCTAGGTAGAAGGGTGATTCTCCTGTTGGCGTTCAAATGGAGGTTAGGTATCCCAAAGTGCGAATGCGAGTTTGCTCGACCAATCGCGGTAATTATCCTACATCTATTTGATGAAGGTGACGATTATTTTGTTTGCTGCCTTTTCCACTCCGTTGGTTTGGGGACGGTAGGGTGATGGACGGTGTTGCTTGATTTTTTATTGGTCTAACAATGGTTGTGTTTCGGAACGTAAGTGGGAGCCTTAGTCACTAAAGATTTGATGGGGTACCCTATATTTACAGATTATGTTATGTTGGATGAACTCTGCCACTTGTTTGGCGGTCAAGACTACATAAGATTGTGCTTCTACCCATTTGGTGAAGTAGTCGATTGCGACGAGGACAAAGCAATGTCCCTTGGTTCTTATCTGATTGACTTTGTCGATGATGTCGATGCCCCAGGTCGAGAAAGGCCAGGGTGATGTCATAGTGTATAAAAGGGATGGTGGTATGTGTTGTATAGTGGCGAAGATTTGGTAATTGTGGCAATGTTTGACGTAGTTTATGCAATCGGCTTCCATGGTGCTCCAGTAGTAGCCTAACCGCTTGATTTTTCGGGTTAGCATCATTGCGCCATGTGAGGGCCACATTCTCCGTCGTGGACCTCTTCCATGACTTTCTTGCCATTGTTGTGGTCAATGAAAAGGAGAAGGATTCTATGGGGCGTTCTTTTGTACAGTTGCTCGTGGTTTATCACGTATTGTGATGCAAGTAGACGGATGGCTTTGTTTATGGTTTTAGTAGTTAAGGATGGCTTGGTAACAAGGTTCGACATGGTTTTCCTCCTCGTTGTTAATGACGCAGATGTGAGCTGGCTCGCCCCTTATTTCGACATATAAGGGCATGGATGTCATGTCATCGGCTATGTTGACGAGCGCGATAAGTTTTGCTAGGGCATCGACAAATTGGTTTTTTTCCCGTGGCAAGTGGAAGTAATCGATTTGGTCGAAGAATTCGGCTTCCTGGTTTATTTTTTCTTGGTATGGTGATAAGCTGTCGCTTAGGATTTTCCATGATCCGGACACTTGATTGATGATGAGTGAGGAATCGCCGTTGAATCTCAACCTCTTGATGCCAAGTGTTATGGCTGTTTGTAGGGCGATAAGGGATGCTTCATATTCGGCGGTATTGTTGGTGACAACGAAGTCTAGTTTGACTGAGATCAGAAATGTGTCCCCCTTCTGGTGATATTAGAAGGATTCCTACCCCGATGCCTCTCCGGTTTGATGCACCGTTGAAGTATATGTCCCATGCGTCGGTGTCGACACAAACGATGTCTTTGTCAGGGAGTGACCATGTGTCGGTCGTTGGATCCTCGGTGACGGGATTTTCTGCTAGGAAATCGGCGACTGCCCTTCCCTTGATAACCTTGAGGGGTACGAATTTGAGGTCAAATTCGGATAACATGAGTGTCCCGGATGTCTTCATCAGTCGGCTCATATCCAAATCCGAAAGAGATGTTGGGGACCTTAGCCTGTTTCATGGGAGGCAAGGCGCTTTTTAGTGGGTTGAGAGACATGCCCAGGAAATACCCCTGGCGCATCAAGATGCGGTTGATCTTAAGGTTTGAGAACGAATCACAATCAAAAGGTGTTGGTTCGTCGGCTAGGGTATTCACGGCCTGGAATCCCCATATTTTATTTTCGATCTCCTCAGTTATTTGAGAGGCTATCCCCTTTTTCATGACAGCTTTGATTGGGGATGCATGAATTGTGATTGTTTTCCCGTTGAAGGGGACCATGATTTTCTAGTGAAGGGTAAACGTGATGGCTTTGGCGGCATGGATCTAATGGCGCCGTAGGAGGATGTTTAATGATGCGTCAATGTCGACTACTTGGAAACTGACTTCTCTCCAAGGGTCCCGTTGCGATGGTTAGGGTTATAAGACATTCGACCTTACGGCGAGTACTATCATAGGCGCGAACTCCTTGATTGGTTGGGACTAGGTCCTCTTCCTTGATCCCTAGTTTATGAGTTGTTTTGAGAGGAATGTCGTTGACGACATATCTTCATCCACAAAGACCATGGGTATGTTCTTTTTCAACCATTACGCGGTGATGTATAGGGCCAAGTTGTGGTTGGCTCCAAAGGGAGGGATATCCTCGTCGGAGAAGACGATTAGGTTTCTTAGGTCAGGGATGTCCCTAGTCATATAGGCTACCACTTCTTCGGGTGAGGAGGTGGAAGGCACTGTCAGATTCCCCAAGGCTTGAAGCAAAACTTGTCTGTGCTCGAAGGATGTGGCGATTAGATACCAGATAGAAATCTCGGCCTTGGCCTTCTGGAGTTTCTTGAGAATTGAGTTCTCAGGAACCCTAGGTTGAGTGTCAATTTCCGGGACGATTTGGTCATTGATTGTTGGCGGATTGTTAGTTGTGTTGTTTGGCTTCTGGAAAG
This sequence comes from Silene latifolia, assembly GCF_048544455.1. NCBI lineage: Eukaryota > Viridiplantae > Streptophyta > Magnoliopsida > Caryophyllales > Caryophyllaceae > Silene > Silene latifolia. Next base: position 106,497,270 of record NC_133527.1, on the reverse strand, counting down.
GGCGTCCAGATCGAGTAAGGTGATCAATCTTTTTGGTTTACTTGCCCTTTCCCGAGACAATGTAGACGCCATCTACGTTATCTCTCCTAATGCCATTGATTTCAGGGTCGTGGGTGTACCATGAAGGGGTATTCCTCAGAGGATAGTTTTTCCGAGGAAAGTTTTTATGTGGGTAATTTTTTGTGAGGTTGATTATTGTGGTTTATGATGTGAGGTGCGTGCCAAAATGTTCGCGGAAGCAATCCATTTTGGATTTGGGAGTTTTGGACATGGTGTAGGTGTTGGTGGGTTGAACACTAGTCAGTGATAAGCAACCTCGAGTCGGGTGATCCTTTACCAGAGACGATCTATGGTTTTCTCAAATTGCTGAAACATGGCGAGCATGGACACGGGGCTGAACATGAACATTTCGTCTGGGCTGTCCTTTCCCAAGGCATTGATCTCGTCCTCAATAGGCAAGATGAGATGCGAGCAATCCTGAGTTGATTCATCATCTGAAATAGCGTGAATTCCCAATGGGTTCGTTTTGTTCTCCTTTCACGATCATGTCCAGGATGGTGTTCTTCAGCTTGAAGCAAATTTTTGTGTCATCTCCTTTGCCTAGGTGATGCTGGCAATAGGCATTAGGGTTCCAAAAATGAGTTTTCATTGTTTCAGGCGGGTTCGGAGTGGGCCCGATTAGTTGTAGTTTCCCTTGTTCCATGAGCCTCTTCAGGGTGCTAGCGTAGATCGATCCCAAGTTGGTGAATGTCCTTTGGAGACGATCGGCTTTCTTTGCAGTTGGCTCGAGGTTTTGAAATGGCTATAATAACGTCGCAAAAAGGTGTTTTGAAAGTTTGGGAACGACACGGAAGGAATTATGATCACATGGCACATAAGCCCTCACATTTCATTATATTATGCATAGTGCTGACACGGATTTCGGCTTAATAAAGGTGGTTACACACCAAGCGATCAATCCCCGATTTTCGAGATGGATGACAATCCAAACAAACTGTGTAAGGTTGGTGCCCTAGCCTCATGCATGTGGGAAGTGAATTCTCTTTGGCGAAACAAAATGGTGTAATGCCAATGGTTAGGTTGTGGGCCCGGACAAGGAACCCGACTTATGACCGTAATATCAATTAATGCACTTCAACAAAGACCTTTTTCGTGTTTCCACCATCTAGGGATCACAAAGACACAAGTGTCCTAGTTCTCCCCAGCGGAGTCGATAATCTGTGGACATGGACCACCTACACGACAAGCCCATATGTGGACGTATAACAGTTGGAAAGCCACACTCGGCGGCTTATAAATGCTTTCTACTAGATCGCTTAAGATCGGTCGGTTTCGTCTGGGTAAAGGTCTCGAAACGATGCAAGGATGTTCGGAGTCGCCACCAAGTAATTATGGGATGCCTGGAAACTGTTCGAATCCACATTATACTTAGGTTAATCAAGGCAAAAAGCGGTGCTTGACATAGGTACTAAAGATAAGAAATCGGCCCTCTTTAGCATCCTATCGCTAAAATGACTCTCGTTTGCCATGGATAAGATCGTCCACTGTCAACAGTTTTTGAGTAAGAGGTGAGGGTACGTATTGGGAAGCCCCTTAATCGGGCACCCAATCCCGCCCACGGTAGCAGCCTCTACTGATCGATATTGGTTGGTTAAGTGCAAAAGTTGATAAAACGATTTAAATGCATGAATGTACTGGTCGGACTCACTTGGAACTTAATTTTCGGTTACTTGTCATTAGGAGAACCTACACCAAAACAATATTTATAACTTCACAAACAACTCTACTATTAGTAAAGAGGCAAGTAAAGGTCGGATCCCAAGGGACGAGTATTGATGTAGGATTTTAGCGGTGTCTAGGGGTGTCACAACTTGGGTTGAGATAAGAAGATCACTAAGCTAAATAACAATTAAAGTAAACAAGCAAGATGATTAAAATGACATGTACACAATTGATTAAAAGCACTAGGGTGTCATGGGGCCGTAGGGGATTCATGGGAATTGATCATACAAACATATTCTCAAATTACAAGCAAGCAATTATTGTTGTGAGAGATCGAGTTGGTTTATATCTTACAATCCTAGGAAGGTTTGGGTCCCGGAGCCGAATCGATTAGATTGTACAACACCTACAAGTCGACTTAATCCACCCTACTCAACTATATGCATGATCTAATGAGACTCGAGTTGGTTTATGTCTTACAAGTCTCATTGAAAAGGTAAGTGACGGGTAAAAAATGCAAGGATTCATAGGCTCGCATTTCATCAAACATAACATGTGGATAAGTTGAGATCACAACAAGCAAGAAAATAAATTATGAAAACATATTAAATTAAGCATGAATCATCCCCCATGTTGGTTTCCCCTAATTACCCATTAACCCTAGTTAAGGAAATTACTCACTCATTATCAAGTTTAACATGTTAACAAGGTTGTCAATCATATTAACAAAGGAAAACATGATGAATGAATGAAGATGATTAACAATAATTAAAAAGGGATTAAGAGAATTATTCCTAATAATGATTCCAAAATAAAGCAAAGAATAATAGAAGTACTTGATGAATGATTGGAAGGTTGTCAATCTCCTAACAATAACCCAAATAATCTTCAATTACCCAAAATAAAAGGTGAAGAAAAGAGAAATTAAGAAATGAGATTTGTATTAAGACTTGATTAGAAGTTGATTACAAGATTAAGAAGAGATTATAATGATATAAACTACACTAAAGATTGATAAGAAGAACATGATTTATCTAATTAGACTAATGGGGTATTTATAGTGGGGATTAGGTACACAAATTAGGGTTTACTAACGGCTTAAATGACGATTAAGTCCTTCAGGAATCGCTCCTCTTAGAAAAGATGCGAGTCTCCTTTTAGCCGGTCTTTCAAAAATATGCGCATCTCTCATGGATCAAGAAGAGGACGTGTGGATCTGTAACACAATCCGAGCGTCCAAGGGCCGGGACGAGCGGATTCTCAGGTGGCTGGACGGGCGGATTGCTGCTTGGACGAGCGTCCTGGGAGGCTTCTGGACGGGCGTCCATATGGCAAAGACGCTCGGATTCTTGCAGTCTTGGACGGGCGTCCTGCCTGGTTGGACGAGCGGATCTCGTCCCAGCCTTACTTTTCTTCTTTTCTTCTTCTCTTCTCCCAATAATCCTCCGGGATTTTGTCGGGGATGCAAGGATTTCTTCATCATTGCCCATCTACTATAATATATACAAAGGCCTTCTAGTCTTGTCTTCTCTTTGATGCTTGGTCATTAGATTCGATCAATTTATCTCTATTTTGCCATGAAAATGCAAGGTTTGTACTCCTCTCCTACTAAGCCTAGAAGGATACCAATTTATCTCTATTTTGCCATAAATCTAAGTGGCGGAAATTATCTAAGGGGGAAGCAATTCAAGGGTACACACTCCTTCATAGATGCAATTTATTCAAACTACTAAGCCTAGAAGGATACCAATAAATCACCTCCAAGTTGTGTCAAGCTAGGGTACCTTTGTCCTCAATCGTTAAATGCTTTTATCAAGAATAGACTCCCTATGGCGTTAGAAACACTAGAGGATCGCGGAATCCCCCCTCTTGCCTAGACAAGAAGAAGGGTCGTCCCCTCTCTACCATGCAAAAAAGTGGATACGATGGATAAAGGGGTCAATAGAATTTGAGTTTCATTTGAGAGTTTGCTTTTGTTGTTATTTTTCCCCCCAATTTCTTGTGACATATAACATTTGAGAACACTTTCTTTTTGCCATTTCTTTTGATTTTTGTCATTTCAACACTAAACAATTTTTTTCAACTTTTTGCATTTTCTTTTTTTCAACATTTTCAAAGTCACCTCAATTTGTAACGAGGGTGCCTTATAGTTGACACATAAGATACTAGCATGACACATCCTAGGGTTGTATGGTGACAAAAATTTCTTTTTGTGCCTATTCCCTTTGTTGACAAAAATATGGTAGAACATGGATGAATGATGGTTGCATGGTTTCAAGAGTCACCTTGGAATAAACGGTAGCCAAGGCGTTATCACACCACAAGGTACTCTTGACTAGGCCTTAATCCATGGGTCAAAGGATACTAGCATGACACATCCTAGGGTTTTTATACAATTATTCTAACAAGCAAAGTCTTAAGAAGAAAAAGCATCTACTAGGGCCTATATACACTTGTCAAGCTTCCCAAGTAGTCGGTTTCACAAAATTTTTCTAAATGCAAACTACATGCCATGATGCAACTAACATATATACATCCTAATGCATATGCTTCTACTAACTAGTATGCCAAATAATCTAAATGCAATCCTAAATTCACATTGTTTTTACCGCATCAATCAAAATAAAGCCACATAATCATTAACATAAAGAGGAAAAAGTAGATTGGAAAGATCATACCATGCGGTCTTCAATATCCTCATGTCTCGGATGTGGCATAGTCGATCAATGTGAACAAGGATGAACAAACACAATATATACAACAATATATACAAGACTACACTAAAAAGGAAATGAACATGTTTTTGATTTTTTCAATTTTTCAATTTTTTGGATTTTTCGAAATTTTTGATTTTTTTGGATTTTGAATAAAAGTCAAGTTAGAATTTCCCATCCCCACACTAGTATGGACATTGTCCTCAATGGCCAACATAATAGGAAATTATGCAAGTACGATGCATGATTTCTAAACTAAATGCAAACTATACTAAGCTACACTACATAATGCATGTGTTTTTGTTATGGCGGAGAGCATAATTTAAATTAGCTTCCAATGCATATTCATGGACTTCCCCAAACCAAAATAGAAATTATTTCTAACGTCTTGAATTTTGGGGTAGTTCATGCACATGGAATGCAATGCATGAAACTAAGGATTGTCATTTTGGATTTTACAAGTGGGAACAATAAAAATGAACACCTTAATGAAGCCAAGGTGTTAGTCCTCCATGTTGCTAGGACTCCTCAAACATAAGACAAATATGGTACAAGTTATCAAAACATCAAATTCTTTGCATGAAGATAAAAAAAAAAAGAGGATAAGGAAACTTCACTTAAGCTTTGATGGGTGCCTCATGCCCGCTCCATCTAGCTATGAAGAGATCTCTAGAGATCGCCATTATCTCCCTCTAGGTCACTATCCCAAACTTCATTGGATGCATCACTCGCATTGAAGTCCATGAACTCATCTTCCTCACTATTGAACTCCAACGTATCTCCACCACAAGATTTATCGCTCCCTTCGCCTTCTTGCCCATTTGCTCCTCCATTTGCTTTTTCAAAGTTTGGGAAGAGAATGTCCATTTGGGCCCAAGAGGGAAACATTCCCTCCTCGCTAACCTTCCCTTGTTGAACCAAATGGTGGAATTGTGGATATAGAGCATAGTAGCTATCCACGGCGGCTTCATATTGACGGAAATACATGTCTTGGAGAATCCCCGTCACAAAATCATCTCGGGGAAGAATGAAGGGGTTAGGGTGATTGTATTGTTGGTATTGAAAAGGGTAGGGAGGTATCTTGATCTTTTCATTTTGTTGTTGTGGCTCTTGTTGTTGTTGGGGGTTTGGTGGTGGTGGTGCTTGATTTGTTTGGTTCAGGTTTGCGGGGATGAGGTACGACGGGATTGGGGATAGGGGACCCCTCCTTGGTGAAATTCTCGGTAAACCGGTCATTGGCAAGTAGATAGGGTTACTTCCCTTTGTTATCCATTTGATCCTCTTTTCAACACCTTCGTGTGTTATCCAATGATGTTGCACAAGAAGTAGTTCCTCATTGATCCTTGTATTCCCGGAGAGTGGAGTGTACTCATTGTTTTCATTGAACCTTGGATGGAAGTGCTTTGCGACCTTTGTAATGAGTCCTCCATTGACGATATGCTTCATCCCATCGTCATCCCCATTTCTAAGCTTAGCCCACTTCTCAAGTAGTACAAGAGGTGCATTAAAATGATATCCACCTCGTCCTTTGATTTCAAGAAATGACTCCATAAATACAAGATCGAGCTCACTCACAATTGCCGGGTCTCGGCGTGCAAGAATAGTTCCAGATAAGATTCGGTAAGTGAGCCTTAGAATAGGGTTTTGGATGTGAAACGCCAAGCATTCCTTGATATACAAAAAGTCTCGACCGGTCATGGCTCTCCACAATGGTGCCACACTATACTTCTTAGGTCTTGATGTTCGGGTAGGCGAAACATCCAAACCGAATACGTTTGCAAATTCAACAAGGGTCATCATCCTTGTCACATTCTCCAATATAAACTCTATGAAAATTGTTTTTTTCAAGGCTGTGATCTTTAACAAACTTAAGAACTCAAGAACAAGAGGTCGGTAAGTTTTCTAATGTAAGTGGAACCAGGTAGAGAGACCAAATAACTCAAAAAGGGCTTCCGTTTGATGGTATATTCCAAGCTTTCTCAATGTTTTATGGCATCGAAATTTGGTAGGAAGAATATTCTTACCAAGTAGTCAGTGAAAGACAAGCCTTTGAACATCGTTCACAAATTCAATGTTGGAAAAATCTTCAAGCTTGGTGAGATCCACAATCTCTTCATGTTCCCTCCTTAGAGTGTTGATGTGAGAAGTAGATGAGCTTCCTCTCACTCTTGACCTTCTTTCCCTAAATGAAGATCCTCTTGGTCCCATTCTTTGGTTATAGATTTGGAGTTTGATTTGAAATATGGAGATGCTCTTTGTGGATTAGATCTTTGCTTTTCAATCTTCTTAAAATCCTAGAAATTGGGGGTTTTTGTTTTTGTGGAGTGAATGAGTGCTTGGGATATGTTTTAGAGTCATAAGAGAGGGGTTTTATAATATAAGTGGAAGGAAGGATGAAGTGTCACAAATTGTGTGGTGGGGGAGAAATAAAATCGCGAAAACCGGAAATAAAGGCCGCGGGGAGACGAGCGGATTCGACCTTGGGACGCTCGAATTCCTTCGTTTTGGGATGAGCGGATTCTTTCTAAGACGCTCAGATCCTCTCACAGCGAGTTTTTCCAAAATTTGAAACAGCCAGGACGAGCGGATCTAAGTCGGGACGAGCGTCCTCGCTGAAGTTGGACGAGCGTATTGTCCAAGAGACTCTCGGATTTCGTTACAGGGAAAAATCCCAAAAATCTTGCAGCAAAAAGACGAGCGGATCGTTGATGCGACAGGCGTCTGGGGTAAGACGAGCGGATTGGCTCTAGAGACGTTCGGATTCTGGATCAGGATAAAACATCTTCTTGTCAGCTCTTTTTGGACGAGCGGATTCTCTATTGGCCGCTCGGATTCCCATTTGGACGGTCGTCTTTACCTCGGGACGAGCGGATTTCCCTCGCTTTTCCTTTACTTCGTTAAAAAGCTCCCTCATGCTTGAAAACTAGTTCCTTCATCTATAAAAAAGATTAGTGACCCTCCCTCACTTACTCTCACGGAAAGAATTATGTTTATGATAGAAGGATGCAATAAATTTAAGAATACAAGTTAGAAGGATTAGTATATTTACAAGTGGTGGTTTAGGGAGGACTCCACCAAACTCTCCCTTTGATGATTTCTTCAAGGATGAGGAGGCCCGAGGTAGGTGACCTCGACCTCTCCAATAAATGCTCTCTCATAGTATGGCTTCAATCTTTGGCCATTGACCTTGAATTTGGTTCCATCTTCCGATTTGATCTCGAAGTCTCCATAATTTCCTACCTCGGTGATCACATAAGGACCCATCCATCTAGAGTTCAACTTCCCGGGAAAGAGTCGATATCTGGAATTGAATAGAAGGACTTTATCTCCTTTGTGCAAGGCTTTTTGCTTAATTCTTTTATCATGGAGCAACTTTGTTCTTTCCTTGTAGATCTTGGCATTCTCGTAAGATTGTAGTCGGAATTCTTCCAACTCTTGAATTTGTATCATCCTCCTTTGACCACTTAATTTGAGGTCAAGGTTGAGAGCTTTGATTGCCCAAAAAGCTTTGTACTCTAACTCGATTGGCAAGTGGCATGCCTTCCCATAGACAAGTTTGTAAGGAGAGGCTCCTATTGGGGTCTTATAGGCCGTCCTATAAGCCCAAAGAGTGTCATCAAGCTTCATGCTCCAATATTTTCGAGTCTTGTTTACAACTTTCTCAAAAATTTGCTTAATCTCTCTATTTGAAACTTCAACTTGACCGCTTATTTGAGGATGGTATCCTAAGGCGGTTCTATTTTGAACACCATATTTGGTCAAAAGGGTTGCGAGCTTCTTTTCTTGAAAATGCGTTCCTCCATCACTTATGATTGCTCTAGGGACTCCAAATCTTGGTAAGATTATCTTCTTGAAGAGCTTAGTGACCGTCTTTGCATCATCGGTTGGGGTGGCAATTGCCTCCACCTACTTTGAGACGTAGTCTACGGCCACAAGGATATATTTGTTTCCCTTGGATGTCACGAACGGCCCTTGGTAGTCGATCCCCCAAACGTCGAAGATCTCCACCTATAGTATGCCTCATGGTGGCATTTCATTCCTCCAAAAGATATTCCTCATCCTTTGACAAGCATCACAATGAAGGATGAATTCCCTTGTATCTTGGAACATCGTAGGCCAATAGAAGCCCGATTGAAGAATTTTTGCAATGGTTCTCCTTGCTCCATGGTGTCCACCGTAAGGTGATGAGTGGCATCCTTCCAAGACTCCTTGAATTTCCGATTGAGGGATGCACCTCCGGTAGAGCCCATCACTACACTCCTTGTAAAGATTTGGGTCATCCCAAAAATACCTCTTTACTTCGAATAAGAACCTCTTTCTTTGGTTGTAGTTTAAGTTTGGAGGGAGTACTTTTCCAACAATATAGTTGGCATAATCGGCAAACAATGGGGTGATATGCCTTTCATGTTGTGTTTTAATGGCCATCAAGATATCGTCGGGAAATGAGTCATTGATCGGCGTTTCTCCTTCCTCATCATGAAACCGGATCCTTGACAAGTGATCCGCTACTACATTCTCGGCTCCTTTCTTGTCTCTTATTTCCAAGTCAAATTCTTGAAGAAGCAAAATCCATCTCATCAACCTTGGTTTTTCCTCTTTCTTTATTAAGAGATGTCGGAGAGCACGGTGATCCGAAGAGACAATCACTTTGGATCCAAGTAAGTAGGAACGGAATTTGTCCAAAGCATAGACAATGGCAAGAAGCTCTTTCTCGGTGGTATCATAGTTCACTCGGGAGGAATCAAGAGTCTTGCTTATATAGTAGATAGCATGTAGAGCTCTCCCTACCCGTTGGCCAAGAACCGCTCCAACGGAACCGTTCCAATGGCATAGTTACTAGCATCACACATAATCTCGAATGGTAGTTCCCAATTTGGAGGTTGAATGATCGGTGCCGAGATTAGTGCTTCTTTAATTATATTAAAGGCTTCAACACACTCATCAGTGAAATGGAATTAGGCATCTTTAAGTAAGAGTTGAGTGAGGGGTTTCGCTATTTTTGAGAAATCTTTTATGAAACGGCGATAGAAACCCGCGTGACCGAGAAAACTTCTCACCCCTCTAACATTCACGGGAGGTGGGAGTTTCTCTATCACCTCAACCTTAGCTTTATCGACCTCGATGCCCTTTTCCGAGATTAAATGACCCAAAAAAATTCCTTCATTGACCATGAAGTGACACTTTTCCCAATTTAAGACAAGACTAACATCTTCACATTTTTGCAATACAAGAGAGAGATTATGCAAACATGAGTCAAAGTCTTTTCCATAAACGCTAAAATCATCCATAAAAACTTCCATTATGGTCTCTAGGTAATCAGAGAAGACACGCATCATGCATCTTTGAAAAGTGGCCGGGGCATTACACAAGCCAAAAGGCATCCTCCTATATGCAAAAGTACCATATGGGCATGTGAAGGTGGTCTTGTGTTGGTCATCGGGGTGTATAGGGATTTGAAAGAATCCCGAATACCCGTCAAGGTAGCAAAAGAACTTGTTGGAGGCTAACCTCTCAAGCATTTGGTCAATGAATGGTAGGGGGAAATGATCCTTTCTTGTTGCGGAATTCAATTTTCGATAGTCAATGCACATACGCCAACCGGTGATCTTCCTTGTGGGTATTAGCTCATTCTTTTCATTTGTTACCACCGTGGTACCTCCTTTCTTAGGTACCACTTGAACGGGGCTAACCCACAAAGAGTCCGATATGGGATATATGATTCCCGCATCAAGTAATTTCATAATCTCCCCTTTAAAAACTTCTTGCATGTGGGGGTTTAATCTCCTTTGAGATTGAATGGTAGGTCTATGGTCCTCCTCTAGATGAATTCTATACATACAAAAGTTGGGACTTATCCCCTTAAGGTCATCTAGACTATAACCTATAGCCATTTCATGTTGTTTCAACACATCAAGCACTTTTCCCAATTGGTTTTCATCAAGTTTGTCATTAACAATCACGGGTTTGGTCTTAGATTCATCAAGGTAGGCATATTTCAAAATTGGGGGAAGTGGTTTTAAAGTTGGGATTTGTACCTCACTTTCCTCCTTTGAAGGTTCATTGAGAACTTGCTCCATTTCCATTAGACATTCCATTCTCATGGCATGTTCAACTTGTTCTTCAAGCTCATCAATCTCGTCATACTCAAATTTCATGACAAATTCTTCTTGCTCTTCGGCTTGTAAGATGTCTTCTATGATTGCTTGTTCTTGTTCTATAGGTTGATATGCTTCCACAAGGATGTTATGTACTAATTCGAATTGCACATGAGTAAGTTCTTTGTTAGCTAGAGCGGCCTCAAAAAGATCTACCTCTAACTCCCAATGCATATTATTGGCCTCACTTGCTTCCAAGGCTTCCAATGCTTGCATGGGGTCCTTGAAGAAAGGTATACTGAAGTGGTCCTCAACAAAACAATCTATAATATCCATCTTGCAAAATATCGAACAACTTGAAAACAATTAGAATAAACCTTGAGGAGTTTTACTTCCCCAAGGTAAAGAAAGAAACAACTAATAACAATCTATGAAAATCAAATCAAGTTAACACCGTCCCCGGCAACGGCGCCATTTTTGGTCGGACTCACTTGGAGCTTAATTTTCGGTTACTTGTCGTTAGGAGCACCTAGACGAAAACAATATTTATAACTTCACAAAAAACTCTACTATTAGTAAAGAGGCAAGTAAAGGTCGGATCCCAAGGGACGGGTATTGATGTAGGATTTTCGATTGCAAGTAGTGGTGTCTAGGGGTGTCACATATTGGGTTGAGATAAGAAGATCACTAAACTAAATAACAATTAAAGTAAACAAGCAAGATGATTAAAATGAGATGTAAACAATTGATTAAAAGCACTAGGGTGTCATGGGGTCGTAGGGGATTCATGGGAATTGATCATACAAACATATTATCAAATTACAAGCAAGCAATTATTGTTGTGATAGATCGAGTTGGTTTATATCTTACAATCCTAGGAAGGTTTGGGTCCCAGAGCCGAATCGATTAGATTGTACAGCACCTACAAGTCGACTTAATCCTCCCTACTCAACTATATGCATGGTCTAATGAGACTCGGGTTGGTTTATGTCTTACAAGTCTCATTGAAAAGGTAAGTGATGGGTAAAAAATGCAAGGATTCATAGGCTGGCATTTCATCAAACATAACATGTGCATAAGTTGAGATCACAACAAGCAAGCAAATAAATTATGAAAACATATTAAATTAAGCATGAATCATCCCCCATGTTGGTTTCCCCTAATTACCCATTAACCCTAGTTAAGGAAACTACACACTCATTATCATGTTTAACATGTTAACAAGGTTGTCAATCAAATTAACAAAGGAAAACATGATGAATAAATGAAGATGAGTAACAATAATTAAAAAGGGATTAAGAGAATTATACCTAATAATGATTCCAAAATAAAGTAAAGAATAATAGAAGTACTTGATGAATGATTGGAAGGTTGTCAACTCCCAACAATAACCCAAATAATATTCAATTACCCAAAATAAAAGGTGAACAAAAGAGAAATTAAGGAAATGAGATTTGTATTAAGACTTGATTAGAAGTTGATTACAAGATTAAGAAGAGATTAGAATGATATAAACTACACTAAAGATTGATAAGAAGAACATTATTAATCTAATTAGACTAATGAGGTATTTATAGTGGGGACTAGGTATATAAATTAGGGTTTACTAAGGGCTTAAATGACGATTAAGTCCATGAGGAATCGCTCCTCTCAAAAGAGATGCGAGTCTCCTTTTAGCCGGTCTTTCAAAAATATGTGCATCTCTCATGGAGCAAGAAGAGGACGTGTGGGTCTGTAACACAATCCGAGTGATACCGGTCGTCGCAGTATCAAAAATAAACCTAAGTACAACTAACAGAAGCTAGCTGTAAGTAGGGTCGGTCTCCATAGGGAGGCAAAAATGAGATTTATCTGTTTTAAATTAGTCTAAGAGTAACGGGGGTTTTAATTGTTTGGTAACTACACTACGAGGATTAAGGGAAGAGAAATCAAAACAAGAGATAAAAGGAAGAAATACAGGGGTAAATCAGATAAAAGAGAAAATTTGCTAGGGATCGGTCTACCGTGGCAACTACACTATCGGGTCAACTGAGTCGATTAAATTATTGATAAGAAGAGCGAGGTCGTCACCTTTCGGTCCTTAAACCTACGATTACACCCTTTCGGTCTCTAATCGCCCTAGGGTCTCCCTAATTTAGCTTTCGCCCTAGTTAGGTATCACCTATTGTAATTAAGCAAGCCTTCCCTTCCAATCTTTCGATCCTAACATATTGCTACCACGGTTTCCCTAGTCCTAACATATTAAAGGAATTAGCTACGCATGGCTTGGGATACTACACTAGCAATGGCTAATCTAATAACATAAGACATGATAACTAAATAGAGAAATAAAAAAAAAGCAATAAAAGAACAAGAATGAATTAAAAGGGAAAGAGTACGGTTACAAAGTTGTAGATCGGAAATCATAGCAAAGTGTTTGAGATGTAAACTAAGAGATGTATGATGAGAGATGTCCGATTAGCAAGACTAATCTCCTTATTTATAATAAACCTATGCGTAATTAGACCTAATGCGTCACGGACCCAAGCCCAATAACAAAAACTACTCGATCGAGTAACTTTATATCACTCGATCGAGTAAAATTAAGCTCAAACCACTCGATCGAGTAAATCCTAAAATGCAACTACTCGATCGAGTAACCTGTCTTTCTGCAAGCTAAGGATCGAGTGGAAAACCACTCGATCGACCATCCTGTGACGTAAAAACCACTCGATCGAGTGGTAAAACTGCTCGATCGAGTTCTTCGTCTTTGTTTCAGCTCAAGTCCGTGCCTAAATGCCTCATAATCCGTGCCATGACGCTTCCAACGTAGTATCTCACTCTGGAAAAATCCCGTCCCCTCTAAATGCATGCAAAAAGGACGAAAAGGGGTACGATTCCACTACTTTCGCGTTCATTTCTACAAAATGGACAAAACGAACCAAAGTAGCCAATTCGGGGCAAAATACTATAAAAACAGTATAAAAATGCATAGAAATACGTGCTGAAATAGGCTAAAAAGACTATATAAAAAGCACGTATCAAATCTCCCCAAACCGAACCTTTACTCGTCCTCGAGTAAACTAAAATGCAACTAATGGAACGGAAATGATAACTCAGAGCTAACTTAACTTGTCTACTTGAACCAATTTAATGCAACAAAAACTAACAGTTAAAGCTAAGCAGTCAATACGCAAACGAATTATAAGCTGTTCAGAAATATAGCCAACCTATCGACCTTGCAAGACCAACAAAATTGGACTCTCTCGTGGTCACTCTTCTCTCATGAAGCAAAGGGTGAATGTTATATGTAAAGGAGAGAAGAAAAGACAGTCACTCACCTAACTGCGACCTACATAGCAAGCATGCAACAAAAATGAAAGACAATTCAAGTACTAATGCACACACTCCAACCAATAATGTCCGTCACAGCCGAGGGCTTACAAATAATTTGGGAATAGTGAGGTTCAGGTGAGAAAGGCAAAACATGTTATGGAAATGTGGAGGTAAAAGCGTCAAGCTAGTTCCTAACAGGACCATAAATAACCATCCGAATCTCAACTGACTGAAAAACGAAGTACAAGTGCCCTTCAATTGGCACAAAGCTCGCTAAACTCAAACACAAACTCCTAAAAAAAAATAGAATAAGAATGGAGGAGTCAGACGGTCACAAACTTTCCTTTTTTAAACACCGTCTGAAATAACTAAGTGAAACAAAACAATCCTTTTTTCTTCAAACTTTCTTTCTTTTTCTTCTTTTCTCACGTTCCAGCCTCTTTCTTTTCATTTTTTTTCATCTTTTTTTCTTTTTTTCTTTTTTTTTCTTTCTTTCACGTCTTTCCCTTTTTTTCTTTTTCAATTCTCTCTTTTTTTTTCTCATACTCCCTTCCAATAATTCCACCTCTTCCCAACAAAGAAATACAGGCCAAAATGCAACCGGAAAATCGTACCACAAAAGAACATACTAACTAGCTTGACTAGGCAGGCTTAATTTGGAATGTAGCTAATGGGTCAAAAAGGCAAATTTGGCTAGTGTGGGGCTAAATGGGTGAAAATATAAAGAAAGGGAAATTTTCAAGCACCTCCCTGCATGTGACACCAACCACAAACCCGAATATGTGCATTTGACGAGAAATTGAATGTCAAAAATGTGCGAAAATGATGAACATGCTATGCAAGGAGTACTACTCTCAATTCCTAATGAACTGGTCATGAATGGCACCAGTTATAAGGCTCTAAAACTCAGAATTTTCAATTAGTTTGCCAATTTATCAGGTCAAGTCTAAACAGTCAGCTATATTTGAACAGAAACTCGTAGACCATGCGTATGACAAAGCTAATAACTATCAAAAGAAGTGCAAGGCTCAAGCAAAAAGACAAGTTATAGTGCATTATCATCACGGAAATCTACCGTTCCGACTCAACCTATATGCAAAAATAAACGTGAATATTTTTTGAATTTTTGAAATTTTTTAATTTTTTTGGATTTTTGATTTTTTTAATGAAACAAACAACAATGCAAGCTGAAAATAAACGTGAATGCAAAAACAAATGCAAATGCAGACTCAAAAAGATGCAATACCCTCCCCAAACCAAAACGGACAACGCCCTCATTGTCCACCAGCATAAACCAGCAGATATATACAGGGGAACGGGAGTATACAACCGATAAATAAATAAAAACAACAAATATAAAGGAGACAAAATAAAACAGTAAGAAATACATACAAAATACGAACTTCCTCAAACCAGCCAGAAAACTGGGGAAGTGAGTAGACCAGTAGCTACTCGTCGTCGTCGTCGCCGTCACTGTCACGGATGTCCTCCACCCTGAACTCCGGGTCTCTCTCCTTCTCTCTCCTCCTCTGCTCCTCAGCGCGAGCTCTCTCCACTGCCACCTCTGGGTCCTCGTCCTCCTCCTCGTCAGACACCGGGTACCCCTCAGGTGGGTACCGGAAGAAGGAAGGGTGTGGCCAACCCTCTAGAATCGGACGGTGTCGCCGCAAGTGGTACTCGTACAAAGGGTGTAAAGCAAGAGCCAAATCCCTCTCCATACGAGCCTGACGCTCTGCAACCTCAAGCAACAAACCGTAAACGGCGCCCCCTTGGTCCAGGACAACGGGCGCCACAAAGGGAGGAGGTGGTACGAAAGTAGCCGGTAGGTCCGGCTGAGTCTGTGTCTGGTCAGTGGCAGTGGGAGTAGGAGTGGTAGTAGTAGTGGGAGTAGGGGTCGGAGCGGGAGTAGCCGTTGAAGGCTGGGCACTCCCTGAAGGTGTAGACCCCTCTCCGGTCTCAAGACGCCGCTTCTTGGCGGCGGGTGCATCAGGCGGTGGTCGGCGTGGAAGGTGAAGGTCAGGCAGTGGTGGCAGGCGGGCGCCCCTAGCATCAGTACGAAGGGGCTCTAGACGGGGGAGAGTCTCACAAGGTAAGTCTATAGACATGAAGTCGTCTATCTTCCATGTCTGGTAGTCTGGGGTAAGGCAATGCTGAGAAAGCATGGCATCCAGACTCAGTAGCCTCTCTCCCTGGAGGTACTGCAAGTCACGAGGCCAAACGGGGATTAGGGAATGGGCAAGAACGGTGGCGATGTCACCGCAGGCAATGGTTCTCGTCTCCTTCTTCCCCTGGTTCTGAAGGTACTGGGCGGTTAAGTAAGCTATGTTGAGGGTAAAGGGACCCTCACAGTCGATGTTCAGGTAACCGCCCAGGATGGAGAGCTCGGTGTTTGTGATGTTGTTCGGCTCCTTTCGGCCGAAAATAGTGCTCCCCATCAATCTAAGAAAACAACGGACAACGGGGAGGTGGACCTGTTGGAGCTTTCGCTCCTGAAAAGTCCTGTGGGGCAGGGCTCTCCAAAGCTGACGGAAGACCCTTCTAGGGGCGGCAATCGCGCCCGTAGAGGTAAGGCCAAGTAACCTACCAAACTCCCCTAAGGTCATCGGAAAAGTCCGGTTAAACAACCGGAAGGACACTGAAGAACTATCGGGGTCAGCATCGTGTGCCCCTGAGGAGAAGGTAAATGAGCTGAGAAACTCGAGGCTCAGCTCCAGAAAAGTGCGGCCGCTCATAGTGATGAGCCCGGCCATCCCTGTGGCCCGTAGTAAGTCACAAACCGACTCGTAAGTGCCTAGTCTCACAAGTGCCGTTTTCTCTAGAAAACGGGAAGGAACATGCACACAGCCTAGCAGGTTATAAAATTTCGTATGATGTAAAGCGTTAACAAAATGTACCTGCGGATAATCTGGGTGAGAGTCGAGGGAAGTGTCCCCTCGTGATCGTGTTGTGTAGAAGCAAAGCGGCAGTGAACGAAGCGATAGAAGTGGAGGTGGCTGGGGCTGGCGCAGAACGAGACTGTCTCCGACCCCGGCCTCTGGAACCCGAAGTAGTAGCCCGTCCAGAGATGGTGTGAGGGACCAGGGCTGCTCTAAAAACAGCTGCGGCTGCTGGCGAGTCCACCACAGGAGTAAAAGTAGTGGCTGGTGTAGGAGTAGTAGCTGTTATGGCCACCACTGAAGAAGAACTAGCAGCAGTGCTAGCAGTGGTGGTGACCGTGGAGGAAGTGGCAGCCTGAACTGATCTAGCAGCAGAGCTAGCTGGAGCAAAAACTGTACCTGCAGCTGAAACTAGGAACATTGGGGCTGCAGTAGTGACTAAAGCGGAGGTGGTAGCAACAGCAGGAGCCACCATCTCACTCAAGGACGGTCTAGAAGTGGAGCTGGTAGAAGGTAAAGAACTAGACTCCATCCTGTGAGCATAGGGCAGGGGACATGATAAGAAAAGAGCGTCTAAAAGTGGCTTAGACAGAGGAAAAAGCCAACAGAAAACATCATGTAAATCCCCTACCAGTCGAAAATTCCACCTTCCAGCATACAATTCCCAACAGTTCCTCAAAAAATTCGTAAAACACCGTGTAAACAGCAGTAGGGAACGGGATAGCAGGTAATGACAGCAACAATTAACAACAACTGAGGTTAATTAAATCATGGCAGCATACAAACCCGTCTGATTGTCGAAAAACTCGACTGAAACAGCCCTAGTCGCGAAATTTTGCGCAATAATCGAATTAATCATGCAACAACAGCGAGGAATGGGGATAGATCATCAAGCAAGGCAAGTAAGGGCCAATAAAGACAAGTAAAGTCGAAAAATTCGACCACAATGGATATTCAAACCCTAATTCCAATTTTTCTCATAAAATTCAAAATAATCGAAATTAAAATGCATAGAGAATGAGGGAATCACTTACTTGATGATAGAAATCCTACAAAAGCACTTAATCTTCAAAGAATAAGCACGAAAAGGCGATTTTTCGATCGAAAAACCGCAAACCCTAACCCGGTTTAAAAACCTTGTAAACAAGCACAATCAAGGGGGAAATTAAGGGGTTTTGAAAGATTAATTAGCAAGCAATAGGTTGTAGGAGGCGGATTTGGTGATTGAGCAAGAAAAAATGGTCATTTGGGGAAGTTTGTGTCGCAAAAGGGAAGTGTTAGATGAAAAATTAGGAAAAATGAATGAGAAATAAGAACAAAAGAGTGTAAGGAATAAAAAACTCCCTACGTCCTGTGCATTTTACTCGATCGTGTGGTTTTAAACCACTCGATCGAACACTGTGCTGATCCATCTACTCGATCAAGTAGATTTCTACTCGATCGAGAACTCCCATTTATTGCTTTACTCGATCGACCAAAAAAGCACTCGATCGACCATATTTTCACTCGATCGAGTACAAAAAGTACTCGATCGAGCTCTTTTCTCGCGTAAGCTCTTGAATTTCGTCTTTCTTCCTTTATATTTGCGTAAAACTTCCCCAAACCTGCATAAAAACACGTGCAAAAATATCCCAACATACCAAATAAGAATATAAATAGTCTATAGTCTTAAATCTACGCTAAAATTAGTCTATAAACTAATTGTCCTAATAAAAAGCATTAAAACAAATTCGACGGAAAATTCAAAAATTATCTATTACAAAGTGTTACACGGGGCATTTCCCCGCTTAATTCCCAATGCAATTCAGTAGCCCCTGGGAGGGCTCCTGACTGGAGGACGTCATCTCAGCAACGTTGATTGTCCTCTTCAACTTCCATGAGCATGAATTATCGTTTGAAACGGTAGGAGGGGAGTAGTTCACATCCATATAAGCGCGAACTTTCCTCGTCCTTGCTCCTCTATCACCATCTTTAGCATCCTTACTTCCAATTTGATTGACAGCAGTTGCACAACACCCTGTTGCAGCTCCTTCATTGCTTTCATCTGTACCTGCATCAAGGAAAACAGACGAACTTTCCTCCTTTTTGCTCTCAGTCTGAGGCGGAGGGGTAACAATTGCAGCACATTACTCCAAATTTTCAACTGGAGTGTCAATAATAGGATCAATAGAAGAGAGACATTGCAAGGCTGAGCTTGAATGGAAGCCCTCCGGGACTTGGACTGATGAAAAATCAGCTCCTCGTCCCCTACCTGAAAGGTCAAATTCTTTCCCCCGACGTCTATAACTGCACGGGCAGTAGACAAAAATGGTCTCCCTAAAATAATAGGGGTGTGTGCATCTTCGGGGATGTCTAAGACAACGAAATCAACGGGAATGAAGAACCTCCCGATCCTCACAAGTACGTCTTCTACTATGCCTAGTGGCCGTGATATACTACGATCGGCCATCTGGACTGTCATTTTAGTGCAACTCAGCTTTGTTAGACCAAGTCTCTTAGCCAAAGACAGCGGTAAGACACTCACGCTAGCGCCTAAATCGCATAGCGCATTATCAATCAAATAGTTACCGATATGACACGGAATTGAAAAACTACCCGGGTCTGACTGCTTAGGAGGTAACTTATTTGGAAATAGGGCTGACCCCACCACAGTCAAAGCTACGGTCTCGCTATCATTAATATTCCTCTTACGCGATAAAATTTCTTTCATAAACTTGAGATAAGAGGGTTGATGCGTGTCTTTTATATGATGTTTTACATCCCATTTTGCACGCATTTCAGAGCTCATTCATGTAGTTTATGCTGCATTTCTCCCTATTTCCGTCTACTTCCGTATTTTGTACATTATTGCAGAAATGTGAAGAATCCAGCAGAAATCAAGCTAAATCCATCCCCGAGTATCCTGCATTGCATGTGACGAGAAGTATTTGCTTAAGGAACGAGCTTGGTGCGCATTTCAAGGCCCAAAAGACAAATCCACGAGTCTATAGAAGTCAAGTAGCAGCTCAAGCAGTCGATCGACCAGTCCAATCAGTCGATCGACCAATGTTCGGGTTCCAGAAGCTACTGTTCACTTCCAAGCAGTCGATCGACCAGTCATATCAGTCGATCGACCAGATTGCTATTTCAGACGTAAATTAAAAGACCGTGAATCTTGAAGCCCGTGAAGTTTAGGTTTTGGAATAATTGTTAAGCTTATTTGCTATATAACGTAACACAAACTTCCAGTTTAGGATCGGGGGTTTTTAATCAAGCTTTATCATCAGAAATTACATTCAGTTTTAGTTTTATAGAATTAGGGTTTGGAATATTGGTTTTGCATCGGATTCTCATTCGCGGTTTTAACCTTTCCTCTGCAATTTCGGTATTTCCTTGTTCTTAATTCAGTTCATCTTTATTGCATTCGTAGAATTAGATTTGCTAGTTAGTTTCCCGAAAGCCATAATTATCATCTTATGAAATTTCTTTATATCGTCAATTCAAGCATGAATTCCGTAGTTTTAATCTTTAATGTTGTTATAGTTTTCATCATTGCCATGAGTAGCTAAGTTATTTGTGCTAGGATGTAGGCGAGTTGTAGCATAGGCGGCATTAGATTGAACACGGCCTGAACCCGCGTGTTAGTCGATCGACCACCTTACCCGGTCGATCGACTGACCTTGTGAGCTTTAATACGTTTTAATTGATTTTAATTGTTGTATTTAACGAATCGAATGCCTGCGACCAGTTAGATATCCCTTTTATGACTGACCCAATAGATCGAAAGATAGGGTAAGTTGTTAGATCATCAATTGAATCGACTAAACTGTGCTAAGATCGAAAGATAGGTATAGTTTAGACCGTTAGTCACTTTTCAAGAACGAGAGTTAGTATTAGTGATATTAGGGACTTATAGCGAGATCGAAAGATGCTATCTGTTAAGAGTGGACCGAGAGGACCTCTTTATTTCCCGCCTCACCTGTGTTGACTCAGACCGACTTAGTTTGCTGCCGCCGAAGCTATAATGAACCAACCATCCTAGTACCCCTTCTTTATCTGATTAATCCATCATTTTAGTTTATTATCTTTCTTTACTGTTAGCTGTAGACCAACTCAAATCAACCCCCCACAACTGCTACCTTAGACTGAATATAGATCAACTAGAATTTACAACTGCCTCCTTGTGGTTCGACCTTGTTACCACTAGCCTAGGTTAGTCTTAATAGGAGATTATAAATATTATCTTTGGTACTCACAACGACGGGTATCAAATTTTGGCGCCGTTGCCGGGGAGGCAATAGTCCTAATTTTAGTTGTTTTTATTTTTAGTCTTTCTTAGATTAAGGGACTTCTGTTCCTTAAACTCTTCTTATATTCTTTTTGTAGTTTCTTCTTATGCGCAGGTCACAGAGTGGTGAACTAGTACCATTTGACCCTGAGATAGAGAAATCTTTGCGCGAGTTGAGACGAGCACGAAGGATACTATCGACAGAGGAAGAGCTGAGTACTCTGTCAAGCTATCTCGAGCACAATCTGTTCGAGGAAGACCAACAGTCTTCACCCGTCTCCACCTCTTCAGCCGAGACAGTTATTTTCCCAGAAATTCCGATCATGGCCGAGGAAGCGAGTATAGCTAGTCATTCTGAGCCGACAGCCGACAACCGACAATTTATATAAGGGGTTCGAATTACCAGGAGATGCCAGGAAGTTCGAACCAAAGCCTTCTTACATCAACATGGTTGAGAGATACCAGTTTGGGGGAGCTGCGAATGAAGATGCAGCTAAACACATGGAGACCTTTATTGATTACTGCTGCTCCATTCCCCCACAAGCCGGTGTGACCCAGGACCAGATCAAGGAGACCATGTTTATCTTCTCCCTTCGTGATGCTGCAAGGGAGTTGTATAGAGATCTGGACCGAGCCGTTCATGGGATTACTGACTGGAATTCATTGGCATTGGCGTTCTACAAGAAGTACTTCTCTGCTTCAAGGACGATCGCTATTAGAGCTCAAATCACTGGCTTTAAACAAGGGCCAGATGAGAATTTCCACGAAGAATGGGTCCGATTCAAGAAGTTGGTGCGAACCATACCGCACCATGGGTTCGAAAAGTGGAGCTTGTGCAATCATTTCTATAATGGGTTGTACGACGATCAGAGGGCCATTTTGGATGCTGCAGCCAATGGAAGATTCGCTGAAAATTTGGGAGCAACCAAGGGGTGGAAGATCATTGACGATCTGGCTACTCACAAGGCCGAGTATGGAAATTCTAGAGGGAACCAGAGGAGAGCTGCTGAATCTTCCTCTGTTGCTGCACTTGAGGCTCTCACTGCGAGATTTGACAAGTATGAGCTAGGAGGAGCCTCTAAAGGTGGGATGTACCAGGTAAATGTTGTGTCAGACGGTCCTTTCGTCTGTGAAAGGTGTGGAGGTGAGGGCCATGTCTCGAAAAACTGCCCTAGTCCCTTTGAATCTTGTGTTGCCTTTCAACACTATAGGCAGACCAACACCTACTATGAGCCGAATACCCATCCAAACTTGAGTTGGAGGAGCCAAAATGTCCTTAACCCAACTCAAGCTCCGCCGCAGCAACAACTCTATATACCCCCTCATCAAAAGCAACAACAATATCAGAAACCTCCCTATGTGCCGCAGCAGCAACAATCACAGAATTCTGAATTCTCCGAGCTGAAGAGCTTGTTGCTAAAGGAGTCCCAAGCAAGAGAGGCCGGGATGAAGCTACTAGAGAGCCAAATTGCCCAATTGGCTAGCAAAAGCAACACTCGAGCTCCCGGACACTTGCCGACTCAAACCGACCAAAATGAGACCTTAAATGCCATTACTTTGAGGAGTGGGTCCACTCTGGAGGGACCTGCCATGGTCGAGGACACTGTTGAAAAAGATGAGCCAGAGACGAGTCAAGAGAAAGCTTCAACGAACAAATCAAAGAAAAAGGCGTATACCAGGTATTTCAGACGATCGACTGATATACCTAGTCGATCGACTGAAGCACGGGTTACAGGAGCTTCTGGAACTGTACATCTCGGTCGATCGACTGAGGACAGTGGTCGATCGACCGAGATCGCTGCTGATGCTGAAGAGTTTCGTCCTTTAATGCCAAATAATCTGCGAGACCACTTGTTTCGGGGTACCACAGTCCCGAAGACTTTAGGACAAGACCCGAGTGCTGATGGGTCAGTCCCGGTCCCGAGAAGTTCGACCCAATGACGGTTAATGGTTCTCATTTGAGACGGTCTGAGGAGGGGTCTAGCTTCAACAAAGAGAAGGTGACGGACTTCCACCCTAAGTTCAAGGATGCCGGTGCGCGTGATTTGGAGGAGAGGGCCAAGGTACTTCTTACAGCCCCTTACCCGGAGAGGCTAGTGCCGACCAAGGAACAGGTATCTTTCAGCAAATTTGAAAAATTTATCCGTAGTCTAAATGTACAGGTTCCTTTTCTCGAGTTAGTTAACCAAGTACTCGCTAATACTAAATTTATGAAACAACTTTTGTCCAAAAAGCGGTCACTTGAAACAGTGCACACTGTCGCACTAACTAAGGAGTCTTGCTCTTATCTGTCTCACACTGCACCCCTTAAGTTAGAGGACCCGGACAGTTTTTCTGTTCCTTGCAACATAGGTACCTTCTCAATTGAGAAGGCATTGTGTGATTTAGGGGCTAGTATAAGCGTCATGCCCTTGAGTCTAGCTAGGATGCTTAAGTTGACCCGGTTTGCTATCACAGACATGACAGTTCAGATGGCTGACCGATCTGCGGTCGAGCCTATAGGAGTCCTAGAGGACATACCCGTCCAAATAGGGAAGTTTTTCTTCCCTGTCGACTTTGTTGTCCTTGACATGCCTGAGGATGCCCATATACCGATCATCCTAGGAAGAAGGTTTCGCACACTCTTGGTGCGATTATTGACGAGGCTCGGAACTTTGACCTTCAAAGTTGGGAAACATTCTATCATTTTTGCCCAACCTGCTAAAAAGAAGGACCCCATGTGGCCTGTTACATGTAATACGGTTTCCGAAAAGAAATCGTACTTTGTGCTTCCTGAATTGCCTGTCTCTATTACTACTCCTGTGCTAACCCCTCCGCCCCAGATTGGGAGCAGAAAGGAGGAAGAATCTATTGTTTTAGACATTGCAGGAGCTGGTTTGGGGAAGGATGAGCTGCAGGTCACTCTAGCTGCGACAAAGCCTATCATTCAAAGAGGAGGTCTTGGTTGCCTGAGCTATGGAACCGATGAGGAAGTTGATGATGAGCCAGTCAAGGCCATAAAGTCTGATTTGGATTCCGATGAGCCCAAAGAGATCCTTGATTGGGGAGATGACGAAGTTGATCCATTGAGCTCTCCGACTGTTGAAGCTGAGAAGGGTGCAGCTGAGAAGATAAGCACCACTGAGGCTACCTCTAGTAGCCAGAAGCCGACGAAGTGGGCCATACCTTGGCCTTTCTTGATCAACTACTAGTTGATCAAAAGCTTTACAAACATTTTATTGCTTTCGAACAGTTTTTTATTGCTTTTGTGTGCGCGAAAACTTCGCATTTTATTTTGCTTGTTTAGGATTTTTAAGCACTTTAGACTTTATTCTGGGTTTTGCACAATTTTGGGCGCGTATTATTGTGTACTTGCAGGTATTTAGAGCTTGTAAGCTCAAATCATTGAGCAAATACGAAGAAGTAAGGAGTACAGCAGTACTTTCAGTCGATCGACTGGCCATCATGGTCGATCGACTGAGTTGCGCTTTCCAGGAGCTTCTGTTCCTGTTCATATAGTCGATCGACTGCCCCTATAGGTCGATCGACTGTAGACACTGCTCTACCTGATCACGACCTCTCCCCTGCTGTGTTTGGTCGATTTGCGGACTTGAGGGAGTTTTCTACTCCACTTTATCTTCCGTCGTTTTATTTATTTCTTCTGATTTTCTCATTTGTACACAATTTTACCGCTTCATTATTGTCTTTCTCGGTTTTATGCGTGGTTTTTGTCTGTCTTTCAGGTACTTATTGGTAGCACTGCTGGCTACTGAAACCTCCTAGCTCACGCTGGTTTGGGGAGGTTTCCTTTGCGCTTAAAGTCTTGTGAGTTCCTGATTTCTTTACTTCATGTCATATTTATTTCCTTTCTCGCAAATTCCCATTTCTCTTTTCTTCACTACATGATTTTGCACAATGGGGACATTGTGCGATTTGGTTTGGGGAAGGGTTTTGCGTCGCATATCATTTGCTTGCATTCACGTTTAATTTTGTTTTGCATTGTTTCATTTCATTTCTCTTATATATACAAAATTCCAAAAAATTTGAAAATTTCAAAAAAATTCCCATAAAATGCACGTTTATTTTAGCATATAGGTCGAGTCGGAACGGTAGTATTTCATTGATGACATTGCATTTGCATCTGTTTACGCCTGAGCCTTGCTAAATTAACATGTTATTAGTAGAATCGCTTATGCATATCTACGAGTTTTCGTTAATTATTTGCTGGACTTGAGACTTGACTTTAATAATTGGCAAGCTACATCATATTTCTGAGTTATTAGAGCCTATAACTGGTGACATCTATGACCGGTTTATTTAGGAATGTGAGTAGTTTTCCTTATGAGACATGTTTCCTTAATTTGCATAAATATGAATTTAATCTACTTAATACCTGTATGCATTCGGTTTGTGGTTTGTTGACACATGTGGTAGAGGTTTCCCTTTTCTCTTTTTGCCCATAAACTACACACTGCCAAAAATAGCCTTTTTGTCCCATTTACTACATCCTACAATTAGCATGTCCTTTGTCAAGCTAGTAGTCTGTGTTCTTGGGATTGTTACTCGTTTTTGGTGGCATATGCTCTGTCGAGACGTTATTGGGAAAGAAAGAAAGAAAAGGAAAAGAAAAAAGAAAAAGAAAAGATGAAAATGAGTCGAAAAAGAAAAAAAAAAAGGTTCTGTACTGTTCAAAGCAGTCGATCGACTGCCATATATAGTCGATCGACTGAAGTTCGGAGGAAAAGAAAAAAGAAAAAAAAAATCAATTCGCATAATTTAATCCTTATCTTTTGGCGATTTTTGCTCCCATGATTCATTCGTATCCTATGGGGAGTTTATTTATTTAGTATTTTGTAGACTGTGAGATTTGTGCTTGTTATAGCACCGTTTCGTTTGTCTATGAGCAAGAAGTTGGATGTTGCCATTTGGTTCCGTTTTGGTACTAGCTTGATCACCTGTACCTCCACTTTACCATAAAATGTTTTGCCTCTTCTTACCCATACTACACATATACCATATATACCTCGGCATGTGTCTTTGGTCATCTGTTTGGTTGGAATCCATATGTACGGTCATAGAGATTTCTTTCATATTTCATTACTGGCATGTGTTCATAGGTCGTAGTTAGGTGAGAGTCACTACAAAATTAATTCTTTCTATCTTACATATATTCACCTGTACTTATTGAGTGATTTGAGCGACCCGTGAGAGTCCAATTTGATAAGTCTCTACAGTTGGCGGTTCAGCATGTCTTTGACGACTCCATAACTCGTTTGCATGATTCACATTACTAATTGATTGTTGGTTGTGCATTAAATTGGTTTAGGCTTAACAGTTTGCATTTCGCTCTGAGACTGAACTCGTTCCATTAGGTCATTAGATCGAGTCTAGTTCTTGCTTGGGGACAAGCAAGGGTTTGGTTTGGGTAAGTTTGATGCGTGTCTTTTATATGATGTTTTACATCCCATTTTGCACGCATTTCAGAGCTCATTCATGTAGTTTATGCTGCATTTCTCCCTATTTCCGTCTACTTCCGTATTTTGTACATTATTGCAGAAATGTGAAGAATCCAGCGGAAATCAAGCTAAATCCGTCCCCGAGTATCCTGCATTGCATGTGACGAGAAGTATTTGCTTAAGGAACGAGCTTGGTGCGCATTTCAAGGCCCAAAAGATAAATCCACGAGTCTATAGAAGTCAAGTAGCAGCTCAAGCAGTCGATCGACCAGTCCAATCAGTCGATCGACCAATGTTCGGGTTCCAGAAGCTAATGTTCACTTCCAAGCAGTCGATCGACCAGTCATATCAGTCGATCGACCAGATTGCTATTTCAGACGTGAATTAAAAGACCGTGAATCTTGAAGCCCGTGAAGTTTAGGTTTTGGAATAATTGTTACGCTTATTTGCTATATAACGTAACACAAACTTTCAGTTTAGGATCGGGGGTTTTTAATCAAGCTTTATCATTAGAAATTACATTCAGTTTTAGTTTTATAGAATTAGGGTTTGGAATTTGGTTTTGCATCGGATTCTCATTCGCGGTTTTAACCTTTCCTCTGCAATTTCGGTATTTCCTTGTTCTTAATTAAGTTCATCTTTATTGCATTCGTAGAATTAGATTTGCTAGTTAGTTTCCCGAAAGCCATAATTATCATCTTATGAAATTTCTTTATATCGTCAATTCAAGCATGAATTCCGTAGTTTTAATCTTTAATGTTGTTATAGTTTTCATCATTGCCATGAGTAGCTAAGTTATTTGTGCTAGGATGTAGGCGAGTTGTAGCATAGGCGGTATTAGATTGAACACGGTCTGAACCCGCGTGTTAGTCGATCAACCACCTTACCCGGTCGATCAACTGACCTTGTGAGCTTTAATACGTTTTAATTGATTTTAATTGTTGTATTTAACGAATCGAATGCCTGCGACCAGTTAGATATCCCTTTTATGACTGACCCAATAGATCGAAAGATAGGGTAAGTTGTTAGATCATCAATTGAATCGACTAAACTGTGCTAAGATCGAAAGATAGGTATAGTTTAGACCGTTAGTCACTTTTCAAGAACGAGAGTTAGTATTAGTGATATTAGGGACTTATAGCGAGATCGAAAGATGCTATCTGTTAAGAGTGGACCGAGAGGACCTCTTTATTTCCCGCCTCACCTGTGTTGACTCAGACCTACTTAGTTTGCTGCCGCCGAAGCTATAATGAACCGACCATCCTAGTACCCCTTCTTTATCTGTTTAATCCATCTTTTTAGTTTATTATCTTTCTTTACTGTTAGCTGTAGACCAACTCAAATCAACCCCCACAATTGCTACCTTAGACTGAATATAGATTAACTAGAATTTACAACTGCCTCCTTGTGGTTCGACCCTATTACCACTAGCCTAGGTTAGTCTTAATAGGAGATTATAAATATTATCTTTGGTACTCACAACGACGGGTATCAAGGGTACCTTTGTCAGCAACTCAGTGAACGGCACAGTGACTTCCAAGCTTTTCAGAAGTTCGATAAATTTGCCGAATTGTTGATTGGCCTTAGTATTCTGCAGACGCCTCGGGAAGGGAACCGTGATAGGTATCTCGAGTCCCTTGTTTCTCTCTTCCAATGTATCTTCCGGAGCAAGTTCTGTATCCTTTGGACGCTTCTTACCTCTCCAACGAGGTCTTTCCGGTGATTTATCGCTCAAACGAGCACTAGCAGGCTCTCGAATAAGCTTCCCGTCATCAAAACTACACGATCGACCAATATACCCATTCGATTGAGTAGAATCTTCAATAATATCACTCGATCGAGTGAAATTTTCAATCGATCGAGCAACTCCATTTTGCTCTTCACTCGATCGAGTAGATAAACTACTCGATGGACCAGTACCATTTCCTTGATCACTCGATCGAGTGGAAAAACCACTCGATCGAGCACTTTCATCCCCAAATCTGCTCGATCGACCACCTGAAACCAGTTGATCGAGCACTTGCTTAGCCGTGAGCTCACTTTCTTCGACAGAACACTATTCATCATCAGTTTTAGCCTTCCTCGGGTCTGATTTTTGCATTTCCGGTCCCTCATATGAACGACCGCTTCTTAGATTAATGAAATTTACCGTCTCATGTGGATTCTTCTCATTTTGAGTCGGTAATTGACCCTGCTTTCTTGTGGATTGGTTCATGGCTAGTTGGGCAACTTGAGTTTCAAGTGCCTTTATGGACGCATCTTTCTGTTGATCACTCAGCTGAAACTGCTTTGTAAAGGCTTGCAACATAGATTTCAGCTCACCAATTTCACTCACCCCACCGGATGATGATGCACCATGGTTGGGAGGAGTAAAGGAAGGAGGCTTCTGAAAGCCTTGTTGATTCTTATGTGGAGGAATATAAGGCTGCTGTTGGTGCGGAGGAGGTGTAGGATTGAGCACATTTTGACTAGTCCACCTCAAATTGGGGTGGACTGCCCCTTGATTATTGTAATAGGAACCTCCTCCTTGCCTATATTGCTGAAAGGCAAGGACTTGTTCCTTCTCTACAAGACAGCCAACAGCAGTGTGGCCATCATTACTCCCACATCTCTCACAAGAAACGATCTCTCCTCTAGTAAGAACATGGACCGTCTGAGGCTCCCCAATAGCTTGTAGCTCCAACTTGTCAAATCTAGCATTCATGGGCTCCAGCTGAGCCAAAACCTGCTTATCAACTGCATGAACTGTTCTAATCCCATCCCTCGAGTTACCATACGCAGCACTGTGATTAGCCATCTCTTCAATAAGAGACCACCCCTTATCATCATCGGTGTTCTCCTGAAATCTCCCACTAGATGCCGCATCAAGTATGGCTCTGTGGTCATCATACAGCCCATTGTAGAACTGATTAGCTAGAAACCATGGGTCAAAACCATGGTGAGGAATAGACCTCACCAACATCTTGAATCGCGACCATGCCTCATAGAAACTTTCATCGGGAGCCTGTCTGAAACTAGTAATCTTGTCCCTCAGCAGATTGGTGCGTTGTGGAGGGAAATATCTCTTGTAAAATGCAAGAGCAAGAGACTCCCAATCTGTAACCCCAGCAGCTGTGCGGTCCAAGTCAGTAAACCACTCCCTGGCTGAATCAGCTAAAGAAAAAGGAAATAAAACTTCCTTAATCTTATCTTGAGTTACCCCTTTAGTGGCGGGGATAGTAGAATAGTAATCGGTAAAGGTCTCCATATGCTTCCTCGGATCTTCACCTGCCACACCTCTATAAATATTTCTCTCCACCAGATTGATATAAAAAGGACGGATGTCGAATGTATTCCCATCCTTAGTCTGGAGATTGAAACCCTTCGGAATAGAGGATGCTTTAGGCACTGTATGACTAGAAAGCTTTGGCATCTTTACTGTAGAAATCGGACTGTCTTCGAAAAGAGAGTGATGTAGCTCTGGCTCGAAAGTACTCAAGTCTTCCTTTCGTGATTTCCTTTGCAGACGGAGTCTATGCCTGAATAATCTCTCTGGCTCTGAATCAGCTAAAACTAATTCAAACCTGCCTGACCTGGGCATAAACATCACTGAAAGAAAATAATAAGAACGGCCTCAAGGAATAGAAATTCCTTGAGACAGATAAAATAAACGGAACGAAAACAAATAGGGAAATTGCTTCCTCGGCAACGGCGCCAAAATTTGACACCGGTCGTCGCAGTATCAAAAATAAACCTAAGTACAACTAACAGAAGCTAGCGGTAAGTAGGATCGATCTCTACAGGGAGGCAAAAATGAGATTTATCTGTTTTAAGTTAGTCTAAGAGTAACGGGGGTTTTAATTGTTTGGTAACTACACTACGAGGATTAAGGGAAGAGAAATCAAAACAATAGATAAAAGGAAGAAATACAGGGGTAAATCAGATAAAAGAGAAAATATGCTAGGGATCGGTCTACCGTGGCAACTACACTATCGGGTCAACTGAGTCAATTAAATTATTGATAAGAAGAGCGAGGTCGTCACCTTTCGGTCCTTAAACCTACGATTATACCCTTTCGGTCTCTAATCGCCCTAGGGTCTCCCTAATTTAGCTTTCGCCCTAGTTAGGTATCACCTATTGTAATTAAGCAAGCCTTCCCTTCCAATCATTCGATCAAGGTTGGGGGTAACTAATTAATCGGTCTCCTGCATGCATTCATTCAACCTAATCACAATTATATTGCTTAATACAATTATTGTC
The DNA here is from genome assembly GCF_048544455.1 of Silene latifolia. NCBI lineage: Eukaryota > Viridiplantae > Streptophyta > Magnoliopsida > Caryophyllales > Caryophyllaceae > Silene > Silene latifolia. The sequence continues at coordinate 106,466,607 of NC_133527.1, read as the reverse complement.
GCAAAACTAATCTAATCTTGTCGATTATAACATATTGCTACCACGGTTTCCCCAGTCCTAACATATTAAAGGAATTAGCTACACATGGCTTGGGATACTACACTAGCAATGGCTAATCTAATAACATAAGACATGATAACTAAATAGAGAAATAAAAAAAAGCAATAAAAGAACAAGAATGAATTAAAAGGGAAAGAGTACGGTTACAAAGTTGTAGATCGGAAATCATAGCAAAGTGTTTGAGATGTAAACTAAGAGATGTATGATGAGAGATGTCCGATTAGCAAGACTAATCTCCTTATTTATAATAAACCTATGCGTAATTAGACCTAATGCGTCACGGACCCAAGCCCAATAACAAAAACTACTCGATCGAGTAACTTTATATCACTCGATCGAGTAAAATTAAGCTCAAACCACTCGATCGAGTAAATCCTAAAATGCAACTACTCGATCGAGTAACCTGTCTTTCTGCAAGCTAAGGATCGAGTGGAAAACCACTCGATCGAGTAAAATTAAGCTCAAACCACTCGATCGAGTAGAAAATCTACTCGATCGAGTAAATCCTAAAATGCAACTACTCGATCGAGTAAAAAGTTACTCGATCGAGTAACCTGTCTTTCTGCAAGCTAAGGATCGAGTGGAAAACCACTCGATCGACCATCCTGGGACGTAAAAACCACTCGATCGAGTGGTAAAACTGCTCGATCGAGTTCTTCGTCTTCGTTTCAGCTCAAGTCCGCGCCTAAATGCCTCGTAATCCGTGCCATGATGCTTCCAACGTAGTATCTCACTCTGGAAAAATCCCGTCTCCTCTAAATGCATGCAAAAAGGACGAAAAGGGGTATGATTCCATTACTTTCGCGTTCATTTCTACAAAATGGACAAAACGAACCAAAGTAGCCAATTCGGGGCAAAATACTATAAAAACAGTATAAAAATGCATAGAAATACGTGCTGAAATAGGCTAAAAAGACTATATAAAAAGCACGTATCACCGAACGTCCAAGGGTCGGGACGAGCGAATTCTCAGGTCGTTGGACGGGCGGATTGCTGCTTGGACGAGCGTCCTGGGTGGCTTCTGGACGGGCGTCCCTATGGCAAAGACGCTCGGATTCTTGCAGTCTTGGACGAGCGTCCTGCCTGGTTGGACGAGCGGATCTCGTCCCATCCTTCCTTTTCTTCTTTTCTTCTTCTCTTCTCCCAATAATCCTCCGGGATTTTGTCGGGGATGCAAGGATTTCTTCATCATTGCCCTTCTACTATAATATGTACAAAGGCCTTCTAGTCTTATCTTCTCTTTGATGCTTGGTCATTAGATTCGATCAATTTAGCTCTATTTTGCCATGAAAATACAAGGTTTGCACTCCTCTCCTACCAAGGAAACAAAACCTCAAAGAATATGCAAAACAAAGGACTAAAGATAGTAAATGACCCAAATATGCACTAAAAAACATAGGAACGGGGCTAATTCGGGGACTAAATATGCTCAAATAATGGTCACATCATGCGCATCCACAAGTTTAAACCTACCATGCGAAAATTTGATAAGTCGGTTGTTTATCCAAGTATCAAGTTATTAATGTCGGGTTTGATTTAATGTTGATTTGCACGGAAGATGGAAATTAAAGATCCATTTACCGAGTTAGGTTTATGGTGCTTAACTTGATCCATTTGTCTTAAAAAAAGTGCTTTGAAATGCAATGTGTAAAATGCGACCTCATCAATCTGATCCGTCCTGTATTCGGGTTAAACGAAGTCGGGATCGTCCTGGAAGAGTGCTGGAAGTAGGACACCAGCAGTGCCAGACAACCATTGAGGCGCGAGCTGTCAGGCTATGCAAGGAGGCCTGTCAAGACTTGAAATGTTGAAAGTAGAAGCTGCCTAAGGGTGCGAGCCATCAGGCGACATATGGAGCCTCTCCTGGTTGTTTAAAAAGTTAGTGAAATTATTAGTATAAGGTTATTAAAACCTGCTTTTGTTGAAAAGGTCTTTAAAACCGTTTTCGTGCTAATATGGAGAACGAGACTCGAAATAATTATCATTGTCTTGATAATATTCGATGCCGGGTTCGATTTTTCAAGCTTGACATGAATAGTTTTGTAAAAAAGGATCCAAAAATGCTTGTTATAAACTAATTATATTAAGTCCATTGCTTTGTAATTAAAGTATAAAAAAACTGCTTGATATGAACTAATTATGTCAAGTTCATTGCTTTGTAATTAGTCAAAGTTTATCATCGTACTCGGGTTGAACAGACGTGGTATGTTGAACCAAGGATGATGATTTGTATATGACTAATATGGTTTTTGCAAATGTAAACAAATGAATAAGAGGGCTTTAAAATACTCCAAGAAATGTAATTAACCAAATATTATCACCGAGTCACGGATTAAACCGTCATGGTATGAGGAACCAAGGGTGAATATAATTTATGGTTAAAAATACTTATTGTAAAAATGATTTGAAATATTTGAAATGGTAAAAACCGATTGCAAAAAAGAAATGAAAATAGAGGAAGGATGAACTCAAACACGTTTGAGTTCGGACGTCGGGTGGCTTAAGAGGCGCAAGCCACCTAGTTCTGTCTACGGGCTTATGATTTAGGTCAAAACTCGGTTTTGGCTTAATCAATCCGTAATATGGATCATGTTATGCATGTTTTAGCATGTTAAAGTCATAAAAACAGGTAAAAAGAATATGAAAGAAGAGGATTAATTACACCCTCATACTTACATGCTAGGTTGCTTGACGAGAAATCGATAATAGAATGCCACGACCAAAGACCAACACAATAGCTCATCAACATCAGTTCTCATGTAATGATGCTCAATGCCAGTTACAACATTTAAGACGGTTAAGCACGTAAAATAACCCCACATGTAAGTGTTGAGTAGCTAGCCTACTTAAATAGCAATTCCAATAAAATTTAGTAGCGAAGTCTAATTTGTAGTATTCCATAATAAATTCGTAACCTGAATAAATAATAATAACAATTACTAATTACAACAATACGTAATTATTTTAACAAATCCCGTTTGAAGTAAACACCCGAACCAAACCCATAACCCACGAAATATCCGTCACAAAAGTCTCCTAATCAACTCCCATACTGTGACACCCTTAAAAAAACGTTAATTAAACACGTAAAATCTACAGAAAAACTGACAGGATATGTTTGTAATTGGTTCAACTAGACAAAACCTGTAATTTTTAAAACTTTCCTAACCATTCACAAACAATTCCGAAAGAAGAGTGTCAAAACCTGCAAAAGCTAACAACTAATTTACATGCCATAGCTAACGATAAGAAAATATAATGATACAAACCAAAATCAAAGAGGGAGACATATGTCCCTTCAAAATATATACACAACCAAAAGTTAAAAGGTTTACTACAAAAATAGCCAAACTAGGTCCAAGGTTCTTTTGCTCACTAGCTCATCTGTGTACCCCAACTAAGCATCATCAACCTGTCAATCGCATTTTATACAAACACGAAAGCCACAATTCAGTGGTGAGTAACTTCGAGTCCTCCCAGCCACGAAATGTCATATTTAATGTAACATGTAGTGTAACATGTAAACAATATGATAAACAATTTAATTATCAAGTATTCTAACCTATGACCCCTAAACTGACCAAATTAAACTATCATGTGAAACATATAACAAATAGTAATCCAAACTTTATCAATTGTAACCGGCTTACATCTCACCTATTACAATTCATAAAATCACCATACAAGAAAGGGCAATATATCAAAGACAGGCATAAGTTCTTAGCACCGTCAATAGTCACTCTGTAACTCGAGTCTATACCACGAGGTAGGGAAGGTAATCGAACCGGTATCTTGGCTCAGAGGTTCTATCAAAACATGGCCAAGACACAACACAACCCTAGCCTAAAATCTGCGCAGACCTAGACATGCGGATACACACCACCGCACCCAAGACCCACAATTTTTCTAAAACAAAGTGAGTACCCTAAGGAGTCCACCAAAGGGTTGGCTAGTACTTAAGCTGACCACTTACTATCAAAATAAGTAACGAGGTCATGCCCCAACTTGGATATAATCTCACCAAGTCAGGAACACAAAGGCTATTAAGCAGTGAACATATACTCGTCAAAGACTATAAAGACCTATCTATGACAAACACAACAACCTGCAAGAAATATTCAATACCCATTCCAATTCTAGCAATTTTAACAATATTAAAGGTTTCAGGGAATCTAAGGCCGTTTTTACAATATAAGAAACTATTAAATTCAACCAACATCACATGTGAACTAAAAACTTAATAAATGGCCTAAAACAAGAAAAAGGCCGATTATCCAATTCATACAAAATTTCATCCAACCGAATTTTTACCCGCAACCCCAGTCCTGCGACAGGTACGGGTTAAATTGCGGCTGACCAATCACTCAATTGACTGACATCGAATCAGTCAAAGGGACTAAGGCTCAGTTTTCGGCACAATCATCAAAACATTGCAATTATTGCTATAAGATTCATTTTGAGCCTATTCATTACAATTTCATTTTATAATCTAACCTAACATGTGTCAACTACCATAATAAGCATACTTCATCATCAAAATTTTATTTACTACTAACCTTATTCATTTCCTAAGACTACCCACATGTTACTTTTACTAAACATATCATTAATAAACCCGAAACTACAAGTAATGCATGAAAATCCGCGAAACAAGCAACGGGCCAACCCGGGCCAACCCCAAGGCAGCCGTGGGCCTGCCGGACCTGCTGGCCGCCACCCCCATCCCTCCATTTCTCCATTTTTGTTTAGTTTAACATCGTCTGAAACATCAATTAATCATTCCTATACTAATATGTTACCTTAAACTAACAAAAGACAAGCATTAGACAAGCATGCAACCCATTTTATCATGTGAAAATTTACTACTCAAACAAAAATCACAAAAACATACAAAAAGCAAAGAATGTGACGATTATTCGTCGAGTAACTCGAAATATGTTACCTTAAGCTAGAAAATGAGCAATTAGCACCTTGAACCCAAACCCTAATATACACTAGCCACTATCCTCAACAATATACGAGTCCCCAAACTCGTCTTCCAATTTTTCACCTAAATAAACAATAAAAACACAATAATAAGTACAAAAAACCGAAACTACCCAAATTCGTCTTAAATCAACATCAAGAAAACTGAAATTAAAACATACTAGGACGTAGATCTCGAATAGAGGATTCCGAAAATATAAACTTTGCGAAAATCCGACAAGAAACGAGTGAGTTATAGTGAAATTTGGTTTAGAAAGGTAAGAAAATGGTGTATTTTAGTTTAGAATAGGATAGAATGTTAAGGAAGATGAAGTTAGGTGAGAAAAATCAGAAAAAAGGAAGGGGGAAGGGAGGTGCCGCGGAAAAAGGAAAGGAAAGGAGGAAGGGAGCGGGTTTTAGTCGGGATTTTACGAGTCGGTTTTGGCTCGTTTCGATAATAATTAGAACCGCTTGTCAAATGCAAATTCCGACAAGACCAAAATTCTTAAACACGAGATTACAAGAAAATTGAGTATTCATATGACCCATTTCCATAATCGTTTGCCCAATTTTCAATAGAGTTGTCATTTTTCCCCGATATGCCCTTATTTCGAAATAAAAAGTTTTTACACGGTTTAAACTATTTTTAAACATTTCGAAACTATCAAAATAAATACTTTACTTCAAAATATAATAAAATTATATTTCTTTAAATTATTATTACTTCAAATACATCAATATCAAATTTTACTTGATTAATAAATTACTTCCGCAATATAATAATGGTTCGAAATTACGGGGTGTTACACATACACGGTTTAGATCGTGTTTCACAGACCCACAAACTGGCCCGTCTAAACACCATCATAGCTATATCACACCACCATTCACAAAAAACACCGTGGCAATAACCCAACCCACAGAGCCACAACCTAACCAGCATAACTAACAAAGCCATACACGACCTCCTATCCCGTGCCCTAACTCCAACAATAACCAAATATGACACCTATACACAACCCCGATTTACACCACCTAAACACAACCTAAACCATCAGGCCAGACTACCGCCGTCTTCACCGTATCCCATCACCACCAACTACCCATGTCGTACACAACAACAATAAACAACAACAATCTGACAGCCTCCTTGCATACACGGCTTTAACAGAACCAATCCCAACCACAACCACCCATACACCACCAGCCCACGGCAAAATCAACACCCACCGTCCATAAAACAACCAGAGTCAACCTCATGGCTCAATTGTCAAGAACCACTCAATATTAGTCCATAACCCCTAGAACACGGTTCATACAAAAACAAGAATAAACCCATAAAACCCTCGGTTAAACCACCCCCACGACGGTCCACGGTGGTCAAGGGTTACAGACAAGTTCGGGTCAGCCACGGTGGGGGTCACGGTTATGGACATGGGCCAGCTGCACGCCAGGCCAACCTGTGGGCATGTGGTAGTCTGCAAGCCACGCTCGGCAGCGTAATAAATGCTTTCGATTGGATCGCTTTAGATCAGTAGGTTTTGTCTCGGTGAGGGTCTCGAAACGATGCAAAGATGTTCGGAGACGTCACCGAGCAATTATGGGATGCCTGGAAACCGTTCGAATACACTTTATACCTAGGTCAATGAAGGCAAAAAGCGGTGCTTGACATAAGTACTAAAGATAAGGAATCGTCACTCTTTAGCATCCTATCGCTAGAATGACGCTCGTTCGTCCTGAAGAATGTCGTCCACTATCCAAAGTTTCTGCGAAAGAGGTGAGGGTACGTATTGGAAAGACCTTTAATCGGACACACAATCCCGCCCGCGGTAGCGGCCTCTACTGATTGATCTTGGTTTGTTAAATGTAAAAGTTGATAAAACGGTTTAAATGCATGAATCCGCATTCGCCAGATTAAACCTAACATATGAAATTTGTTATGTCGGTTGTTTATCCAAATATTAAATAATTGATGTCGAGTTGGATTTAGTGTTGATTTGCGTGGAAGAAAGATATTAAACATCCATTTATCGAGTTAGGTTTAAGGTTCATAACGTGATCCATTTGTTTTAGAAAAGTTTTTTGTTAAAATAAAGCGTAAAATGCGGACTCATCAATCTGATCCGTCATTATATCGGGTTAACCGAACTCGGGATCGTCCAAGACGAGTGCGGGAAAGGAAACAGGAACAACATCAGGCAGCCTATTGAGGCGCGAGCCATAAGGCGATACAAGGGAGCCTGTCCAGATTTGAAAACTGGGAATTAGAAGGGCTGTTTAGGCGCGAGTCAGGCGACGACCTTAAGGGTGTCTCCTTGCTATTTCTAATACTTATGAAATGGTTTGTAAAAATCGTTTGTAAAAGGGTGTCAAAACCCGTTTTGTTGAAAAGGTCGTTAAGACTGCTTTTCTACTAATATGAAAAACGGGACTCGAAATAATTATCATTATGTTGACAATATTCGATGTCACGTTCGGTTTTGCAAGCTTGACATGAATATTTTTGTAAGAAAATATGCAAAAATGTTTGATATGAAATAATTGCATTAAGTTCATTACTTTGTAATTAAAGTGTAAAAAGACGCTTGATATGAACTAATTATATTAAGTGATATGTGCATTTTATATAGTCTTTTTAGCCTATTTTAGCACGTATTTAGATGCACTTTCATACTGTTTATAATGCATTTTGCCCCCGAATTGGCTACTTTGGTTCGTTTTGTCCGTTTTGTAGAAATGAACGCGAAAGTAGTGAAATCGTACCATTTTTCGTCCTTTTTGCATGCATTTTGAGGAGACGAGATTTTTCGGAGTGAGTTCCTACATTAGGAAGCGTGAAGGCACGGTTTACGAGGCAGTCGGGTACGAGATTGGGCTGATTTGAAGGAAGAATACTCGATCGAGTGGTTTTATTACTCGATCGAGTGGTTTTTATGGCCTGGGTTGATCGATCGAGTGGATTATTACTCGATCAAGAAGTGCTGGAAAGTGGAGTTACTCGATCGAGTAACATTTATGTTCGATCGAGTAACTTATCTGGAGTTTCACTCGATCGAGTGGTTTCAAACTGCTCGATCGAGTGGTTTTTGGTTTCGTGGGCTTTAATTAGCCCGAGAACTTATTTTAGATTTTGGACTTAGTTTATTTTCTATTTAAGCTTACGTCAACTATGTCATTAGCTATCTATTCTATTATCATCGACACTTTATTTTTCAGTTTTTCATCTATCATTTTCATACTTCACTGTAACTTTATTTTCGGGGTTATTTCGCTCGGATTTTGTCGTTCTTTACGCCGGATTCTCACGATTGTAATCTCTTTCTCCTTTCTTAATAATAATCTCTCTTTCATTTGCTTTAGTTGTTCGTTTTACTTCATTTAATTTCTGCCCTAATTACTTTTTTATGCAATTTAATTATCTTTTTTATATGTTGAATGCTGGTTATTTATCTGTTGTTAGTTTTGATAGTATTAATAGCGATATGAGTAGCTAAATCTAATTCATGTCGGGATTAGGGGATCTACGATAGAAATGTGACGATGTAGTGAATAAGTTAGATGAATTAATTGTGAGATTCTGTCACCATAGCAATATAACTGTATTTATCGGCTTAGTTGAGTGCACGCTTCTGAGTCACCTTTTTAATCTGGTTAAATTTAATTCTGGATCGGAAGATTGGACTAAATAGACCTGTTATGAACAGTAGACTACCCTGACGGGAACGGAAGTTAAGTTAGTGGAAGTTTGGGATAGAAAATGGACCGGAAGGACGTTTCCATATCCGTCTCGCAGTAATTTATCTAAGTTGTTTACAGTTGAGTCACTAGACTACCGTAGTGAACCGAAATCCTGACATGTCCCTTCTCTATTGATAGTTTATCATCTTTTTCTGCCTTATTGCTCTTTTCTCAGCTTCTCTTCCTTTAAATCTTTTAGTTTAGAAAACCAATTTAAACTCCCCCCATTTTGTGACCAAATAGACGGACTCTTACAGATATCTTGCCTCCCTAAGGAGATCGACCTGACTTCCCTAGCTATATAGTTAGTCTAGTTAGTTATTTTTGATAGGTATACGACAGACCTGTTAAATTTGGCGCCGTTGCCGGGGAGGCAATTGCCCTATATGTCTTTGTTTCGTTTATTTTATCCGTCTCAGGGAATTTTTATTCCTTGAGACAGTTGTTATTTATTTTCTTTCAGTGTTGTGTATGCCCAGGTCAGACAGGTTTGAGTTTGTTGCAGCTGATTCTGAGCCAGAGAGACTATTTAGGCATAGACTTCGTCTGCAAAGAGAATCACGAAAGGAAGACTTGAGTACTTTCGAACCAGAGCTTCAACATTTTCTATTTGCAGAAAATCCATCTTTTAAAGAAGATAATTCTAGTTCTGTAAGCCAACCAGTAAAGATGCCGAACATTGCTAGTCACTCGGAGCCTAAAGCAGCATCAATTCCAAAGGGTTTCAATCTCTAGACTGAGGATGGGAATATATTTGACATCCATCCTTTTTATATCAATCTGGTGGCGAGAAATCTCTATAGAGGTGTGGCAGGTGATGACCCGAGGAAGCACATGGAGGTCTTTACGGACTACTGTTCTACAATCCCCGCCACAAAGGGTGTAATTCAAAACAAGATTAAGGAGGTTTTGTTCCCCTTTTCTTTGACTGACTCAGCCAGGGAGTGGCTGACTGATTTGGACCGCGCGGCCGCAGGGATTACCAACTGGGAGACCCTTGCTCTTGCTTTTTACAAAAGATATTTCCCTCAACAGCGCACCAATTAGCTGAGGGCAAAGATCACAAGTTTCAAGCAAGCACTTGATGAAACATTATATGAAGCGTGGTCCCGTTTCAAGAACTTGGTGAGGTCTATTCCTCACCATGGTTTCCATCCGTGGTTTCTGTCTAACCAGTTCTACAATGGGCTATATGATGATCACAGAGCCATACTTGATGCGTCATCTAACGGAAGATTCCAAGAGAACACTGACGATGATAAGGGATGGGCCTTTATTGAAGAGATGCCGAATCACTGTGCTGAGTATGGGAACCCGAGGGATGGTATTAGGACAGTTCATGCAGTCGATAAGCAGGTTGTGGCTCAGCTGGAAGCCATGAATGCTAAATTTGATAAGTTGGAGCTGCATTCTGCTGGGGAGCCTTAGACGGTCCATATGCTTACTAGAGGGGAGACCATTTCATGTGAGAGATGTGGGAGCAATTACGGTCACACTGCTGTTGGCTGTCTTACGGAGAAGGAACAGGTTCTTGCTTTTCAACAATATAGGCAAGGAGGGGGTTCCTATTATAATAACCAAGGGGCAGTCCATCGCAATTTGAGGTGGACAAGTCAAAATGTGCTCAATCCTACCCCTCCTCCGCACCAGCAGCAGTCATATGTCCCTCCACATAAGACTCAACAAGGCTTTCAGAAGCCGTCTTCCTTTCCTACACCTAACCAAGGTACCTCATCTTCTGGTGGGGTAAGTGAGATTGGTGAGTTGAAGACGATGTTGCAGTCTTTGACAAAGGAGTGGAAGTTAAGCGACCAACAAAGAGATGCATCTATAAAGGCACTTGAAACTCAAGTTGCCCAGTTAGCCGCGAACCAGTCCACAAGGAAACCGGGTCATTTACCGTCACAAGCTGACAAAAATCCACATAAGACGGTAAATTTAATTAATTTGAGGAGCGGTCGTTCATATGAGGGACAATACATGTCGAAATCAGACCCGGGGAAGGTAGTTATTGCTGATGAACAGTGTTCTTGTTGGAATATGTGTCCTCCGACAATAATGCGATCACGACTATTGATCATGATGATCACATGTTTAAATCTCATTTTAAAGAATACAATTGGGAAGTAATATTTTACTGTCAACTGGTCAACATATATCGGTAATGATTGGCTGACTAGAGTTTGACATTACTGTCGTGCGATGGTGGTGATCAGTTGATCCCCTAGGTCATACCTATAGGGCAACTCTCTTAATTGATCATTTAATTAATCGTATAATATTACGAGTTAATTAAATTACTTGAAAATTGACGGACGATTTTGGAAGTAAAATTTACGTATCAAATTGAAATGTGATTAAATGGGTTACGGTCTGAGTAATCGAATTGTATCATTACCCGGATAAAATTATTGTTTAAAGAAACAATTGAAATTGAATGAATTATTATAAATACAATCTGTTGTGATTTATAAATGGTAAAATATTTTGGTACAAGTAATTATGAAATTACTAAGTCAATTTTTGTTTGTGACGTATTTTTAATAATATGTTGATTTTTAATATGTTAAAAATATATAACAAATTTATGTGACATATGACATGTGACATAAGACAAATTGACAAAAATAAAATGGATCCCATATTATCCAATGTGCCGAAAATGGAGGAGTTTTAAGCTAATATTATGTTGATTTTATTAGTGGAGGGCATGATTATTACCCTAGTCACTAGCCATGCAACCCTATTGTTTATTGTAAAGAACAATCTATGCATGCATTGGGTCCCCTTTGGCCTCTCTCCCACCCGGTTTTATGAAGAGGAAAACCACTTGGTTTTTCCTCTTAAATTTTACCTAATATACAATAATGTAATGGTATTATTCATTCACACTTTCACTTATCTAAAAATAAGAGTTTTAGAGAGATAAAAAGCTCCCATTCTTCCTCCTCCAAAAACCGAAATATTAAGTGTTATATATAATATTTTGGGTCATTTTATACAAGATTAATATTGTACTAGTTCTTATAATATTCATTTTAATTAAGAGTAAGCTTTGGGTATAAATCCTAAGGAGAGATCCTACACTTGGATATTAGTTCTTCCATTAAAGTAAAGCACAAGAACAAGAGAGAAAGGTGATCTCTCTTGTGCCCATAAAACCGAAACATCCAATGTAAGAATAATGTTTCTTCCTTATTTTGTTTTAATGTTTGCATGCATAAGATCATTAGTTAATTTCATGACAAATTAAATAAAAACATATATGAATATGTAAGTATATAGATCTACTTTTCCTTCAATTGGTATCAGAGCCATGGTTGTTTGCATGCAAATCGGTTAAAAGTTTTTCCGAGTTATAAAGATTAACATATAAAACTTGTAAAATTTGTGTTATTATGATATATCACGAAATTAATTCATGCATGTTAAAATTTCTGGTCCTAAAATGTTTTAGGATATTTTGGTTAAATTTACGGATTTTTGTTGTTCATATTTTACAATAATGGCATTTAAATATGATTTTATGAGTAAAAATGTCATTTTCGGTCTAAAATTAGCTATACTTCGAAGTCTCCAGTGATTTTTGGATATGTTGTCACATATATTATTTTAAGATAACCTGAAAATTTTCATAATTTTTGGACTTGTTATGCTCGAAAAATGGATTTTTCATTATTAAATTCGGATTTAGGTGAAAAATAGGTTAATATGAGTTAAATTTCGAATCTGGTCATAGAAATTTAATATGTTGTCACATGAAATTTTACAAGATGTGTGTAAAATAATGGGCTATAGTGAAGTCTTTTTGCATGATTTATGGATTTTTTAAGAAAAATAGTATAAATAGTGACATTATTAGTGAAAAATTAATAAAACATAATCTATGACTAAGGGAAAACGTCAAATGTTGCATTTTATTATCTTTTTCAGATCTAAAATTGAAAAGTTGATGAATAAAATTTTTCTCATGTTTTTATGATTATTTTATTAAAAACCGATAAACCGCAACATTGTTTTTCCGGAAAAATTTCGAAATTTTTTGACCTAAGGTTTTGAACATTATGAGTGTCATGGTTTTTTTTCCAGATTGTTCATGAGTTTAAATTTCAAATTTTGAATTTATCTGAAATTTTGTGATTTATTTGAAGTTTATAGCTTATTTTTGTAATTTTTTAGTCCATTAATGAACAATTTTATAAATATGAGTTAATTATGGTCAAATTATTAGTGAAGACTAAATTTTGAGTCCTAAGAGGTTAGGGTAATTAACTTATGCATAAATATGAATTTATGTAATTTTTGTGATTATAAAATGTTGAAATCACGCAAATCCGTAAAAACCGAGTAATATACGATATTGGCTAATTAAAGGCGATTTAGCATAAAATTGAGCATGTTCATACATATTATAATGCTGCATTTTCTTTATGATTGTCATAATTTTAATTTATGTAATTTTGAATTATGTAATTTTACTTAGTATGGCCTTAGATTTTAATTGGTATTTCCCGAAATGTATGGGAATATCGATTCGGTTGTAATTTTATTGTGATCTCGTATCACCGTTTTGTAATTTAATAGATTTATTTTATTTTAGTTACAAATGTATAATAGGAAATTATGTAATTTATTATGTAATTTTATTCATTCCGGAGTTCCCAAAGACAGATTTCTTCAAGAATGGCGATACATAAAGACGGTGTTACCTCGAGATGCGTGTCACAACCGAAGTTCAAGGGACCAATGGAGTTGGTTTCCGAATATGTAATAGTTAAATAGTTTTTCTATTTTAGGAAAGGCCATACTAGGATTTATTTATTTTTATGCTTGCATTTTATTTTATGTCGCATGCATCGCTAAATCGCCATAACTAAAACATGCATCTTCTTTCATCGAGTTTATCGACCGTGTCAATTAAAATTATCGTAGTTCACCGCTTTAGTTCACTTAAAACGTGATAGATAATAAATTGACATGATCTCTCGCTAAAACAATTAATTGAGACATAGCCTTACCAAATAGTAGAAACCATGAAAACCTATTTCGCGAGGGAATGCACTCGGCTACCCCGGGGTACAAACCTTGTTACGTAGGGGAAGTGGGTGATGAATGTTAATCCACCGAGTTCATGTTAATGAGGGGTATTTCGGCACACCGTGCCCTAAGTTGATATGGGTTTGGATAATGGACACATTTATTCGAAATTTGGGTTGTACTCAACGAAAGTATTCACGACGATTTCCGGATGTGTTTCGGGCTAGAGATGAATATTAATGTAAATATCATCGACCAAGAGTTCTAAGAGTAGAATCGATTAAAAGGTTAATCCACCGAGTTATGTTAATAAAGGGTATTTCGGCACACCGTGCCCTAAGTTGATATGATTTTGGGTCTTGGAATCATTTATCTAGTTGGGTAGAGGTCACTAGAAAAATGCATAAAACTTGTTTAGATCATACATTATTACGAGTATTATTATTAAAACGACATTTGTTTTACTCCTTATATTTTGTTTTGTAGACCACTTCTTTTTCTCATAACAAATGGCAACACCAACTCCAAACGCCACACCTCTCACTAGTTCATCATGGCTCCGATCCTTTATGGATCGATGTAAACTTAAAAAGAATGGGTCAAATTTCTCCGATTGGGATGCCCAACTCAAATTGGCCGCCCAAGGTGACGACAAGCTTCGTTACCTTACCGAGGCCTCTCCACCCGAATCTACTACTAGGTCGACCGCCGCCACTAGGGAAGCATATGAGGCTTACCAAAAGGAGTCCGCCGCAATGAAAAATGTCTTGATATTTGCGATGGAGGCGGACCTCCAAAGGAGAGCCTTTAAAATGGGCAATGCTAATGATATTTACTCCAAGCTTGTGAAAATGTTTTCACAAACTCCGCGGATCGTCCAATATGAGGCGGCCGCGGCATTCTTTGATCTCGACTTCAAAGAGGGCCAAAAGGTTAGCCCTCATGTGCTCAAACTTATGGAGCTTGTCGAGACCTTGAAGATTCAAAAAGTTGAAATCCCCAAAGAACTCATTGTAGATAGGATTCTATACTCCTTGTCTAAAGTAAAAGCATATGTTCAATTCCGGGTGAATTTTAACATGCAAGACAAGGATGTGTCTCTTGAAGAATTGCACAAGTTACTTGTGCAAGCCGAGAGGGACATGGGGTTAAATGTGAACCCACCGAAGGATGTGCTTAACATAAGCACTAAGAGTAAGGGGAAATTCAAGAAGAATGGGAGGAAGGGCAAGAAGCAAGCTCCCACATTCACCAAAGCTAAGACTTGTGAAGCTAGCACTTCAAAAATCAAGAAGGGTCCTCTTGATAAATGCCATTATTGTAATGGTATGGGACATTGGAAAAGAAATTGTTCCAAATACCTTGGTGATATTAAGGCTGGAAAGATTGCTCCAGTAGGTAAATGACTATCCTTCTTTTATGTTTCTAATTCAACTATGGTATTATGATGCAAAGTTGTGATAATGTATCTCCCTTTTTATTGTAAATAGGGCCTCCACCAAGCAAAGATAAGGGAAAGGAAAAGCAAGCATGAGAAACCATCGAGAAGCTAGGGATAGCTTTTATGGAGCTTTGCTTTTCATTGTCTTATTTTAAATTATGTTTTTGATTTTAGAACCTTAAGTTTCCGTGTTCGACATGGAAAGGTATTTTGAATAATGGGTTGTATTTTGGATAATGGTGACTTGGTTTGCAACCCAAGTCACCCGTTTTATCATTTTATCCTTTTGTTCTAAAATTCATCTTTAAATGCTTGCTTTTAGAAACATAAGATTATTCGCTTAAAGTGATCTAATAGACAACTATAATGACGGGTTTCATTATTTCCACATGCTTAAGGCTTGTGTATGATCATTTATAAAGCAATTTTGAGTCTATGAACTCTCTTAAAGGTATGTCAATCACCAAGTACACATACGAAATCAATAACTATTAGTCAATCTATGAGATAGTTCTCCTTATACTTCAACATCATTATTTGTGTCTCATATGGTATCTTTAAATCTATAGTGTATTTATTCTAAAGATAGAGTGGGAGAAAAAAAATGAGGACACAACACACAAGGCTGGCAAGATAAAATTGTGTACTTGTGTAAATGAAGATCTACGCAAGAGAGAATGATTTGAATGAAGGTATATCTATTTACATAGTATACCGAATAGATGAGATCTATGGTCTCAAGTTAGTTCTATATGACTAGACCAAGTGAAGTAATCATAAGAGTATATTCTCAAGATAACTACACGAGGAGACCAAAAGAAAGTTTTGGAAGAAAAAAATGACTAATGTAAAGTCTTAACAAGTTTTTGACTAAGTTCTATATGATAAATTTTGACCAATAGTTTCAACCTTGAGATTTACTTAAGAGCCTAAATGAATCATAGTAACATACTAGTTATGATCAAATTGCAAAGATTGACATACCGATATCTTCAATGGCCAAGTTTTAACCACGCAAATGTCATTGCTTAACCTCATTATGAAATGGTTAAACCTCCTTCCAAAAGGGATATTTCGAAGGACTTGTTCTAGATATTATTTATATTTAAATAATGACATCGCTACACATTATTATGATATGTGAGAGTTAGAGATTAAAATCTCTTTCCGTAAGGTTAAAATGAGACCTCTTCGAAATAGGTATTTTGAAGGGGTATGATGGGAACATATATGGTTTTATCTTAATAACTTGGCAATGCAATTTATATTTCAATTCTTAAAAAGTTTCGATTGAGAAGTCAATTTTGAAATATGTGGAATTGAGTGGGAGATAGGAAATTATCATGTGAAGACATGGAATTTAGTGGGAGCTATCATCCTTTGAATGTTTACAACTCACCACTCATTAAAGAATGACGAGCGAACACCTTCCTTCTTAGAGGAAGTTTTGAGTTTTCAATTCTGGATGAAAATGGACTATGATGAATCCAATTACATCAAGGGATGTTGGATTAGTATTAAGAGATACACATCGTATCAACATACACATAGGTTATTCATATAGATGACAATGGAATTGCCATTAGCAGTCATGGTCGTTCATTGAACCTATGAACGGTTGATCTCATGATTATTAGTAACTAATGTTGCCGCCATTAGAATAATCATGTACATGTCCAATTATGAATCATATGCATAAGAGCATGATGATTGATTGGTAAGCCATAATAAAAACGTCATGAATTCTCGAGTAGAATCCGATGAGCGATTTCGGTGTTTGACGGAATGCTCTATTGTGTGTCAAGAGGTTGCACATATTATAGAAAATCCGAGCACATATAAGGATTTATGAGAATCCTAAATCTTTCAAGCCTAGAAAGAGAAATAAGAAGTTTTGGAAAGATGCTTAGTTGAATAAGAGGTTATTCAAAACTAATCTCTCCTAATTAAGCTAGGACTTGTGATAAGTGCTAGGCTAATAATCTTGACAAATTGTTGCAAGACTCTACAAAACATGTACCTAGTGCATTGTGTGTGGATTGAGTACTTGATCAGTACAAGTTATATCATTCGTCACAAATTCGTTCGTTATGAGATAATCGATAAGGAAGTTCTTTCAAGTTAAAGAACCAAAACCAAGGTCGGGAACCTTGATGTGTACTTGGTAAGATTCATGCTATAAGAGAGAACATGAATGTAAAGGAAATTGCAAGTGTAAGAAGTTTGAACACATGGACACATGGCATGTTAAAATTCTATTGCAATCAATAAGTGTTTACACTTACGATATACATCACAAGGTTGTAATATGATATTGACCACCCGAGTGTGATGTCGACATTTGTCGTTTGAGTTATTATTAACTCACCTTGTACATTGTTGTATCCAAACGGGTTGTGGATACAATTGAACCCCGTTAAAGTGAACATGGATTAACATTGTATTTGCCCATAGTTACTTGTATGAGGTGACGTCTCGAAGTGACTAGAGTGTGATGCGATTGATGGCAAGTTCAAGTGCCATAGAGTCATGTGAGATGACTAGTCGATCACATAGGCAGACTGTTAGGAACTTTTTGTCGGGCCTAATGACCGCTTATAGAGTTCTGGCAAATTTATATAGCCTGGTCGAGGCGAGAGCTACTATATTATTCGAATGAGTCGATTCTTTTGACTAAAGACTGTTCACCTAAGATGGCACAGTTTCAGATTAACTTTGATTTGTGTTACTACGACCTTCGTAAATGGGGTCAAATGGGCATATTTTGGGTTATGATGGCTGTGTCTAGTCGAAGGGAATGAGTGCGATAGGAATTTTCCACCCCTAGTTAGGGTTATAACAATATCTCAGGGCCACTCGAGGAGTAATGAACTGGAAATGCGTGGCCACGCTCGGATTGTATCCATGGTGGATAAATCCGGTCAATCAGTTATTCTCCAGATCGAGGAAACCACTCTCGATATGATCACTTGCAAGTACGACCTGAAAGACACCTTGCATTGAGTGGGAGATAGTAATAGGACAAGAGAATTGGTGACGCACACTTGTCGAGGACAAGTGGGAGATTGTTGGAATATGTGTCTTCCGACAATAATGCGATCACGACTTTTGATCATGATGATCACATGTTTAAATCTCATTTTAAAGAATACAATTGGGAAGTAATATTTTACTGTCAACTGGTCAACATATATCGGTAATGATTGGCTTACTAGAGTTTGACATTACTGTCGTGCGACGATGGTGATCAGTTGATCCCCTAGGTCATACCTATAGGGCAACTCTCTTAATTGATCATTTAATTAATCGTATAATGTTACGAGTTAATTAAATTACTTGAAAATTGACGGACGATTTTGGAAGTAAAATTTACGTATCAAATTGAAATGTGATTAAATGGGATACGGTCTGAGTAATCGAATTGTATCATTACTCGGATGAAATTATTGTTTAAAGAAACAATTGAAATTGAATGAATTATTATAAATACAATCTGTTGTGATTTATAAATGGTAAAATATTTTGGTACAAGTAATTATGAAATTACTAAGTCAATTTTTGTTTGTGACGTATTTTTAATAATACGTTGATTTTTAATATGTTAAAAATACATAACAAATTTATGTGACATATGACATGTGACATAAGACAAATTGACAAAAATAAAATGGATCCCATATTATCCAATGTGCCGAAAATGGGAGGAGTTTTAAGCTAATATTATGTTGATTTTATTAGTGGAGGGCATGATGATTACCCTAGTCACTAGCCATGCAACCCTATTGTTTATTGTAAAGAACAATCTATGCATGCATTGGCTCCCCTTTGGCGTCTCTCCCACCCGGTTTTATGAAGAGGAAAACCACTTGGTTTTTCGTCTTAAATTTTACCTAATATACAATAATGTAATGGTATTATTCATTCACACTTTCACTTATCTAAAAATAAGAGTTTTAGAGAGATAAAAAGCTCCCATTCTTCCTCCTCCAAAAACCGAAATATTAAGTGTTATATATAATATTTTGGGTCATTTTCTACAAGATTAATATTGTACTAGTTCTTATAATATTCATTTTAATTAAGAGTAAGCTTTGGGTATAAATCCTAAGGAAAGATCCTACACTTGGATCTTAGTTCTTCCATTAAAGGAAAGTACAAGAACAAGAGAGAAAGGTGATCTCTCTTGTGCCCATAAAACCGAAACATCCAATGTAAGAATAATGTTTCTTCCTTATTTTGTTTTAATGTTTGCATGCATAAGATCATTAGTTAATTTCATGACAAATTAAATAAAAACATATATGAATATGTAAGTATATAGATCTACTTTTTCTTCAGTTCTGGAGAAGAAAAGGAGATGACGACAAAGAAAGTGCTCGATCGACTAGTTTCTGGGGGTCGATCGAGTAAAAATGCTGAAAAAAGTACTCGATCGAGTGGAATTTCTACTCGATCGAGTGAAAAGGAAAAAGGAACTCCTCGATCGAGTGAAATTTCTGCTCGATCGAGTAACTCTGTTGAAGAAACTACTCGATTGAATGGGATTTTTGGTCGATCGAGTAGTATGGATAAGGAACAGCTTGATCGAGAGCCTGCTAGTGCTCAATCGAGTGAGAAATCACCTGAAAGACCTCGTTCGAGAGGAACGAAACGTCCGAAGGACTTGGAGCTTGATCCGGCTGACACGTTGGAAGATAGGAACAAGGGACTCGAGATACCCATTGATGCGTGTCTTTTATATGATGTTTTACATCCCATTTTACACGCATTTCAGAGCTCATTCATGTAATTTATGCTGCCATTTCCCCTATTTCCGTCTACTTCCGTATTTTTGTACATTATTGCAGAAATGTGAAGAATCCAGCGGAAATCGAGCTAAATCCGTCCCCGAGTATCCTGCATTGCATATGACGTGAAGTATTCACCCGAGGAACAAGCTTGGTGCGCGTTTCAAGGCCCTAAAGACAAATCCACGAGATTATAGAAGTCAAGTAGCAGCTCAAGCGGTCGATCGACCACTACCATCAGTCGATCGACCAACCATCGGGTTCCAGAAGCTACTGTTCATTGCTATTCAGTCGATCGACCAGTCCTAGCAGTCGATCGACCAAACTGCTATTCCAGAGGAGAATTAAAAGACCGTAAATCTTGAAGCCCAAAGTTATGTTAGGTTTAGGAAATAAAGTTACGTTAGTTGCTATATAACGTAACTTAGAAACATCAGTTTTGATATCAAGTTTTTACATTAAGTTTTACATACAATTCTTTAGAAATAATTAGGGTTTGGGAAACTATTTCGCATTGGATTTTCGTTGTGACTTCAATCATTCCGTTACGATCCTTCTGCAATTTCGGTATTCACTTGCTCTATTTTCAGTTCATCTTTATTGCATTGTTATTATAGGAATTGTTAGTTAGTCTCCCGAAACCGATTTATCTTTATTGTTAATTGTTTGTTCATTCGTTTTAAGCATGAAACCTTCTGTCTATTTCGTTAATTTCATTGTTGTTATTATCATTAGTATGAGTAGCTAAATCAATTGTGCTAGGATGTAGGGGAGTTGTAGTGTAGGCGGCAATATAAAGAACACGGCCTGATTCGCGTGTTGGTCGATCGACCGCCATACCTGGTCGATCGACTGACCACGCAGGGTTTTTGCTTTCGTTTTAATTGTTTAAATTCTTAATTCGACGAATCGAGTGCACAGGACTAATTGAATGCTTAGGATAACACTGACCCATTAGATCGAGAGATAGGGACAGTTGTTAGATCTCCAATTAAAATGACTAAACTATGCTAAGATTGAAAGATAGGTAAAGTTTAGATTATTAGTCACTTTTCAGGACGAGAGTCACTATTAGTGATATTAGGGACTTATAGCGAGATCGAAAGGTGCTATCTGTTAAGAGTGGACCGAGAGGACCTCTTTATTTCCCGCCTCATGTTTAATATGCTGCCGCCGAAACTATAATGAACCGACCATCCTAGTACCTCTTTTATATTTGATTTTATATATTTCATTAGTCTACTTTTCTTTTATTTATCTATAGACCAAACCCAATCAAACCCCCACCTTTTGTTACTTTAGACCGAATTTAAGCAACTAGAAATTACGTCTGCCTCTCTGTGGTTCGACCCGACTGCCGCTAGCTATAGTTGTAGTTGAAGATTATAAATATTATTTTTGACACCTCACGATGGGTATCAAATTTTGGCGCCGTTGCCGGAGAGGCAATAGTTCTAATTTTTAGTTGTTTTAATTTAGTCTTTCTTAGCTTAAGGAACATCCGTTCCTTAAACTTTTCTTATATTCTTTTTATAGTTTCCTCTTATGCGCAGGTCACAGGGTGGTGAACTAGTACCATTCAATCCTGAGATTGAGAAATCTTTGCGCGAGTTGAGACGATCACAAAGGGTATTACCGACAGAGGAAGAGCCGAGTACTCTGTCAAGCTATTACGAGAACGAGTACATTCGAGGAAGATCCACACTCTTCACCCATTTCCACCTCTTGACCCAAGACAGTCACTTCTCCGAAATTCCGGTCATGGGCGAGGAAGCGAGTATAGCTAGTCATTACGAGCCGACAAATTTGCAAATTTATATAAGGGGTTGAATTACCGAGAAGAAGATGACAGGAAGTTCGAACCAAAGCCTTCATACATTAATATGGTTGAGAGAAGCCGATTCGGGGGAGCTGCAAATGAAGATGCGGCTAAGCATATGGAGACATTTATTGACTCTGCTTTGTTCCATACCCCCACCAGCCGGCGTGACCTAAGACCAGATCAAGGAGACCATGTTCATCTTCTCCCTTCGTGATGCTGCAAGGGAGTGGTATAGAGATTTGGACCGAGCCGTTCATGGGATCACCGATTGGAATTCATTGGCTTTGGCATTTTACAAGAAATATTTTTCTACCTCAAAGACCAATGCAATTAGAGCTCAAATCACGAGCTTTAAACAAGGGCCGGACGAGAACTTCCACGAAGCATGGGTCCGTTTTAAGAAGTTGGTGCGAACCATACCACACCATGGGTTCGAAAAATGGAGCTTGTGCAATCAGTTCTATAATGGGCCGTATGACCATCGAGGGCTATTTTGGATCTTTGCAGATTAGTGGCCGATTTCTTTGAGAATTTGGGAGAAACCAAGGGGTGGAAGATCTTTGATGATCTAGCCACCCACAAGGCTGAGTATGGGAATTCAAGAGGGAATCAAAGGAGGAGCGCTGAATCTCCTTCTGTAGCTGCACTTGAAGCTCTCACTGCGAGATTTGACAAGTATGAACTAGGAGCAGCTTCAAAGGGGGGTATTTACCAAGTAAATGTTGTGTCGACGGTCCTTTCGTCGTGAAAGGTGCGGAGCCGAGGGACACGTTTCGAAGAATTGTCCTAGTCCCTTTGAGTCTTGTGCTGCCTTTCAACATTATAGGCAGACAAACACCTACTATGAGCCTAATGTTCATCCCAACCTGAGGTGGAGTAGCCAGAATGTCCTAAATCAAACTCTACCTCCACAGCAGCAACCCTATGTGCCCCCTCATCAAGAGCAACAACAATATCAAAAACCTCCTTATGTCCCAAGAAACAACAACAATCCCATGGTTCGATTTTCTTTGAGTTCAAGAACTTGTTTTGAAGGAGTCCCAAGCAAGAGAGGCCGGGATGAAGCTACTAGAGAGCCAAATTGCTCAATTGGCTAGTAAGAGTACCACTCGAGCTCCGGGACACTTACCGACTCAAACCGACCAAAAGGAGACCCTAAACGCTATCACATTGAGGAGTGGGTCCACCCTGGAGGGGCCTTCCATGGTCGAGGACGCTGTTGAAAAGAATGAGGCAGATCCGAGTCAAAAGAAACCTGTAACGAATAATTCAAAGTAAAAGGCGTCTACTGTGTATATCAATCGATCGATACACCCGTCGATCGACCGATACGCGGGTTTGACGAGCTTCGAATGTACACCTCGGTCGATCGATCGAGGATAGTGGTCGATCGACCAAGATCATTCTTGATAGCGAGATTTTTCGTCCTCCGATGCCCGATAATTTGAGAGACCATTTCTTAGGGGTTCGACAACTCCGAAAGTGTTGGGAAAGACCCGAGTCTTGATGGGTCCGTCCGGTTCGAAGTTTAACCCAATGTCGGTCAATGGCTCACATTTGAGACGGTCTGAGGAGGGTTCAAGCTTCAACAAGGAGAAAGCAGTGGACTTCCAGCCTAAGTCCCTGGATACCGGCATGCGCAACTTAGAGGAGAGGGCTAAGGTACTTCTTACAGCCCCATATCCGGAGAGACTAGTGCCGACAAAGGAACGGGTATCTTTCAGTAAATTTGAGAAAGTCATTCGTAGCTTGAATGTACATGTACCCTTCCTTGAGTTGGTCAATCAAGTGCCTGCCTACACTAAATTCATGAAACAACTCTTGTCTAAGAAAAAGTCACTTGAACATGTTCATACTGTCGCATTAACTAAAGAGTCATGCTCTTACTTGTCTCACACTGCACCTCACAAGCTAGAGGACCCGGGTAGCTTTTCTGTTCCTTGCAATATAGGTACCTTCTCTATTGAGAAGGCATTATGTGACTTAGGAGCTAGTATAAGCGTCATGCCTTTAAGTCTAGCTAGGAAGCTCAAATTGACTAGGTTTGCAGTAACAGATATGACAGTACAGATGGCTGACCGATTTGCGGTCCAGCCAATAGGACTCTTAGAAGACATTCCTGTCCAAATAGGGAAGTTTTTCTTCCCTGTTGACTTTGTTGTACTTGACATGCCTGAGGATGCTCATATACCCATTATTCTGGGTAGGCCATTTCTGCACACTACTGGTGCAGTCATAGATGTCGGTCTGGGTACCTTGACTTTCAAAGTAGGCAAGCATTCTATTGTTTTTGCCCAACCGGCTAAGAAAAAGGACCCCATGTGGCCTGTGACTTGTAACACGGTTTCTGACAAGAAATCGTACTTTGTTCTCCCTGATTTACCTATCTCTATTCCTGTTGTAACCCCTCCGCCCCAGACTGGGAGCAAATTGGAGGAAGATTTGACAATTTCTGATATCACAGGAGCTGGTTTGGGGAAGGAAGAGCTGCAATTCACTCTAGCTGCAAAGAAGCCAATCATTTCACGAGGAGGTCTTGGTTCCCTTAGCTATGCCACTGATGAGGAAGTTGATGATGAACTGGTCAAGGCACGGAAGTCCGACTTGGACTTTGATGAGCAAGAAGAGGTCATTGATTGGGGAGACGATGAAAGTGTTGATCCGTTGAGCCATACGGACGTGGAAGCTAAGAAGGGTGCAGCTGCTAAGATAAGCACCGTTGAGGCTACCTCTAGTAGCCAGAAGCCGACAAAGTGGGCCATTCCGTGGCCGTTCTTGATCAACTACTAGTTGATCACATGTTTTCAAAACATTTTATTTGCTTTTGTTAGACACTTTTTATTGCTTTTGTGTGTGCGAAACTTCGAATTTTATTTTGCTTGCTTAGGATTTTATGCGTTTGAGACTTTATTCTGGGTTTTGCGCAATTTTGGGCGCGTATTATTGTGCACTTGCAGGTTTTTAGACCTCATTAGCTCAAGTAATTGAGCAAATACGAAGAAATAAGGAGTACAGCAGTATTTTCAGTCGATCGACTGGCTACATTGGTCGATCGACTGAGTTGCACTCTCCAGGAGCTACTGTTCCTGACACATTGGTCGATCGACTACCGTTCTTAGTCGATCGACCAAGGACGCTGCTGTACCTATTCACGGCCTCTCCCATGCTATGTTTGGTCGATATGCGGACTTAAGGGAGTTTTCTACTCCACTTTATTTTCCGTCCAATTATTTATTTCTTCTAATTTTCTCATTTGTGCACATATTTACCGCTTCAAAATTGTCTTCTCGATTTTATGCGTGGGTTTTATTTGTCTTTCAGGTACTTATTAGTAGCATTTGTTATCGAAACCTCCTAGCTCACGCTAGTTTGGGAGGTTTCCTTTTTTGCGTTTAAAGTCTTGTAAGTTCCCGATTTCCACTTCATGTCATTTTTATTTATTTTCCCGCAAATTCCCATTTCTCTTTTCTTCATTACATGATTTTGCACAATGGGGACATTGTGCGATTTGGTTTGGGGAAGGGTTTTGCGTCGCATATCATTTGCTTGCATTCACGTTTACATTCTGTTTTGCATTGTTCATTTCATTTTATACGAAATTCAAAAAAAATTGATAAAGGGTTTTGCGTCGCATATCATTTGCTTGCATTCACGTTTACATTCTGTTTTGCATTGTTCATTTCATTTTATACGAAATTCAAAAAAAATTGAAAATTTTCAAAAATTTCAAATAAAATTGCACGTTTATTTTAGCATATAGGTCGAGTCGAAACGGTAGTATTTCAATGATGACATTGCATTTGCATCTGTTTTGCCTAAGCCTTGCTAATTGACATGTTATTAGTAGAATCGTAAATGCATATCTACGAGTTTTCGTTAATTATTTGCTGGACTTAAGACTTGACTTTGAAAATTGGCAAGCTACATCATATTTCTGAGATTTAGAGCCTATAACTGGTGACATCTATGACCAGTTTATTTAGGAATGTGAGTAGTACTCCTTATGAGGCATGTCACATAAATGTGCATAAATATGAACTTAATCTGCTTAATACCTGTACGCATTCGGTCTGTGGTTAGTTGACACATGTGGTAGAGGTTTCCCCTTATTCGTTTTGCCAATGAACCCCACACGGCCAAAAACAGCCTTTTTGTCCCATTACTACATCCTACATTTAGTCTGCCCTTGTCAAGCTAGTAGTCTGTGTTCTTGGGATTGTTACTTAGTTTTTTGTAGCATATGATCATGTTTGAGATATTGTTGGAAAGATGAAAAGGAGGAAAGAAAGAAATAGAAAAGAAAAAAAAAAAGATGAAAAAATGTTTCGAAAAGAAAAAAAAGAGTTATGTACTGTTCATGCGGTCGATCGACTGCCCCTTTTGGTCGATCGACTGAAGTTCGAGAAAAAGAGAAAGAATCAATTCGCATAATTCAAAATCCTTATCTTTTGGCGATTTTTGCTCCCATGTATTATTCATATTTTGTGGGGAGTTAGTTGATTGCTTTTATACCTGGAGATTGTGAGATTTGTGCTTGCTATAGCACCGTTCCATTTGTTTTTGAGCAAGAAGTTGGATGTTGCCATATGGTTCCGTTTCGATACTAGCTTGATCACCTGTACCCCCACTTTTCCATAAATGTTTTGCCTCTTCTTACCCATACCTCACATATCCACATATATACCTCGGCATGTGTCATGGTCTCTTGTTGGTTGGAATACGTATGTACGGTTGTAGAGATTGCTTTCATATTAAATTGCAGGCATGTTCTTATAAGTCGTAGTTAGGTGAGAGTCATTACATATTTACTTCTTCCTATCTTACATTATTCACCTGTGCTTATTGAGTGATACGAGCGACCCATGAGAGTCCGATTTGATAAAGTCTCTACAGTTGACGGTTCAGCAAATTTTAATGACCACATAACTCGTTTGCATGATTCATATTGCTAATTGATTGTTGGTTGTGTATTAAATTGGTTTAGGCTCTACATGTTGTAATTTGCTCTGAGATTGAACTCGTTCCATTAGGTCATTAGATCGAGTCTAGTTCTTGCTTGGGGACAAGCATGGGTTTGGTTTGGGGAAGTTTGATGCGTGTCTTTTATATGATGTTTTACATCCCATTTTACACGCATTTCAGAGCTCATTCATGTAGTTTATGCTGCCATTTCCCCTATTTCCGTCTACTTCCGTATTTTTGTACATTATTGCAGAAATGTGAAGAATCCAGCGGAAATCGAGCTAAATCCGTCCTTGAGTATCCTGCATTGCATATGACGTGAAGTATTCACCTGAGGAACGAGCTTGGTGCGCGTTTCAAGGCCCAAAAAACAAATCCACGAGATTATAGAAGTCAAGTAGCAGCTCAAGCGGTCGATCGACCACTACCATCAGTCGATCGACCAACCATCGGGTTCCAGAAGCTACTGTTCATTGCTATTCAGTCGATCGACCAGTCCTAGCAGTCGATTGACCAAACTGCTATTCCAGACGAGAATTAAAAGACCGTAAATCTTGAAGCCCAAAGTTATGTTAGGTTTAGGAAATAAAGTTACGTTAGTTGCTATATAACGTAACCTAGAAACATCCGTTTTGATATCAAGTTTTTACATTAAGTTTTACATACAATTCTTTAGAAATAATTAGGGTTTGGGAAACTATTTCGCATTGGATTTTCGTTGTGACTTCAATCATTCCGTTACGATCCTTCTGCAATTTCGGTATTCACTTGCTCTATTTTCAGTTCATCTTTATTGCATTGTTAGTATAGGAATTGTTAGTTAGTCTCCCGAAACCGATTTATCTTTATTGTTAATTGTTTGTTCATTCGTTTTAAGCATGAAACCTTCTGTCTATTTCATTAATTTCATTGTTGTTATTATCATTAGTATGAGTAGCTAAATCAATTGTGCTAGGATGTAGGGGAGTTGTAGTGTAGGCGGCAATATAAAGAACACGGCCTGATTCGCGTGTTGGTCGATATGCGGACTTAGGGGAGTTTTCTACTCCACTTTATTTTCCGTGCAATTATTTATTTCTTCTAAATTTCTCATTTGTGCACATATTTACCGCTTCAAAATTGTCTTCTCGATTTTATGCATGGGTTTTATTTGTCTTTCAGGTACTTATTAGTAGCTTTCTTTGCAAAACTCTTTGAAACCTCCTAGCTCACGCTGGTTTGAGGAGGTTTCCTTTGCTGCGTTTAAAGTCTTGTAAGTTCCCGATTTCCACTTCATGGCATTTTTATTTATTTTCCCGCATATTCCCATTTCTCTTTTCTTCATTACATGATTTTGCACAATGAAGACATTGTGCGATTTGGTTTGGGGAAGGGTTTTGCGTCGCATATCATTTGCTTGCATTCACGTTTACATTCTGTTTTGCATTGTTCATTTCATTTTATACGAAATTCAAAAAAAAATTGAAAAATTTCAAAAATTTCAAATAAAATTGCACGTTTATTTTAGCATATAGGTCGAGTCGGAACGGTAGTATTTCAATGATGACATTGCATTTGCATCTGTTTTGCCCAAGCCTTGCTAATTGACATGTTATTAGTAGAATCGTAAATGCATAACTACGAGTTTTCGTTAATTATTTGCTGGACTTAAGACTTGACTTTGAAAATTGGCAAGCTACATCATATTTCTGAGATTTAGAGCCTATAACTGGTGACATCTATGACCAGTTTATTTAGGAATGTGAGTAGTACTCCTTATGAGGCATGTCACATAAATGTGCATAAATATGAACTTAATCGCTTAATACTGTACGCATTCGGTCGTGGTTAGTTGACACATGTGGTAGAGGTTTCCCCTTATTCGTTTTGCCCATGAACCCCACACGCCAAAAAAAATGACCATTTTGTCCCATTACTACATCCTACATTTAGCCTGCCCTTGTCAAGCTAGTAGTCTGTGTTCTTGGGATTGTTACTTAGTTTTTGGTAGCATATGCTCATGTTTGAGATATTGTTGGAAAGATGAAAAGGAGGAAAGAAAGAAATAGAAAAGAAAAAAAAATGTTGAAAAAATGTTTCGAAAAGAAAAAAAAAAGAGTTCTGTACAGTTCATGCGGTCGATCGACTGCCCCTTTTGGTCGATCGACTGAAGTTCGAGAAAAAGAGAAAGAATCAATTCGCATAATTCAAAATCCTTATCTTTTGGCGATTTTTGCTCCCATGTATTATTCATATTTTGTGGGGAGTTAGTTGATTACTTTTATACCTGGAGATTGTGAGATTTGTGCTTGCTATAGCACCGTTCCATTTGTTTTTGTGCAAGAAGTTGGATGTTGCCATATGGTTCTGTTTCGGTATTAGCTTGATCACCTGTACCCCCACTTTTCCATAAATGTTTTGCCTCTTTTTACCCATACCTCACATATCCACATATATACCTCGGCATGTGTCATGGTCTCGTGTTGGTTGGAATGCGTATGTATGGTTGTAGAGATTGCTTTCATATTATATTGCAGGCATGTTCTTATAGGTCGTAGTTAGGTGAGAGTCATTACATATTTACTTCTTCCTATCTTACATTAATCACATGTGCTTATTGAGTGATACGAGCGACCCGTGAGAGTCCGATTTGATAAAGTCTCTACAATTGACGATTGAGCAATTTTTAACGACCACATAACTCGTTTGCATGATTCATATTGCTAATTGATTGTTGGTTGTGTATTAAATTGGTTTAGGCTCTACATGTTGTAATTGGCTCTGAGATTGAACTCGTTCCATTAGGTCATTAGATCGAGTCTAGTTCTTGCTTGGGGATAAGCAAGGGTTTGGTTTGGGGAAGTTTGATGCGTGTCTTTTATATGATGTTTTACATCCCATTTTACACGCATTTCAGAGCTCATTCATGTAGTTTATGCTCCCATTTCCCCTATTTCCGTCTACTTCCGTATTTTTGTACATTACTGCAGAAATGTGAAGAAATCCAGCGGAAATCGAGCTAAATCCGTCCCCGAGTATCCTGCATTGCATATGACGTGAAGTATTCACCCGAGGAACGAGCTTGGTGCGCGTTTCAAGGCCCAAAAGACAAATCCACGAGATTATAGAAGTCAAGTAGCAGCTCAAGCGGTCGATCGACCACTACCATCAGTCGATCGACCAACCATCGAGTTCGAAGCTCTTTGTTCATTGCTATTCAGTCGATCGACCAGTCCTAGCAGTCGATCGACCAAACTGCTATTCCAGACGAGAATTAAAAGACCGTAAATCTTGAAGCCCAAAGTTATGTTAGGTTTAGGAAATAAAGTTACGTTAGTTGCTATATAACGTAACCTAGAAACATCAGTTTTGATATCAAGTTTTTACATTAAGTTTTACATACAATTCTTTAGAAATAATTAGGGTTTGGGAAACTATTTCGCATTGGATTTTCGTTGTGACTTCAATCATTCCGTTACGATCCTTCTGCAATTTCGGTATTCACTTGCTCTATTTTCAGTTCATCTTTATTGCATTGTTAGTATAGGAATTGTTAGTTAGTCTCCCGAAACCGATTTATCTTTATTGTTAATTGTTTGTTCATTCGTTTTAAGCATGAAACCTTTTGTCTATTTCGTTAATTTCATTGTTGTTATTATCATTAGTATGAGTAGCTAAATCAATTGTGCTAGGATGTAGGGGAGTTGTAGTGTAGGCGGCAATATAAAGAACACGGCCTGATTCGCGTGTTGGTCGATCGGCCGCCATACCTGGTCGATCGACTGACCACGCGAGGTTTTTATTTTCGTTTTAATTGTTTAAATTCTTAATTCAACGAATCGAGTGCGTAAGGGGGTACTCTATCAAGTAGCCTTAGGTACTCGATAGAGTAAGGGGGTACTCTATCAAGTAGCCTTAGGTACTCGATAGAGTAAGGGGGTACTCGATCGAGTAGCCTTGGGTACTCGATCGAGTAGCCGGTTTTACGGGGAGTTTTCTCGGGTTTTGTTAATTATGCGATTAAGGTATTTAAGCTTCGTCGTCATTATTCTAATTCACTTTTACAAAACCTAAATTACTGTTTAAGAGAGAAAGCAAGCAAGTTCATCTTCTTAATCGCATTATTAGCAATCCCCGGAGTTTGGAGGGTCAGTTCTTATCGTTGTTCATACCGTTGAGTTCCTTGCGTCGAGGGTAAGATCTATGTACCCTTTTTATTGTCTTTCCTTTGATTTGGTTAAACCCTAATTTAGAGATTTGGGGGTTTTATGTGTAGTATGTGATTTGGTAGCCTCTATGTGTTGTATGATAGGAGGAGGGTTCATAGAAGAGGCTTTTTGACTCAGCAGTAGAGACCGTCTAATTGTGTGCATACCAGGGAGGATTTCCTACTCAGTATTAGTCCCATAATGGGATATTGGTTGATGTATTATGTTTGGTTGTTTGATATAATAATTGTATTGTGTTTGTGGTTGTGATCGTTGTTGATGGTTCGCGAGGCGTGGCCTCGGCTGAGTGGGGTCACTTGCGGGAGTGGCTTCACGCCCTAGTTTCGCCTTCTGTGGAACCCGCCACAGAAGGGATGTGCACATTAATGGACAGGGTTATCGCTCACTATGTGGAGCGGGGATTTGGTGGGTACGGTGCGGTCCCCCCATGGCGGCCGGGTCCGGTGGACGATCGTGATTGAGACGATTGGAATTGGTTGGTTGTGTGTGTGTGACAGTTAAGCTGTCTGTGTATCTTATTGTTGATATATATGTATAAATTGTGTGATTAGTACTGACCCCGGTTGTTGTTTTGTAAACCTGCGGTGATCCATTCGGGGATGGCGAGCAGATATTGAGCAGGTATGAGATGAGTACTGGGATAGCTGGGATTGCCACGACATGATGATAGGAGTCTTCCGCTGTAGCTTATTAGTTATTTACATTTAAGTTAGAACAGTCAGTTTGAGAACATGTAGTGCACTTTTGGTTTGGTTTTGAGAATTGTAACTCTTCACTAAGTATTTATATTTAAACGTTGTTTCTTCATTGTTTATTTGATTATCATTGCCTCGGGCAACCGAGATGGTAATGTCTTCATACCTGAGTGGTCCTGGTAAGGCACTTGGAGTATGGGGGTGTTACAAATGGTATCGAGCGACGGATCCTGAAACCTGTAACCAATGAACCTAATGAACATAGGGAGTCAATTAAAATGAACCCGGGGTAAAGGTTGTAGGAGCTAATGCAAAGACTTGGGAGACGTCCTAAAGTCGCGAACTCGCCCTACAATTTTGAACCGGTCACATGGGATATGAGTCGGGATCGCTATGTGTTTACCTTGTGCTTTGTGTACCTATGGAGTGATGTGTGGCATGAATCAGTGGATGTATGTATGTGGAGAATGGGGAATGTGTAGAAAAGATGGTGATAATGTGATTTCGTATGTTGTTGATTGAAAGCATGTTGCATGATAGTTGGTTTACAATGTTGGTTGAATTGTTAGAAATGTGCATGAGAATGATGAGTAATGTGTTGGAAATAGATGAATTGATTGGAAAAAGATGGAGTAGCAATTGCATAAGAATATGAATTTTGTGATTATGAATATGTTTAGGTGACGAAGTGTAATTGTAATGTTGTTGTATTAGTAACATGGAAATAGGATTTGTAATGTATGAGAATGTTTTGTGTTACGAAAAGTTATAAAATTTAAAGCATGCGGTTAGTACATGACTAATGAGTTAAATAATATATGTGCATGGTGGATGTTGTTGCTTGATTTTTGAAGATGGTAACATGAGATTAGCAATACTGGTTTTATGAGTACTGAGTCGTTTTGTTTACCTTGTTGTTGTTTAAGTCGTTTGGGAAGTAAAAATCAATAGTTTTGTTTTTCGATGATAAAGAGGTTGTCTTTAAACTGTTATAACTTGAGATGCATAAATGATTTTGATGTGATTCCAATTGGAGATGATAGCTTGTCCTTTTACGATTCCAACGATAGGTCACACGTCCAAAACGACCAAGAAATGAGTGAGTTATGACTGTTTTATGAAACTGGACAGTGCTGAGAAATGCGTAGGTACTCGATCGAGTAGCCTTGGTACTCGATCGAGTAGGGGGGTACTCGATCGAGTACGTAAGTTACTCGATCGAGTGGCCCTGGTAATTTGGTTTACGTGCTTCTGATCTTCACCTACTCGATCGAGTAAGTCACTTACTCGATCGAGTGGCCTGTACTCGATCTAGTGACCCCTGTTTTGGGTCATATGCTTATCTTTTGACTTCGTGCATATTATGTTTAATTCAAAGTTGTTATTTTACTTCTTTATGCATTGTTTTACATGTATGTTGGTCTTGATACGTAAGTTACCCAATCTTGTGGTAAAGTGAGTGGCACCTGTGGTGAGTAGGAGTTCGGTGGGAGGATATGAGTTATACGTGTTGTGATAGATAGTGGAAAAAGAAAAGGAAGATTGGTATGGTCTATTGAGACATAGAGCATGTTTTGTGAGATAAGATGATCGATATGTTTGTATGTTGAGTAATGTAAAAGTAAATGAATGTGGGCAAGGGGTGATGTAAGTTTATGGAACATGAGAATGAAAAGATTGAAAGAAAGGATGTGGATAGTAGCAACCTGAGATGTATAATGAATTATGGAGGGAGATGGTTAGAAATAGTGTTGAGTAAGAATATATGTAATGAAAGGTCGTTTTAGAGGAATTGAGAAGAGTGGTTTATAGCGAACTTAATGGGACATGTCGCGACGTGGATTTGCAGATAGTGACTGAGTTTGGAAATTTGTGTTATCGAGAGACGAAACTAATGTGTGATTTCCTTGGGTAATTAACGGTATAAAAGAATTTTAATTTCTGGAGATGTAAAAAGGGAGATGTAATTGTTTGAACATTAAACATTGATTTTTATGGATCAGTGGCAAGGGTGATTAATGGCATAATAAGAGAACATTTTATGGTAAGGAAGAGTGAGATAATATCGATAAGAAATAACGGGATTGGAATTGTGGAGCAATGAGAAAGTGATCGGAGCACTAAAGAGTTAGGAAGAAGTAATAAGGAGTTGAATGGTTAATTGTTTTAGTCAAGTGTAGAAGAAAAAAAAAAAAAAAAAGGGGGGGGGTAGTAAAACTAAGAAAATGTTCACCGGAGTTGTGTGATATAAAAGTAAGGAATCGTCAAGATGCATGATACTATCATGAGGAATTGAATTAATGGTTATATAGGAGTTTCGGAATAACATGATTAGTCTTGAGTTTTGAGGAATTAAGGAAAGTAAGAAGTTCGTAGAATATCTGCAGGATATGAGATTTTGGTGGATAGTTAAATGATGATACAATTAAGAATAGTATTGGGAATTATGTTGAGGTAATTTTGGTTGATGGATTTGATGCTCGTTATTGGGGATGATAACCAAAGATACGGAAGAAACGGTGATGTTTAGAGATGAGTGTAAGAAGTTGATGTACGAACGGTAGTTGTGTGAAGGAGTTGTCTCTAGTGGTTAAGGTTAATGATAAATAGGAAAGATGGCAATTCGAAAGAGGCTGATTTTGTAGAGATTGAATTGATAGGTATGGTTGTGAGGAAGTATAAGACATAGTCTTAGGAGGCGGTTTCTCCTAGTGAGTGTTAGCTGTATAGTTAAGTGTGGCAGAAGGTGAGGGTTATGCGAATGGAAGAATGTGATGAGGGGCATGCGAGTTAAACTCGGGCGACAGGTAACCTTTGTTGAGTGGTAACTTACGTGATCAGGATTGACTGGTTGGATGTGATTATGGGTCTATGTCATATATATAAATGTTTGTGTGAGGTTCTGACCTCACAAAAAAAAAAAAAAAAAAAAAAAAATGGTATGGTGTGATAATTATAAAGTTGTTATCCGAATTTTCTGTAATACATGTTGGATACGAGAACGTAATGGAATGATGTTTAAAAAGGTAATAATTTGACTGTTTTGGCATGACTAGTTATGCTTGTCTGTATTCATGGTACATGTCAATCTGTGATATGGTAAGGGGATGATATTCACGAGGTAATTATCTGTTTAATTCATAAAATATGTTGTGTTATGATTTAGTAAAGCGGATTTGAGTAAGTTTTCTTGTCTGAGAAGTTATTTTGAGTCAGTGTTGGTGAGAATTGTATGTAGCCGTGATGTCTATCGATGTGGTTGTAGTGCCTCGGGTGGTGATCCGGGCAAGTTATTTAGTATTGTGATGCTTGTATTTTCGCACTGTGGTGTGGCTGGTGGTGGCGGTGTTGCGATGCCGTCACCGGTTGTGGTGGAGTAGGCGGGATGATTCTTATTCGAGTTTCGAAAGTTCATACCAGTCATACATAGATTGTTGTTTTGTTTGATGTTGCTTCCTGTGAGTTTCAGTTTGTACAGATAGACAGTTGTTTTGTTTATTGATGTTTCTTACCGGTTAAGTTTTGGTATGAGGGTAGAGTATGATATGAAAGAGAGTTGTATATGTTTTCGTTGTTGTCATGGTATAGTGACATTCTGTTAATGGGACACGGTTGTGAGAGTTTGTAACAATAATTATGATCTTGTTCTAGTTAAGGTTTCAGTAGACATGGTAATGGCAAGTGAGTCGTAGAACATGTGTGGTAATGATCTGATATATGCAGGTGGTTCATAATCCTTTGTTGAGACAATGAGTGTAGGGCGTTGAGTAATTAGTGTCGTGTTAAGTTATGTATGAGGCTTGCGGTAATAAAAGAAAGGAACTTGAGGATCTAGTGTGAGTGTACGTACCAAGTGTGGATCGTGAGTTATGCTTTTGGCGGTAAGAGTTTTATGTAGTTTATATAGAGAGGTGTGTCATGTTGCGGTAATAGGGAACAAGTGAAGTCTTGGGTTAAATTAAGGATTTTGTGGTATAGGTTAGGTTCGTGTGACGAGAGAGGTGAAGTATGAGAGTTGTTTAAGTAAGTGAGCCTTGGGTAGGTGCATGGCGAGTGTTTAGATTATAGGTGGTTATCTTTGACATGCGATGGTGATGAGGATTATGAAAAGATATATCTAGGATTTATTATTAGTGAGTTACGAGGACGTAACATTTATCTTAAGAGGAGTAGGAGGCGATAAAAGAGAGTTTCATGGTGGTGCATGTTGTAATATAATTGGAAGTAGAGTGTTAGCGTAGCGTAAAGGAGGGATTTGTTTTGTGGATAATACTTATAAAAGGCCATGGCCGTGCTTGTAGTAGTGTGATGCTTCGGAGTATGAGAATATTTTATATAATGTTGTGAGTTGGAGGATGATGTTATGAGTTCGAGTAAAACTTCGAGGACGAAGTTCCTTTTAAGGGTGGTAGAATGTAACATTCCGTTTGATGTCTATGAGTGTCTTGATTTTGGATTTGATAGTGGATGATATTATGGAGCTAGCAGTGTTAGTGGATAGTGGTTGGTTATGTATGAAGTTGGTGTCGTGAGAGATATATATGTGGTGGATACGATATCGTGAGTCATGTTAAGGAAGTAAACATAGTTGGTGGAGTGGGTGTTAAGAGTTCATGTTTTATGTTTGGTCGAGTTTTTGAGTTCTTAGTTATGTTGTTGTGTCTTGGTCGAGTTAGTGTGGTTGTTTTTAGAGTATGGGTTGAACTTCGGGGACGAAGTTCTTTTTAAGGAGGGAAGACTGTAATACTCCGTATTTATAAGTCTTGGGGTACTCTATCGAGTAGGCCTTACTCTGTCGAGTAAGGGTAAGTTCCGTTTTAGAAAAGTTTCTGACCTGTAGGGTACTCTATCAAGTAGCCTTAGGTACTCGATAGAGTAAGGGGGTACTCTATCAAGTAGCCTTAGGTACTCGATAGAGTAAGGGGGTACTCTATCAAGTAGCCTTAGGTACTCGATAGAGTAAGGGGGTACTCGATCGAGTAGCCTTGGGTACTCGATCGAGTAGCCGGTTTTACGGGGAGTTTTCTCGGGTTTTGTTAATTATGCGATTAAGGTATTTAAGCTTCGTCGTCATTATTCTAAATCACTTTTACAAAACCTAAATTCTTGTTTAAGAGAGAAAGCAAACAAGTTCATCTTCTTAATCGCATTATTAGCAATCCCCGGAGTTTGGAGGGTCAGTTCTTATCGTTGTTCATACCGTTGAGTTCCTTGCGTCGAGGGTAAGATCTATGTACCCTTTTTATTGTCTTTCCTTTGATTTGGTTAAACCCTAATTTAGAGATTTGGGGTTTTATGTGTTGTATGTGATTTGGTAGCCTTTATGTGTTGTATGATAGGAGGAGGGTTCATAGAAGAGGCTTTTTGACTCAAAGCAAAGTAAAGACCGTCTCGATTGTGTGCATACCGGGTAGGATTTCCTACTCGTATTAGTCCCATAATGGGATATTGGTTGATGTATTATGTTTGGTTGTTTGATATAATAATTGTATTGTGTTTGTGGTTGTGATCGTTGTTGATGGTTCGCGAGGCGTGGCCTCGGCTGAGTGGGGTCACTTGCGGGAGTGGCTTCACGCCCTAGTTTCGCTTTTCGTGGAACCCGCCACGGAAGGGATGTGCACATTAATGGACAGGGTTATCGCTCACTATGTGGAGCGGGGATTTGGTGGGTACGGCTGCGGTCCCCCATCGGGTGGTAATGGGTCCAAAGTGGGATGTCGGTGATTGAGACGATTGGAATTGGTTGGTTGTGTGTGTGTGTGATTAAACGTCTGTGTATCTTATTGTTGATATATATGTATAAATTGTGTGATTAGTACTGACCCCGGTTGTTGTTTTGTAAACCTGCGGTGATCCATTCGGGGATGGCGAGCAGATATTGAGCAGGTATGAGATGAGTACTGGGATAGCTGGGATTGCCACGACATGATGATAGGAGTCTTCCGCTGTAGCTTATTAGTTATTTACATTTAAGTTAGAACAGTCAGTTTGAGAACATGTAGTGCACTTTTGGTTTGGTTTTGAGAATTGTAACTCTTCACTAAGTATTTATATTTAAACGTTGTTTCTTCATTGTTTATTTGATTATCATTGCCTCGGGCAACCGAGATGGTAATGTCTTCATACCTGAGTGGTCCTGGTAAGGCACTTGGAGTATGGGGGTGTTACAAATGGTATCGAGCGACGATCCGAAACCCGTAACCAATGAACCTAATGAACATAGGGAGTCAATTAAAATGAACCGGGGTAAAGGTTGTAGGAGCTAATGCAAAGACTTGGGAGACGTCCTAAAGTCGCGAACTCGCCCTACAATTTTGAACCGGTCACATGGGATATGAGTCGGGATCGCTATGTGTTTACCTTGTGCTTTGTGTACCTATGGAGTGATGTGTGGCATGAATCAGTGGATGTATGTATGTGGAGAATGGGGAATGTGTAGAAAAGATGGTGATAATGTGATTTCGTATGTTGTTGATTGAAAGCATGTTGCATGATAGTTGGTTTACAATGTTGGTTGAATTGTTAGAAATGTGCATGAGAATGATGAGTAATGTGTTGGAAATAGATGAATTGATTGGAAAAAGATGGAGTAGCAATTGCATAAGAATATGAATTTTGTGATTATGAATATGTTTAGGTGACGAAGTGTAATTGTAATGTTGTTGTATTAGTAACATGGAAATAGGATTTGTAATGTATGAGAATGTTTTGTGTTACGAAAAGTTATAAAATTTAAAGCATGCGGTTAGTACATGACTAATTAGTTAAATAATATATGTGCATGGTGGATGTTGTTGCTTGATTTTTGAAGATGGTAACATCAGATTAGCAATACTGGTTTTATGAGTACTGAGTCGTTTTGTTTACCTTGTTGTTGTTTAAGTCGTTTGGGAAGTAAAAATCAATAGTTTTGTTTTTCGATGATAAAGAGGTTGTCTTTAAAATGTTATAACTTGAGATGCATAAATGATTTTGATGTGATTCCAAATGGAGATGATAGCTTGTCGTTTTACGATTCCAACGATAGGTCACACGTCCAAAACGACCAAGAAATGAGTGAGTTATGACTGTTTTATGAAAACTGGACAGTGCTGAGAAATGCGTAGGTACTCGATCGAGTAGCCTTGGTACTCGATCGAGTATGGGGGTACTCGATCGAGTACGTAAGTTACTCGATCGAGTGGCCCTGGTAATTTGGTTTACGTGCTTCTGATCTTCACCTACTCGATCGAGTAAGTCACTTACTCGATCGAGTGGCCTGTACTCGATCTAGTGACCCCTGTTTTGGGTCATATGCTTATCTTTTGACTTCGTGCATATTATGTTTAATTCAAAGTTGTTATTTTACTTCTTTATGCATTGTTTTACATGTATGTTGGTCTTGATACGTAAGTTACCCAATCTTGTGGTGAAGTGAGTGGCACCTGTGGTGAGTAGGAGTTCGGTGGGAGGATATGAGTTATACGTGTTGTGATAGATAGTGGAAAAAGAAAAGGAAGATTGGTATGGTCTATTGAGACATAGAGCATGTTTTGTGAGATAAGATGATCGATATGTTTGTATGTTGAGTAATGTAAAAGTAAATGAATGTGGGCAAGGGGTGATGTAAGTTTATGGAACATGAGAATGAAAAGATTGAAAGAAAGGATGTGGATAGTAGCAACCTGAGATGTATAATGAATTATGGAGGGAGATGGTTAGAAATAGTGTTGAGTAAGAATATATGTAATGAAAGGTCGTTTTAGAGGAATTGAGAAGAGTGGTTTATAGCGAACTTAATGGGACATGTCGCGACGTGGATTTGCAGATAGTGACTGAGTTTGGAAATTTGTGTTATCGAGAGACGAAACTAATGTGTGATTTCCTTGGGTAATTAACGGTATAAAAGAATTTTAATTTCTGGAGATGTAAAAAGGGAGATGTAATTGTTTGAATTATTAAACATTGATTTTTATGGATCGTGGCAAGGGTGATTAATGGCATAATAAGAGAACATTTTATGGTAAGGAAGAGTGAGATAATATCGATAAGAAATAACGGGATTGGAATTGTGGAGCAATGAGAAAGTGATCGGAGCACTAAAGAGTTAGGAAGAAGTAATAAGGAGTTGAATGGTTAATTGTTTTAGTCGAGTGTAGAAGAAAAAAAAAAAAAAGGGGGGGGGGGGGGTAGTAAAACTAAGAAAATGTTCACCGGAGTTGTGTGATATAAAAGTAAGGAATCGTCAAGATGCATGATACTATCATGAGGAATTGAATTAATGGTTATATAGGAGTTTCGGAATAACATGATTAGTCTCGAGTTTTGAGGAATTAAGGAAAGTAAGAAGTTCGTAGAATATCTGCAGGATATGAGATTTTGGTGGATAGTTAAATGATGATACAATTAAGAATAGTATTGGGAATTATGTTGAGGTAATTTTGGTTGATGGATTTGATGCTCGTTATTGGGGATGATAACCAAAGATACGGAAGAAACGGTGATGTTTAGAGATGAGTGTAAGAAGTTGATGTACGAACGGTAGTTGTGTGAAGGAGTTGTCTCTAGTGGTTAAGGTTAATGATAAATAGGAAAGATGGCAATTCGAAAGAGGCTGATTTTGTAGAGATTGAATTGATAGGTATGGTTGTGAGGAAGTATAAGACATAGTCTTAGGAGGCGGTTTCTCCTAGTGAGTGTTAGCTGTATAGTTAAGTGTGGCAGAAGGTGAGGGTTATGCGAATGGAAGAATGTGATGAGGGGCATGCGAGTTAAACTCGGGCGACAGGTAACCTTTGTTGAGTGGTAACTTACGTGATCAGGATTGACTGGTTGGATGTGATTATGGGTCTATGTCATATATAAATGTTTGTGTGAGGTTCTGACCTCACAAAAAAAAAATTGGTATGGTGTGATAATTATAAAGTTGTTATCTGAATTTTCTGTAATACATGTTGGATACGAGAACGTAATGGAATGATGTTTAAAAAGGTAATAATTTGACTGTTTTGGCATGACTAGTTATGCTTGTCTGTATTCATGGTACATGTCAATCTGTGATATGGTAAGGGGATGATATTCACGAGGTAATTATCTGTTTAATTCATAAAATATGTTGTGTTATGATTTAGTAAAGCGGATTTGAGTAAGTTTTCTTGTCTGAGAAGTTATTTTGAGTCAGTGTTGGTGAGAATTGTATGTAGCCGTGATGTCTATCGATGTGGTTGTAGTGCCTCGGGTGGTGCTCCGGGCAAGTTATTTAGTATTGTGATGCTTGTATTTTCGCATTGTGGTGTGGCTGGTGGTGGCGGTGTTGCGATGCCGTCACCGGTTGTGGTGGAGTAGGCGGGATGATTCTTATTCGAGTTTCGAAAGTTCATACCAGTCATAGATAGATTGTTGTTTTGTTTGATGTTGCTTCCTGTGAGTTTCAGTTTGTACAGATAGACAGTTGTTTTGTTTATTGATGTTTCTTACCGGTTAAGTTTTGGTATGAGGGTAGAGTATGATATGAAAGAGAGTTGTATATGTTTTCGTTGTTGTCATGGTATAGTGACATTCTGTTAATGGGACACGGTTGTGAGAGTTTGTTACAATAATTATGATCTTGTTCTAGTTAAGGTTTCAGTAGACATGGTAATGGCAAGTGAGTCGTAGAACATGTGTGGTAATGATCTGATATATGCAGGTGGTTCATAATCCTTTGTTGAGACAATGAGTGTAGGGCGTTGAGTAATTAGTGTCGTGTTAAGTTATGTATGAGGCTTGCGGTAATAAAAGAAAGGAACTTGAGGATCTAGTGTGAGTGTACGTACCAAGTGTGGATCGTGAGTTATGCTTTTGGCGGTAAGAGTTTTATGTAGTTTATATAGAGAGGTGTGTCATGTTGCGGTAATAGGGAACAAGTGAAGTCTTGGGTTAAATTAAGGATTTTGTGGTATAGGTTAGGTTCGTGTGACGAGAGAGGTGAAGTATGAGAGTTGTTTAAGTAAGTGAGCCTTGGGTAGGTGCATGGCGAGTGTTTAGATTATAGGTGGTTATCTTTGACATGCGATGGTGATGAGGATTATGAAAAGATATATCTAGGATTTATTATTAGTGAGTTACGAGGACGTAACATTTATCTTAAGAGGAGTAGGAGGCGATAAAAGAGAGTTTCATGGTGGTGCATGTTGTAATATAATTGGAAGTAGAGTGTTAG
This sequence comes from Silene latifolia, assembly GCF_048544455.1. Taxonomy (NCBI): domain Eukaryota; kingdom Viridiplantae; phylum Streptophyta; class Magnoliopsida; order Caryophyllales; family Caryophyllaceae; genus Silene; species Silene latifolia. The sequence continues at coordinate 106,424,712 of NC_133527.1, read as the reverse complement.
TGTAGCGTAAAGGAGGGATTTGTTTTGTGGATAATACTTATAAAAGGCCATGGCCGTGCTTGTAGTAGTGTGATGCTTCGGAGTATGAGAATATTTTATATAATGTTGACAGTTGGAGGATGATGTTATGAGTCTGAGTAAAACTTCGAGGACGAAGTTCCTTTTAAGGGTGGTAGAATGTAACATTCCGTTTGATGTCTATGAGTGTCTTGATTTTGGATTTGATAGTGGATGATATTATGGAGCTAGCAGTGTTAGTGGATAGTGGTTGGTTATGTATGAAGTTGGTGTCGTGAGAGATATATATGTGGTGGATACGATATCGTGAGTCATGTTAAGGAAGTAAACATAGTTGGTGGAGTGGGTGTTAAGAGTTCATGTTTTATGTTTGGTCGAGTTTTTGAGTTCTTAGTTATGTTGTTGTGTCTTGGTCGAGTTAGTGTGGTTGTTTTTAGAGTATGGGTTGAACTTCGGGGACGAAGTTCTTTTTAAGGAGGGAAGACTGTAATACTCCGTATTTATAAGTCTTTGGGTACTCTATCGAGTAGGCCTTACTCTGTCGAGTAAGGGTAAGTTGCGTTTTAGAAAAGTTTCTGACCTGTAGGGTACTCTATCAAGTAGCCTTAGGTACTCGATAGAGTAAGGGGGTACTCTATCAAGTAGTCTTAGGTACTCGATAGAGTAAGGGGGTACTCTATCAAGTAGCCTTAGGTACTCGATAGAGTAAGGGGGTACTCGATCGAGTAGCCTTGGGTACTCGATCGAGTAGCCGGTTTTACGGGGAGTTTTCTCGGGTTTTGTTAATTATGCGATTAAGGTATTTAAGCTTCGTCGTCATTATTCTAAATCACTTTTACAAAACCTAAATTACTGTTTAAGAGAGAAAGCAAGCAAGTTCATCTTCTTAATCGCATTATTAGCAATCCCCGGAGTTTGGAGGGTCAGTTCTTATCGTTGTTCATACCGTTGAGTTCCTTGCGTCGAGGGTAAGATCTATGTACCCTTTTTATTGTCTTTCCTTTGATTTGGTTAAACCCTAATTTAGAGATTTGGGGTTTTATGTGTTGTATGTGATTTGGTAGCCTTTATGTGTTGTATGATAGGAGGAGGGTTCATAGAAGAGGCTTTTTGACTCAGCAGTAGAGACCGTCTAATTGTGTGCATACCAGGGAGGATTTCCTACTCAGTATTAGTCCCATAATGGGATATTGGTTGATGTATTATGTTTGGTTGTTTGATATAATAATTGTATTGTGTTTGTGGTTGTCATCGTTGTTGATGGTTCGCGAGGCGTGGCCTCGGCTGAGTGGGGTCACTTGCGGGAGTGGCTTCACGACCTAGTTTCGCCTTCTGTGGAACCCGCCACAGAAGGGATGTGCACATTAATGGACAGGGTTATCGCTCACTATGTGGAGCGGGGATTTGGTGGGTACGGCCTGCGGTCCCCCATCGCAGGGTGGTCCGGTGGACGATCGATGATTGAGACGATTGGAATTGGTTGGTTTTGTGTGTGTGAGTTAAGTCGTTCGTGTATCTTATTGTTGATATATATGTATAAATTGTGTGATTAGTACTGACCCCGGTTTTTGTTTTGTAAACCTGCGGTGATCCATTCGGGGATGGCGAGCAGATATTGAGCAGGTATGAGATGAGTACTGGGATAGCTGGGATTGCCACGACATGATGATAGGAGTCTTCCGTTGTAGCTTATTAGTTATTTACATTTAAGTTAGAACAGTCAGTTTGAGAACATGTATTGCACTTTTGGTTTGGTTTTGAGAATTGTAACTCTTCACTAAGTATTTATATTTAAACGTTGTTTCTTCATTGTTTATTTGATTATCATTGCCTCGGGCAACCGAGATGGTAATGTCTTCATACCTGAGTGGTCCTGGTAAGGCACTTGGAGTATGGGGGTGTTACAATAATGAACCGACCATCCTAGTACCTCTTTTATATTTGATTTTATATATTTCATTAGTCTACTTTTCTTTTATTTAGCTATAGACCAAACCTAGTCAAAATCCCACCTTTTGTTACTTTAGACCGAATTTAAACAACTAGAAATTGCGTCTGCCTCTCTGTGGTTCGACCCGACTGCCGCTAGCTATAGTTGTAGATGGAGATTATAAATATTATTTTTGACACCTCACGACGGGTATCACCCATCACGGTTCCCTTCCCGAGGCGTCTGCAGAGTACTAAAGCTAATCAAGAATTCGGCAAATTTGCCGAAATCCTGAGAAGCTTGCAGGTCACTGTGCCATTCGCCGAACTGCTGACACAGGTACCCTCTTACCTTAAATTTATGAAAGAAATTTTATCGCGTAAGACGCACATTAATGAACTTGAGACGGTTGCTTTGACCGAGGTAGGGACGGCCCTAGTTCAGAATAAGTTACCTCCCAAACAGTCAGACCCGGGTATTTTTTCGATTCCGTGTCACATTGGTACCCGTTTGATTGATAACGCGTTATGCGATCTTGGCGCTAGCGTGCGTGTCTTACCGTTGTCTCTGGCTAAGAGACTTGGTTTGACAAAGTTTAATTGCACAAACATGACAGTTCAGATGGCCGGCCGTAGCATATCACGACCATTAGGTGTAATAGAAGACATACATGTTAAGATCGGGAGGTTCTTTATTACCGTTGACTTTGTTGTACTTGACATCCCCGAAGATGCCCATACCCCTATTATTTTAGAGAGACCATTTTTATTTACTGCCTGTGCAGTAATAGACGTCGGGGGCAAGACGTTGACTTTTCAGGTTGGGGACGAGGAGCTGATATTCCATTAGTCTAAGTTCCGGAGGGCTCCCATGCAAGCTCAGCCTTGCATTGTCCTCTCTTATGTTAACCCTATTATTACCATTCCAAATGAAAATTTGGAGCATTGTGCTGCTATTGTGACCACTCCGCCTCAGGTTGAGAGCAAAAAGGAGGAAAGTTCGTCTGTTTTCCTTGCTGCAGGAACAGATGAAAATAATGCAGGAGCTGTCAAGGGGTGTAGTGCAATTAATGTCAGTCAAAGTGGGAGTGACAGTGTTAAAGCCGCTGAGAAAGGAGCAAGGGTGAGAAAAGTTCGCGCATATGCGGATGTCAACTATTCTCCTCCTAATGATTCAAGTTCAAGCTCATGCAAGCTGAAGAGGACAATAAATGTTGCTGAGATGACGTCCTCCAGTCAGGAGCCCTCCAAGGGGCTACTGAATAGCCTTGGGAAGTGAGCGGGGAAATGGCCCGTGTACCAACTTGTAAAAACAATTTTTAAATTTTCCATTGAACTTTATATATTGCTTTTAATTAGGACAATTAGAATTTAGACAATTTTTAGCGTAGATTAGAGACCATAGACTGTTAATTTGCGTATTTGGTACTTTGGGATACTTTTGCGAGTGTTTATATGCAGCTTTGGGGAATTTTACGCAAATCCAAAGGAAGAATGACGAATTCAAGAGCTTACACGAGGAAGAGAGCTCGATCGAGTACTTTTTGTACTCGATCGAGTGAAATGTGTTCGATCGAGTGATTCAATTTTAGTCGATCGAGTAAAGCTGAAAAGGGGAGTTCTCGATCGATTAAATTTATACTCGATCGAGTAGATGAATCCACAAAGTCTTCGATCGAGCAGTTCTAAACCACTCGATCGAGTGAAATTGCAAGAGACACGCAGAGAGTTTTCCTTAACTTCCTTATTTTTGGTTCTTATTTCATTTTACCCCTAATATTTCGACCCCCTTCATATTTGCGATCAAAAATACTCCAAATCCCTCATATTTCTTACCCATTTGCCAAATCCGTCACCTACATTTTGTTACCTGCTAATTAATCGTCAAAAGCCCTCTACTTTCCCTCTGATTTTCGCTATTTTACTCGGTTTATTGGACATTTTAGGGTTTGCGGTTTTTCGATCAAAAAAATCGCCATTTCTGCTTGTTGTTTGTCGATTAATTGCAATTTTTAGGTTCATTCTCATCAAGTAAGTATCTCCTACACCTCTTTGCATTTTAATTTAACTAATTTCGCATTTTTATGAGGTGAATTAGGATTAGGGTTCGAAATCCCTTATTTAGTCGAGTTTTTCGACTTTGACTGTACTTGTTTGTCCTATTTAGCTTACTTGATGCTTAATCCCGTATCCTTATTGATATTTACTTGCCTAGTTCGAATTTTGCGCGAAATTCGCGATTAAGGCTGATTTTCAGTCGAAATTTTCGACTGTCAACTGGGTTTTCATGCTGTCATATGCTTAATTTACTTCATTTGTTGCTTAAATGCTACTATTGATGCCTGCTACCCTTCCCCTATCGTTGCTTACCCGCTGTTATTCGAAATTTTTAAGGAAAATTGGGAATTTTTGTGCTGTAAGTCGAAAATTTCGACTGTTTAGGGGAGTTTTCTGTTGTTTTCAGGCTGATTACCATGCTGTTTTCATGCTTTTTCTTATCAAATTCCCCTGCCCTTTTTATTCAGGATGGATTCTAGCTCTCTGGCCTCGACTAGCTCGACTTCTAGTCCATCCACCGAGACGGTGGCCCCGCCGTTGCCACCACCTCCACTTCGTTAGTACCGCCGCCCCTGTGTTCTTAGTCTCGCTACCGGTACAGTTTTTACACTGCTAGCACTCTTGCTAGCCCCTTGTTTCGGCTGCCACTTCAGTCACAGCCACCACCACTGCTAGCACTGTTGCTAGTCTTTCTTCCTCAGTGGTGGTCACATGAGCCACAGCCTCTACTTCAGCCACGGTGAGCACACCTGTGGCGGACTCACCAGCAGTTGCAGCTGCTTTTTGGGCGGCTATGGTTCCTCGCACCGTCACTGGACGGGCTTCTACCTCAGGTTCTAGAGGCCGGGGTCGAGGTCGTGGACGTGCCCGTTCTACGCCAGCTCCTAGTACCCGCAGGTAATTTTCGTTAACGGTGTACATCGTAAGAGGTTTTATCACTTAGTTGGCTGTGAATTTTTCCCTACCCGGTTCTTAGACCGACCGGCACTTGAGAGACTCGGCTTCTACGAGTCAGTTTGTGAGCTTTTACGGGGCACGGGGATGGCCGGACTCATCACTATGAGTGGCCACACCTTTCTGAAGCTGAGTCTTGAGTTCCTCAGCTCCTTCACCTTCTCCTCTGGGGCACACGACGCTGCCCCCACTAATCCTTCTGTGTCATTCCGGTTGTTCAACCGGACCTTTTCGATGACTTTGGAGGAGTTTGGTACCAGACTTGACCTTTCCTTTACGGGCGACACTACTGCCCCGAGGAAGGTCATTCGTCAGCTTTGGCGGACCTTGGCCTAGACCACCTTTCCCGAGCAAAAGCTCGTATAGGTCCACCTTCCCCCTGCCCGTTACTTTCTTACACTGATGGGGAACACCATTTTTTGTCGTAGGGAGCCAAATAAGATCAACAACAACGAGCCCTCCATCTTAGGCGGTTACCTAAACATTGACTGCGAGGGTCCTTTTACCCTCAACATTGCCTATCTCACCGCTCAGTACTTCCAGGCCTAGGGGGAGAAGGTCACGGGATCTATTGTCCGCGGTGGCATTGCCACCATTCTTGCCCGTTCCCTTTTCCCTGTCAGGCCTCGTGACTTACCATACCTCCCGGGAGAGAGGTATCTGAGCCTATATGCCATGCATTCCCAGCATTGGCTGGCCACCGACTTCCGGACTTGGAAGATAGACAGTTCCTTGTTCGTGGACTTACCTTGCACCACTCTCCCCTGTCTAGCCCCTTTGCCTACTGTCGCACGGGGCACCCGACTTCCACCACTGCCTGACTACCACCTCCACGTCCGACCACCTACTACTTTACCCGCCGCTAAGAAGCGGCGTAGACTTGAGATCGGAGAGGGGTCAACACCTTCTGGGAGCGGCCAGCCTTCCACGGCCACTCCTACACCTACCCCGATCCCTACCTCCACTCCTACTCCCGCACCCGCCGACCAGACACAGACACAGCCGGTCCTACCGGCTAATTTTGTACCTCCACCACCCTTTGAGGCGTCCTCGGTCATGGACCAAGGGTGTCGTGACGGTTTGTTAGTTGAGATTGCAGAGAGACAGGCTCGTATGGAGCGGGACTTAGCTTTGACTTTGTTCCCTCTATACGAGTACCACTTGAGTCGACACTGTCCGATCCCAGAGGGTTGGCCACACCCTTCCTATTACCGGTACCCAGCTGAGGGTACCCGGAGTCTGCTGTTGCGGAGGAGGAGGAGGAGGACGAGGACTCGGCGGCGGCGCTGGAGAGAGCTCGAGCTGAGCAGAGGAGGAGGAGAGAGCAGGAGGTAAACCCGGACATCAGGGTGACGGTGGAGGACGTGCGCGACAGCGACGAGGAGGCTGACGAGTAGCTACTGGTCTACTCACTTCCTCACTTTTCTAGCTGGTTTGGGGAAGTTCGTGTTTTGTATGTACATCTCACTCTTTTATTTTTGTCTTCTATTTATTTTATTTTTATTTTTTATTGGTTGTATATTCCCGTTCCCCTGTATATATCTGCTGGTGTATGCTGGAGGACAACAAGGGTGTTGTCCGTTTTGGTTTGGGGAGGGTATTGCATCCTTTTGAGTCTGCATTTGCATTTTTTTTGCATTCACGTTTATTTATTTCAGCTTGCATCGTTTATTTATTTCATTAAAAATTCAAAAAATCAAAAAAAAATTCAAAAATTCAAAAATTTTCACGTTTATTTTTGCCTATAAGTCGAGTCGGAACGGTTGATTTCCGTGATGAAACTGCACTATAACTTGTCATTTTTACTTGAGCCTTGCACTTCTGTTGATAGTTATTCGCTTTGTCATACGCATAGTCTACGAGATTCTGTTCAAATATAGCTGACTGTTTAGACTTGACCTGATAAATTGGCAACCTACTTTACAATTTCTGAGGTTTAGAGCCCATAACTGGTGTCATTCATAACCAGTTCATTAGGAATTGAGAGTAGTACTTCTTGCATAGCATGATCATCATTTTTGCACTTTTATGACATTCGATTTCTTGTCAATTGCACACATTCGGGTTTGTGGTCGGTGTCACATGCAGGGAGGTGCTTGCAAATTTTCCCTTTTCCTTATATTTTTCACCCATTTAGCTCCACTTAAGCCAAAACTTGCCTTTTTTACCCATTAGCTACATCCCAAACTGAGCCTGCCTAGTCAAGCTAGTTTAGTATGTCTTTTGTGGTATGATTTTCCGTCTGCAGTTTGGCCCGTGTTTATATGATTGGAGTTGGTGGAAATTAGAGGAAAGAGAAAAAGAAAAAAGAAATAATTGAAAAAAAAAGAAGAAAAAACTGAAAAGAAAAAAGAAAAAAATGAAAAAAAGAGTTGTGTTTCACGTGAAAGAAAGAAAAAAAAAGATTTGATATGTTTCAGTTGATTCTTTTAGACGGTGATAAAAAAAGGAAAGTTTCTGACCGTCTAACTCCTCCATTCGTATTCCATATTTTTGAGGAGATTGTGTATGAGATTAGTGAGCTGTGTGCCAAATGAAGGGCACTTGTACTTTATTTTCAGTCAGTTGAGATTCGGATGGTTTTATATGGTCCTGTTAGGAACTAGCTTGATGCTTTTACCTCCACATTACCATAACTTGTTTTGCCTTTTCTAACCTGAACCTCACTATTCTCATATCATTTGTAAGCCCTCGGCTGTGACGGACATTATTGGTTGGAGTGTGTGCAATAGTACTCGAATCGTCTTTCATTTTAGTTGCATGCATGCTATGTAGGTCGCAGTTAGGTGAGTGACTGTTTCTCTTTCTCTCTTTTACATATAACATTCACTCTTTGCTTCATGAGAGAAGAGTGACCTCATGAGAGTCCGATTTTGTTGGTCTTGCAAGGTCGATAGGTTGGCTATATTTCTAAACAGCTTATAACTCATTTGCGTATTGACTACTTAGCTATGACTGTTAATTTTTGTTGCATTAAATTGGTTCAAGTAGACAAGTTAAGCTAGCTCCGAGTTTTCATTTCCGTTCCATTAGTTGCATTTTGGTTTACTCGAGGACGAGTAAAGGTTCGGTTTAGGGAGATTTGATACGTGCATTTTATATAGTCTTTTTAGCCTATTTTAGCACGTATTTATATGCACTTTCATACTGTTTATACTTCATTTTGCCCCCGAATTGGCTACTTTGGTTCGTTTTGTCCGTTTTGTAAAAATGAACGCGAAAGTAGTGGAAACGTACCATTTTTCGTCCTTTTTGCATGCATTTTGAGGAGACGGGATTTTTCGGAGTGAGTTCATGCATTAAGAAGCGTGAAGGACGGTTTACGAGGCAGTCGGGTACGAGATTGGGCTGATTTGAAGGAAGAATACTCGATCGAGTGGTTTTATTACTCGATCGAGTGGTTTTTATAGCCTGGGTTGATCGATCGAGTGGATTATTACTCGATCAAGAAGTGTTGGAAAGTGGAGTTACTCGATCGAGTAACATTTATGTTCGATCGAGTAACTTATTTGGAGTTTCACTCGATCGAGTGGTTTCAAACAGCTCGATCGAGTGTTTTTTGGTTTCGTGGGCTTTAATTAGCTCGATAACTTATTTTAGCTTTTGGACTTAGTTTATTTTCTATTTAAGCTTACGTCAACTAGGACATTAGCTATCTATTCTATTATCATCGACACTTTATTTTTCAGTTTTTCATCTATCATTTTCATACTTCACTGTAACTTTATTTTCGGGGTTATTTCGCTCGGATTTTGTCGTTCTTTACGCCGGATTATCACGATTGTAATCTCTTTCTCCTTTCTTAATAATAATCTCTCTTTTATTTGCTTTAATTATTCGTTTTACTTCATTTAATTTCTGCCCTAATTACTTTTTTATGCAATTTAATTATCGTTTTAATATGTTGAATGCTGGTTATTTATCTGCTGTTAGTTTTGATAGTATTAATAGCGATATGAGTAGCTAAATCTAATTCATGTTGGGATTAGGGGATCTACGGTAGAAATGTGACGATGTAGTGAATAAGTTAGATGAATTAATTGTGAGATTCTGTTACCATAGCAATATAACTGTATTTATCGGCTTAGTTGAGTGCACGCTTCTGAGTCACCTTTTTAATCTGGTTAAATTTAATCCTGGATCGGAAGATTGGACTAAATAGACTGCTATGAACGAAGAGACTACCCCGACGAGGACGGAAGTTAAGTTAGTGGAAGTTTAGGATAGAAAGTGGACCGGAAGGACTTTTCCATATCCGTCTCGCAGTAATTTATCTAAGTTGTTTACAGTTGAGTCACTGGACTATCGTAGTTAACCGAAATCCCGACATGTCCTTTCTCTATTGATAGTTTATCATCTTTTTCTGCCTTTATTGGTCTTTTCTCTGCTTCTCTTCCTTTAAACCTTTTAGTTTAGAAAACCAATTTAAACACCCCCCATTTTGTGACCAAATAGACGGACTCTTACAGATATCTTGCCTCCCTGAGTAGATCGACCTGACTTCCCTAGCTATATAGTCAGTTTAGTTAGTTATTTTTGATAGGTATACGACAGCCGTGTCACTAAGTTCGTTGCTTTGTAATTAGTCAATATCATCGTACTCTGACTAAACCGGCATGGTATGTAGAACCAAGGATGAATATGCATGTATGACTAATATGGTTGTTTTTCAAATGTAAACAAATGAATAAAAGGCTTTAAAATACCCTTTAAAATGTAATTAACCTAATATTATCACCGAAACACGGATTAAACCGTCTCGGTTTAAAGAATCACGGGTGAAAATAGTCTATTGTTAAAAATGCTTGTTGTGAAAATGATTTGAAATATTTGAACTGGTAAAAACCGATTACAAATAATAAATATTAATAGAGGAAAGAATGAACTCAAACACATTTGAGTTATGACCTGGGAAGCCAGAAAAGGCGCGTGCCACCTAGTTGTGACTAAAGGCTTCTACTTCAGGTCAAAACTCAGTTTTGGCTCAATCAATCCGTATTTTGGACCATGTTATGCATGTTTTAGCATGTTAAAGTCATAAAAATAGATAGAAGAACATGAAAGAAGAGGATTAATTGCACCATCATACTTACATGCTAGGTTGCTTGACGAGAAATCGACAAAGTGTAAATACTTGGTGAGTCGGAAAACCCGATTTAAAACTGTTTTTGTAAAGTATGGAGTGTTGCTTTGTTTAGTGATTGTGTATTTGGTCGAAGTGGTAAGTCAAGTGATTTAATACACGGTGATGGTACCAAACAATGTGTAAGGCTCGTATTTTCAATCGATAGGTAGAAAAAACGTGTCGTTTGTTGACTCGGGAATTCGAGGTCTAGAATTTTAAGGGAGAAAAGAGTGGTCGGATGCTCGTGTGCCTTCAAATGGTGGCATTTGAGGGTTATTAATAGAGGATTGTGTGGTTTTGTGCATTTTGAGCGACGTGGCCACCTGGGCTACTTGAAGAGGCACGAGCATTTCCGCGGGTCTTCAAGCTGTCTTGTCATTATCACGCATTTGGATTTGCGTTTTGTTCTATCCTAGGTTTTGGATGTCATGATTGTTGTACTTGACCATAAAGTATACCATGTATACTTAGAATGGAAGCATTTGGAAGGTTTGTTTTTTGTGTTTGACTCGGTTTGACACGTTGTTGGAGTCGGGATTTGAATTTTGAGTCGGTTTTTGGCCTGTTGTCGATTTCGACGCTAGTTAGTGTCATTGGGATCCCATCGTCATGTATAAAACACTCCAGGTACTTTTAAATTGTTTTGTTTTTGAAATCATTTTGAGTTTTCCGACGCATAGTTATACAAACTATCGATCAAACGTAGCGATTCCTTAGCATGTTGTAGTTCGATACTCATCGGGTGTTTGTTGGTTATTTAACAGATACTGAGTATCTACAAAGCCCCCACTTTGAATGAGGCTTGGACAGGGCAAAATTAAAAGTACACCCCCAGCTCAATCGAAGATTACAACCTGGAGACCGAAGCGACATCGAGGCGGCTCGAAAGGATTTGGGTCAAGGACCTGCATTCAGGAAGGGCGACGTCGAGGCGACTCAGGGATTCGAGTCAAGGACCTGCCATCGGGAACAGTTTAGAGTTTGTCGACTACCAATGTGGGTCGTTTAAAGTCCGTTGGACTACGGGAAATAGCCGGATTTATCGGGCTTATTTCAAGGGGTTGGTGTGTAGAGACTTGTTTGTCATTCAAGGGTGCGTAGAGGCTCGCCAGCCATTGAGGGTCGGGTAATCGACTGCAAGAAATAGCCGGAGTTTCGGTCTTATTTCAAGAGGTTTGTGTGTAGAGAATTATTCGTCGTTAAAGGGTGCGTAGAGGCTCGCCAGCCGTTGACGGTCGAGTAATCAACTGCGGGAAATAGCCGGATTTATCGGCCTTATTTCAGGAGGTTGCTTGTTGTCAGTGGACTCGGTGGGCAGGTTTTAGTGAGTTTCGCGGGCGGATTTTGACGTTTATGAGGGATGTTTGCGGTGCCAGAAAGAGATACGTTTTTGTATTTTAAGCCTGACTCTTGTGGATGGCGGCCAGTGCTATTGTCATTAATAATTTTGAAGAGAAGTAACAGTTTCTATTGTAGTCGCTCGGAGATTTTAGAAATAGCGAATGTGAATTTCGCCATTTGCTATTTTGTTTGAAAGATTAACGGTTTTTAATTCCGTCATCCTACGATTTGAAATTTGTGAGAAACAGCGAATTTGAATTTCACTATTTGGTTTTTGTTTGAAAATGATGGTTTCAATTCCGTCGTTTGAAATTCTATGAAAATAACGAATTTGTGTTTCGCTATTAGTTCGAAAAATAACGGTTTTAAATACCGTCATTGAGAAAAATAGTGAGTTTATGTGGAAATAGGCCAAAGTCCAAAATTTTGCTGAAATTGCTGGGATCACTTCAAAGAGGCGCGAGCCTTTGCGCGATGTAAGGGGCCTCCCCTTATTTCTCTAAAAGACGCGAGGAGGAGGAGCTCCTCATTTCACTTCGTCTTCTTCACAAAACACACGAAAATCACCAATAATCGCCATTTTTGATATCGTTTTTTCGCTTGTATTCGTGCCCTTGCCATTATGTCATCTCAAGGTATGTAAATCCTCTCGATTCTATTTGAATTTGTTTGCCTTTTGTTGATTGAATTAAGGAGAAACCCTAACCCTTTAGAAATCGATTTGGGCATTTTTGTTTTTCCCATTTTTGAGTGGAATTGATGCTTGCATTAGGTTAGAAATATGTTTAGGAGTATAGGTGTTCTTTTAGTTTGCATTTTGGTCCTCATTCTCGCTCCCTAGATGCGAAAAACGTGAATGAGATATGAAACGTCTCATTTTGCAATGTTGTGCTTATTTGCTCGAGTTGTGTGCCCCACTGGGTTGCATTGTATTCGAGGAAGGCTGTCTTTGCTATGTTAAACATCCGTTGGGTTCTAGGGGCAAAATTTTGCATTTTGCCTTTATCAGACGGTCGCATGTTGACGAAATAAGTGTGTGTTTGGCCTCAAACTTAGCCATATTGCTTTGATTGGACATTAACGGTAATTTAGGTCATTTTGGGGCGTGATCAAGTCACGATGCTTTGTTGTAGTCCTAATTTGAATTTTTGATATGTTTGCGCTCAATTTGGCGTAAAATTGCCTTTTTTGAGCTATATAGAATGCCCAGTTGTGTCGGGAATTCTTGTTGCTTATTTTTGAATACCTTGTGCGGGCCCGAGGGTGGTGGGTTGTTTTTTATATTTTTTGCTATTGTTTTTACTCGTCTTTTGCTTGAAAGGAAGGGCGAGTCATTTTTTGTGAGTTTTTGTTGTGCTGGATAGGACAGGGCGGGTTTGCCCTTGCTATTGCTTGCTCCTATTTTGTATTTGCAGGTGTTTTTTGTTTTTGGGTTTTTGTCTTTTTTGTGCCGTCGTAAAGCCGAAATTTCAGCTGACGTTGTTTTTTTTTTTTTTTTAGACGAGTGTTCGGGGGGTGCTAGGCCCACTGGGTGCGAGTAGAAGGCCTGGGAGGAGGAGGTCTCGAGGGCCTTAGAGTTGATGTGAGCGAGTCGTTGTTCACTCAATCAAACACATTTATATTCTCAACAAACAACTAGTAAGTGGTTAAGTCGAGGTCGATCCACGGGACGGTGTGCTTTGGGTTCTAAGTCTATTTGTCTCAATTTATGCTATTGTCACAATTATTAGGGTTTGAGGTTGTGTTCTAAACTACGACAAGGAAATGTAAACAAATGAAGAACAATGCAAGTAAATAGAAATGGACATGTAAACAAATGATTAAAGACACTAGGGTGTCATGTGATCATAGGGGAATCATGGTAAGATTACTTAAATGAGTAATAAAGATAAAAGCAATTATTATAATATTGAAATCGAGTTAGTTTAGGTCTTACAGTTCCTAGGAGGACTTAGGTCTCGGAACCGAGTTTATCAAAACTTCACAACACCTACATCGACTTGGTTCTCCCTATTCAACTATATGCATGGTCTAAGTGCTAGTTTACCAATCAAGCATTTCATCACACATAACATGTGCATAAGTGACACGTCTGTCGCGTACCTGTCAAAAATACCAACTGGCTCTAACTAATATAGCTAGGGAAGTCGGGTCGAATCCACAGAGAGGTAGGAATTTGTCGGCTAAATTCAAGTTCGTCTAAGTAACCAAATTGGGGGTTTTTGAAATGTGATTTCTAAACTAAGAGAATAAGGAAAGAGGAATAAAAGAAGGAGTTTAACAGATAAAAGAGAATAGCTAAGACAAATCGGTTCACCATAATTATCCGGTCGAGTTATCTAGGTCCCAGGTCAATGCAGTATGGTCTAAGGGGTAGCGAACGTGACCTTTCGGTCCTTAATTCACCCTAAAATGTAAACAGTTTAACTTTCGCCCTCGCTGCAATATTCTATTGTTCGCTACTAGTCTGCCTCTTCCAACCTTTCGGTCTAGGTTAAGGTCCACCAAGAATAAGGGTCTAATTGCGTCGACTCAATTAGGCAATTACAATTAATTGTAGCATTTAAACAACAAAAGACGGTGCGATATTAACCTAGTAGATCGATTACTCTCCCTTCAAATCATGGGTCCCCCACAGTCTTAGCATAGGGAATTAGCTACTCATAATCGCTGAATTAACAATTACAATGACTGAATAATCAAAACTAAGCATGATGACAACTATAAGGAGATGATTGAACTATAATAAATCAAAGAGAGGAAAGGGATTAAAAGCAATAAATACAATTAAGAAATAAAATAGATTGATAATACCGAATCCGAGTAGCAAAGTAGAGTATAGAAATCCAAAGAATAATGACCAAAGTGACAGTGGAGAAATGTACGTAGTGGAGGAGATCGGAGTAACGTGATGTTCCCCTCAGTCTTATACTGAAAAATTGTCTTAAACCTAATCTATTGACTGATTACAAAAGCCCATAAAAGATTAGGCGGAAATAACCCCAAAAGCACACGGAAACCCTTCGATCGAGTAGAGAGATTACTCGATCGAACACCAAAACGCTCGATCGAGCCAGGACAACCTCTCGATCGAGCACTGCTTGCTGAACTTCCTCGATCGACCAGCCTTGAGTGTATAAAGCATTCGATCGAGCAGTAAACCACTCGATCGAGCTACATAGGCACGTCAGGACTTGTGTTTCTTCCTTTACTCAGCTCATGCGTCCTCCAAGTGTAAGATTCTTAAGCTCCGGCTCCTTATCTCCCATGAATGCGTACAATTGGGACAATTAAGGCTTGATTTAGCTCCTCCTCGGTCAATTCCTGCAAATTACAATAAACGGACCAAAGTAGAATATTCGGGGGTATTTGTAGCCAGATGCTACATAAAAAGCAAAGAAATGCGTGTAAAAATGAGGTGAAAACCTTATATAAAAGACACGCATCAAATCTCCCCAAACCAAACCTTTGCTTGTCCCCAAGCAAATATGAATGCAACTAAGGGTAAACAATAGAACGGGACCAACGCATCAGCTACAAATCATCCACTAGAACCAATTTAATGCAACAAAATGACAAAGTGGCAACTGAAAAGTGCAAACGAGTTAAATTAATGTTTCAAGCTTACTGAACCGTTGACCTTGCAAGACTCAAAGATGCCGGACTCTCACGGGTCGCTCGTCACTCAAAATCAGGTAGAAGGTGAGTATATATGTGAAAGATAGGGAAGAATCAGACGCTCACCTAACTCGACCTATAAGAACATGCATGCAGTTAACATGAATAAAGTCTCTACAACCGTACATATGCATTCCAACCATACTAACGACCAAGACACGTGCCGAGGACTTACTTTTGGGTTATTGAGATAATGGGTAAGAAGGGGCTAAAACGAATTTGGATATGTGGGGTTAATAGCTAGGCTAGCAACAACGGGTCCAAATATAAACTGCATCCCAACTTCATACTCATAACAGCTAGATGAAACGGTGCAAAATCATGCACTAAACTCACAAAACACCAAAAGTCGTCAACTCCCCATAAGATATAAATAAGGCATGGGAGTGTGAAACATTGCGCAATTCTCATTCTTTTTTTTTCCATTTAGAATTTTTCTGTCTCTTTTTTTTTCGCACTTTTTCTTTTCTTTTTTTTTTCTTTTTTTTTTTCGTTCCATTTTTCACGATTCAACACATTTTTTTCTTTCCTTCAATTCTTCTACCATCTTCTGAAATCAGATGAAATAACCATATTGCAATAACACATTCCAAGAACTACTCGTTACTAGCTCAGCTAGGGTAGGAAATATTATAGATAGTAGTTGATAGGACAAAAAGGCAATTTGGCTATGTGAGGCTCATGGGTATAACGGAATAAGGGGAAATGCCTCTCCTAACACGTGTCACCATCCACAGACCGAATGCATACAGGTATTAAGAAGACTAGACTCATGCTTATGCAAATTGATGTTACATGGCTTAAAGAGAGTACTACTCACATCCTAAATGAAACCGGTCATGAATGTCACCAGTTTAATAAGCTCTAACCTCAGAATGTAATGTAGCTTGCCGACATAAAGAGTCAAGTCTATTTGTTCAGATAAGAGAAAAACAAAAACTCGTAGATTATGCACATAAACATGCCAGCTAAATGTCAAGGATATGCCAGGCTCAAGTAAGGATTCAAAGTAGCGTCAATGTTCAAACGTTCCGACTCAATTTTAAACATGAAAATTTGGAATTTTTTTTTTTGAATTTTATGATCTTTATATGATTTTGTTGGAATTAGTTAAAACAACAGTGCATGCGGAAATAAGTAAACGTGCAAGCAAAAATGCAAGAAACATGCAGACACAGATATGGATGCATACCTCCCCAAACCAAACCGTACAATGCCCTCATTGTACCAAAAATAGGGAAAGAAATGCAAACTGAAAAGAAAAGGAAAAGTGGAGTCGGAAAACTTACAAAACGTCATATAGCGGGACCTCCCCAAACCGACCATGAACATGGGAGGTCAATGAAAGTCAAAAAAGTGGCTTTGTAGACGTAAAGCAGTGGAGGTTGTAACTACTCGATCGAGCACCTGGAACAGCTCGATCGAGTGAACCAGTGTATTGGAAGGGCTCGATCGACTGATAACCCTCTCGTTCGAGTAAGCACGGGTAGGGATCTGGTCGATCGAGGACATCATCCCTCGATCGAGTAGCAGCCGCATCAGAAAGTGCTCGATCGAACACTAAAGCACTCGATCGAGTACTTTAACCTGCAGAAACGCATAAAAGCAAGGAGAGCACAAAAGTTGTTCAAAAAACAGCGTCTAAAGTTTAACGTAAAGCTAAAGAAAAACAAATAGTTCAACAAAAAGTACAAATAAAATTGTCCGGGCTGCCTCCCGGAGAGCGCTGGTTTAAGAGGTCCCGCACGACCTTTCTGGTATCAAGTGACTGGCGCGTCGAGCTCGTCGAAGTGCAAGACTTCAACGCGGTTGTCCGCTTCACTTGCCTCGTGGTAATGCTTCACATATTGGCCATTCACCTTGAATCTATGACCCTCGGAATCTTCAAGCTCCACGGATCCAAATTTGGTAACAGCTGTCACCGTGTACGGACCACTCCATCCGGACTTGACTTGCCAGGAAATAGTCTCAAACGGGCATTGAACAGCAACACCTTCTGCCCCACATGAAACTCCCGAGGTAAGATTCTCTTGTCATGCCATCTCTTCGTCTTTTCCTTGTAAATGCGCGAGCTGTCATAGGCATTGAGCCTAAACTCTTCCAATTCGTCTAGCTGCAAAAGACGATTCTGACCACACAATTTAGGATCATAATTAAGCTCACGAATTGCCCACCAGGCCTTACATTCCACTCAACGAGGTAAGTGACACGATTTCCCATAAACTAACCTATAAGGTGATGCACCAATTGGTGTCTTAAAGCGATTCTATAAG
Organism: Silene latifolia; assembly: GCF_048544455.1. Lineage (NCBI taxonomy): Eukaryota > Viridiplantae > Streptophyta > Magnoliopsida > Caryophyllales > Caryophyllaceae > Silene > Silene latifolia. The sequence goes on along the minus strand of NC_133527.1, from coordinate 106,407,336 downwards.
CCCATAACGTGTCATCTAGCTTAAGACTCCAGTCTTTTCGTGATTTAGAAACTACCTTAGACAAGATCTCTTTCAACTCACGATTAGAAACCTCTACTCGACAACTAGTTTGGGGATGATACCCCAAACCACGCGGTGTTGGACACCAACTCTAGACAGTATGGAAGTGAGTTGCTTTTCCTTAAAATGCATCCCCCCATCACTAATGACGACCCTAGGGACACCAAAACGGGGGAATATGATCTTTTTGAACATTTTTATCACGGTCTTACCATCACAATGGGGTGAAGCAATTGCCTCGACCCATTTTGACACATAGTCTACAGCTACTAAAATGTACTGTTACCTTTTTATGGACGGGAACGGTCCTTGGAAATCAATGCCCCGGACATCGAAAACCTCAACCTCTAGGATGCCGTTTTGTGGCATCTCATGTCTCTTCGAAATGTTCCCGGATCGTTGGCATGCATCACAAGCTGAAACAAAAGACTTGGCGTCAACAAACAAAGAAGGCGGTAAAAACCAGATCGAAGTACCTTAGCCACGGTGCGCGATGGACCGTGGTGACCACCATATGAAGAGGAGTGACAGCCTTCCAGGACTATTTTGGTCTCCCACTGCGGAATACACCGTCTGTAGAGACCGTCCGCACATTCCTTAAACAAGTAAGGGTCATCCCGAAAATCGCTGCTTAGCGTTATACGTAAAACGCTTCTTTTATCGATGAGAAAGGGTGGCGGTAGCTTGCCACCGACAACAAAGTTAGCTATATCTGCATACCAAGGTTCCTGGTCAACAATAGACGATATATAAAGCAATTAAAGAATCGTCGGGGAAAGAATCATCAATGGGTAGAGAATCTTCCCCTTCTTGTCGCATCAACCGCGACAAGTGATCGCCTACACCGTTCTCGGCTCCTTTCTTATCCTTAATCTGCAAATCAAACTCCCGAAGAAGGAGTATCCATCTCAATAGCCGTGGTTTAGCTTCCTTCTTAGCAAGGAGATGCCTCAAAGCTGCATGGTCGTAAAGACGGTGACTTCGACCCAACTAAATAAGTATGAAACTTTTCTAAGGCATAAACTACAAACTAACAGCTCCTTCTCGTGGTAGTGTACTTCACTTGAGCCTCATCCGAGTTCGGCTCGCATAGTAAATAGCATTCAAGGCTTTGTCTTTCCTCGGGCCTAGCACCGCTCCTAGTGCATAGTCACTCGCGTCGCACATGATCTCGAACGGCAAGTCCCGGTTGGGAGGCTGTATGATCGGCGCGGAGACTAAGGCCCGCTTTAACTGTTAAAAGCGGAAAGACAAGCGTCAGTAAACACAAAAGGGGCATCTTTAAGCAACAGCTGTGTAAGTGGTTTAGCGATTTTGGAGAAATCCTTGATAAACCGGCGATAAAAGCCAGCGTGACCAAGGAAGCTCCTCACCCCCTTAACATTAACAGGAGGTGGTAATTGCTGAATCACTTCCACCTTTGCTCTGTCAACTTCTATTCCTCTATCAGAAACTAAGTGCCCTAAGACAACTCCCTCGTTGACCATAAAGTGGCACTTCTCCCGATTCAAAGACAAGATTAACCTCAATACAGCGCTGCAACACTTTCTCAAGGTTAGACAGACAGTTAGAAAAATCACTTCCATATACACTAAAGTCATCCATAAAAACTTCCATGATAGACTCTATATACTCTGAAAATATCCCCATCATACACCTTTGGAAGGTGGCAGGGGCATTACACAAACCAAAAGGCATTCTGCGATACGCAAAAACGCCCTTAGGACAGGTAAATGTAGTCTTGGCACGATCGTGCTGGGTGGATAGGGATCCGAAAGAACTCGAATACCCATCTAAATAGCAGAAAAATTTATGAGAAGCTAACCTTTCTACCATTTGATCAATAAAAGGAAGGGGAAAGTGATCTTTCTTGGTGGCGACATTCAGCTGTCTGTAATCTATGCACATCCGCCAACCAGTCACTACTCGGGTAGGTATTAATTCATTCTTCTCATTCTTAACTACAGTTGTCCCTCCTTTCTTCGGGACTACCTGTACTGGGCTTACCCATCTAGAATTACCTACAGAATAAATAATACCTGCATCCAGCAGCTTCATTACCTCAGCCATCACAACATCCTGCATCTTCTGGTTCAGCCGACGCTGACCCTGTCTGCAAGGTTTGTGATCCTCCTCCAGCTCTATCCTGTGCATACAATTATCGGGACTAATACCCGTGATATCATCCAGTGAATAGCCCATTGCTTTCCTGTTTTTCTTAAGTACAGCTAACAAAGAAGTCAGCTGATCATCACTAAGCTTAGCACTAACAATGACTGGATACTGCTTTGTATCGTCTAGAAAGGCATATTTAAGATGAGATGGGAGAGGCTTTCGTTCCGGTACCTTTGCCTCAATGGAGCAAAGAGTGCTGATCATTTGTTCCACCTGCTCTCCCTCATGCTCATCTAAATCATCAACAAGCAAATCCAATGCAGCGTCATCGTCCTCTGGGCTATCTGCGCACTCATCAAAAAGCATGAGAGCCTCCAGTGGGTCCTTCATAAAAGAACCCGACCAGAAGTCATAAATAGACTCATCAATGATATCGACCGAATAGCATGTGTCCTCTATCATTGGGTGGGCTAAAAATCTTGGGCGGATCGAATGTGATAGCGTCATCCCCATCGCAAGAGTCGACGCCCTTGTCGACATCAATAACGCCCCCACTGTACAAAGGAATGGTCTTCCTAAAATAATTTGGGTCCGGGTGTCCTCAGCTATATCCAAAACAATGAAATCTACTGGGATGTAAAGTTTGCCTATTTTCACGGGCACATCCTCCAAGACACCTAAAGGTCTCCTAACAGATCTGTCAGCCATCTGTATGGTAATGTTAGTCACTTTGAAATGACTCATCTTTAATTTCTTGCAGACAGGAAGGGGCATGACACTGACACTGGCACCTAAATCGCAAGGGCCTTATCAATAACCATATTACCTATGACACAAGTAATAGAAAAGCTGCCCGGATCTTTCATTTTTGGAGGGGCCTTATTTAACAGCAAGTTACTAGACTCTTCCATAAATGAAATCGTCTCAAATTCGCTCAAATTTCTCTTACGCGTCACAATATCCTTCATAAACTTAGCGTAAGTGGGTACTTGAGTAACAAGTTCGGAGAAAGGAACAGTTACCTGGAGGTTCTTCACGATGTCCACGAACTTACCATACTGTTGCTCGATCCTTGCGTCCTTCAGACGGCTCGGGAAGGGTACCCTGGTAGCGATGAGTGGTCCCGCAACCTTTCCTTTACCCTTATCGATGCGTGACGTCTCCACAGCAGGGGAAGATGACACGGTGGTGGTATTAGATCGCATTCGAATTCCGCCACTTAATGCACTGGATCGAGTACTTTTACTGGTCGATCGACCAGTTTCTTCTTCAATGTCACTCGATCGACCTGTCTTGACACTCGATCGAGTGTCTTCTTCAGCATAGTTACTCGATCGACCAACTTGGAGTTCTGTACTTCTCGATCGACCGCTACTGTCACTCGATCGAGTGACTGGATGATTGGAACCGCTCGATCGAGTGGATGAGTTGCTCGATCGAGTAGTTACTGCACACGCAGCAAGTATTTCCTGCAAAAACTCGTCTAGATCATCATCTGAGTCATCATTAGCTGCCAAAACCTCGTCTTCTTCATGAATAAGGTCATTTTGAAAATTCATCGCACTGACGGGATCGCAAATTGGAGGAGTCTTGGCTTGGTCTGTCGAGAGTGTTAACTGCGCGACTTGTTCTTTCAACTCCGATATAACAGTGTCAGATTGCTGTGACATACTCAACATGATGGATTTCAACTCGGCAATTGCTTCTCTTGAAGAGGGAGAGACCGGCTGTGGTATTGGCGTAGAAGGAGTGGAAACGCTTTTTATCTCCTCATATAACTGCGAGAAAGGAACTCCTTGCTTGTACTTCTTGTAAGCAAGGGCGCGCTCTATACTTGCCGTACATTCATAAAGATCGTGCCCTTCTTCACCACATCTTCCACACGGCTCTGTATGCTCTGTAATCGTAGGCATCTTGGCAGACAACTTCCAAAGCAACGGCTTATCTGCAAAACTAGTCAAAACTTTGCAGAAAATGAGATAGTCTCAAGGAATAAATTCCTCAAGACAAAAGACAAACTTAATTAAAGCAACAAAAATTGCGCCACCTCCCAAGAACGGCGCCAAAATTTGACACGCACGTCGCGTGCACTGTCAAAAATACCAACGGCTCTAACTAATATAGCTAGGGAAGTCGGGTCGAATCCACAGAGAGGTAGGAATTTGTCGGCTAAATTCAAGTTCGTCTAAGTAACCAAATTGGGGGTTTTTGAAATGTGATTTCTAAACTAAGAGAATAAGGAAAGTGGAATAAAAGAAGGAGTTTAACAGATAAAAGAGAATAGCTAAGACAAATCGGTTCACCATAATTATCCGGTCGAGTGATCTAGGTCCTAGGTCAATGCAGTACGGTCTAAGGGGTAGCGAACGTCACCTTTCGGTCCTTAATTCACCCTAAAATGTAAACAGTTTAACTTTCGCCCTCGCTGCAATATTCTATTGTTCGCTACTAGTCTGCCTCTTCCAACCTTTCGGTCTAGGTTAAGGTCCACCAAGAATAAGGGTCTAATTGCGTCGACTCAATTAGGCAATTACAATTAATTGTAGCATTTAAACAACAAAGACGGTACTGATATTAACCTAGTAGATCGATTACTCTCCCTTCAAATCATGGGTCCCCCACAGTCTTAGCATAGGGAATTAGCTACTCATAATCGTTGAATTAACAATTACAATGACTGAATAATCAAAACTAAGCATGATGACAACTATAAGGAGATGATTGAACTATAATAAATCAAAGAGAGGAAAGGGATTAAAAGCAATAAATACAATTAAGAAATAAAATAGATTGATAATACCGAATCCGAGTAGCAAAGTAGAGTATAGAAATCCAAAGAATAATGACCAAAGTGACAGTGGAGAAATGTACGTAGTGGAGGAGATCGGAGTAACGTGATGTTCCCCTCAGTCTTATACTGAAAAATTGTCTTAAACCTAATCTATGGACTGATTACAAAAGCCCATAAAAGATTAGGCGGAAATAACCCCAAAAGCACACGGAAACCCTTCGATCGAGTAGAGAGATTACTCGATCGAACACCAAAACGCTCGATCGAGCCAGGACAACCTCTCGATCGAGCACTGCTTGCTGAACTTCCTCGATCGACTCCTTGAACTGGTCGATCGACCAGCCTTGAGTGTATAAAGCATTCGATCGAGCAGTAAACCACTCGATCGAGCTACATAGGCACGTCAGGACTTGTGTTTCTTCCTTTACTCAGCTCATGCGTCCTCCAAGTGTAAGATTCTTAAGCTCCGGCTCCTTATCTCCCATGAATGCGTACAATTGGGACAATTAAGGCTTGATTTAGCTCCTCCTCGGTCAATTCCTGCAAATTACAATAAACGGACCAAAGTAGAATATTCGGGGGTATTGTAGCCAGATGCTATATAAAAAGCAAAGAAATGCGTGTAAAAATGAGGTGAAAACCTTATATAAAAGACACGCATCAATAAGTTGAAAGTACAATAAGCAAGCATTCATATGAACTCATAAAGCATATATTTATCCCATAATTAGTCCTCTAATCCCCCACTAACCCTAGCTAGAAGACTGCTCACTATACATCATGATTAATATGCTAGCAATGGTGTCAAACATCACAACACAAATGAACATAATGATTAAGCAAGGTAATAAAACAAGAGATTAACAAGTAAATAAAGAGGGATTAAGTAGGTTAACAACTTGGAAAGTAAACATGAACATAAATAAATAAGAATCCTTGAATAAAGATGGAGACTTGTCACTTACTCTTCAAATACATACCCAAGAGATCCAAATGTAAATAACTTCAGATGAACAAAGGAAATGGAAGAACAATAGAACAAACCCTTTGATTAATGATTAAAAGTTGTCAGTTCCACAATACAAAGCCAAGAATTCTTTAAGTATAAAGCTTGATCTAAGATTGTTTGAGAAAGAATTAAGGTAATATTAAATTGCAATTTGTTTTATGATTAAAGGCTAATTCTACTCAAATTTACTCCTAAGAGGGCTTAATCTAATCTAAGAGAACCTAATCATCTCTAAATACAAGAGGGGTATATATACTAAGAAAGCTTTAGGGTTAATTATGGGTTTAAATGAAGGCTAGGACTTACCAAACACGACTAACTCCTTGCAAGTCCTCTACTTAGGTCGGGCGTCCAGGAGCTGTGATGAAACAATTATGGGTCTTAGGTCGGGCGTCCTCAGCTCAGGTCGGGCGTCCTGGGTCTTAGGTCGGGCGACCTCTGCTCAGGTCGGGCGACCTGGGTCTCAGCTTGTCTATTTGAGCTCGGATTGCAAAACGGCCATTATTTCTTCATATGGACTCCTATTGGAGTAATTTAAAAGCCTAGACCACTCGACCTTTCAACGCCGTTTCATATATCATAGTTTCAGAGCCAAACAAGCAACCCTTGGTTTGGTTCCAATCAATTTCCTCTTATAATGGCTCCCTTCTCGTCATCCTTGCCCAACAACTTGTGGGGATTGATTCTTGGGTCGTTGGGGTTGTCCTTCATTGCCCTAAAACTTATTTTATCGAGCTACGGCCTTTATCCTTGGTCTCCTCTTCGATGATTGGACGTTGGATACAATTAATTTAGCTCCGATTTACTTCGTTTAGGCAAGTTTAGTGCTCCTCTCCTACCAAGGATACCAATTCTCATAGAATGTGCATAATAGGAAGCTAAAGACAAGAAAAGACCCGAATACACACTAAAAAGCATATGAAAGAGGCTATTTAGTTGACTAAATGTGCGTAAATATGAGTCACATCAAATATCCCCAAACCGAACCTTTGCTCGTCCCGAGTAACGAGGTGACTAAAACTATGACCAGTATTTATACTAATCTAATTATATAGCCGATGTGAGACAATTAGCGGGTCTTACTCCGCCCCTTCAACTCACAACAAGACATCTATGAGGTAAGATGCCTTCTTGCAAGGCAAGGTGGGGCTTGCCTAAACTTTGATGCACCCTACATTAAGTACATAGACAAATCAAAGGATGCATCTACAAAAGAATAGCCACTTTTCTCATCTAAGTGCGAAAATCACCTAAAAGGGAAAGAATTTAAGGGTGCACATTCCATCATAGATACTAGTTCTTCAAGCCACTAAGTCCAAGAGGATACAACAAGTCACCTCCAAGTGGTGTCAAACTAGGCTACTTTCGTCCACAATTACTAAATGCTTTCGTCAAGGGCGATCAGATGGGGTGGAAGGATGATCCCTATGATGTTAGTGGCACATGACATAAAAAATCTCGGATTCTCTACATGTGTAAAGGACAAGGATCGTCCCAAGCTCAACAAGGTGGCATAACAAAAATGTTTTTGGGAATGAAGTGCTCAAGTCAATTAAAACAAAAGCAGTGGATTTGACTAGCATTCAAAATTTGGCCTCATTTCAACTTTAAGATGGGGTTTGTCCCTCATTTGCTAGTGTCCTTTACTTTTGCCAATCGCTTATTAGGCAACCGGTTAACCTCTAGACAATGGCTTTTCATGGTGATAGTCACATTATCTTTGGGCGGTTTAATTCACAACCGTGTGGGGGCCCAATTCAATGGATCCCTCACCAAAGCACATTGAAATGGTACGCCTTCATCAAATTTCTCAGCAATTCAACAATTCAAAACGTTTGAGGTTTCTTTGGCAATTAAAACGATTCCACATCACAAAACATTTGAAATGAGCATTTCAAACTTATTAATGAAAGGTATTTTTAAGTTGCCAAACCACCATGTAAATCAAGGTCCCCTAAATAAGTGGATCAGGTCCGTATCACATCATAAGGTTGGATAGGTGATTCACATGCAAAACCTTGACTAGACTTTATACCATGGGACAAAACATATTAGTATGACGCAACTCAGGGTGTCTTTAATACATTCTTGTAAACAAAGTCTCAAGGAGAAAAATTATCTACAAGGCTCCTTATAAACAATTATCAAGCTTCCTAATTAGGCATTTTAACAAAATTTTCTATCATGCAAACTACATGTCATGATGCAACTAACATATATACAAATCTAATGCATATGCTACTATCAACTAGTATGCCATATAAATTAATGCAAGCTCATATCAACATATAGGTACGAAAAACCGCAACACAAAACTCCACAACATCCTCATACACATATAGCACATCCTCCTTATAAGTAAAAAAAAATTGAAGGGAGAAACGATTAGAACAATTATGCCATGTGGCCTTCTTATTCCCTTAGGATATGTTTCAAATGGAGTGGCGTACCTATATGAGAACAAAATAATACACACAAGTATATACAATTCTACACTAGTAAATGAAAGAACATGTTTTTGGTTTTTGAAATTTTTAAATTTTTAGGGATTTTGTTTTTATGAAATTAAAAGCATATTTTTTGAGATTTTTCAAGATTTTTCAGATTTTTATAAGTTTTTGGAATATAAATTCTCATTCCTTGCTTTATTTTGGACATTGTCCTCAATATACATGCAGGAGTAGGATTAAAAAGGAATACATGTTTTTGTATTTTTGGATTTATGGAAATTGAAGTACAAATGCAAATGCAATGATATGAGTAAATGCATGTTCTAATTACGCAAATGCAATTCTATATGACATATATAACAAATGAATGCAATCTAAACTACACTAGATGATGCATGTTTTCTATTAAATTGGAAGCTAATTTAAATTAGCTTAGATCAACTATGATCAAAACTCCCCAAACCGATTTAAGCACTATTTTTAGTGTAGAAAAGAATATGTTTGGTCATTAGTGACTATGCATGAATGCAAGTTTAACTACATGAATTAACTATATGAGACATGTGAGATATATTATTATGCGAACTATACTATATGAACTAACTAATGCAAAAGTGATATGAGATATTTTACAAATGCTAGTCTACTCTATTTGATTAAATATGATGTATGTTACTTCATGGTTGAACCTCTCAAAACCGAATTTAAACACTGTTGCTAATGTAAGGAGAAAGAGGTTTAATCATGAGGTAACTACATAAATGCAAGGTATATGTAAATATATGGCTAAATGCAAATGCAATGAGATGTAAACTAGAATGCAATCTAATCTAAAATGTAATGCAATGCAACTATATACATGAGAGATAAGGAATGAATGAAGTCTTACAATTATGATCTCAATCAAATTGCATTTCTTATCTTCTCATTTTCATCATTTTCCTTCAAAGTGGTTAAACAAAATATGAGATCTCTCCCTTTCATCTCTCATGCAATAATTAAATGAATGTATGCAAAATGACACTAAATGCATATAGACAAGTTAATGGTTATTTGGGAACTCCATTAAACCAAAGATTGTCAATAAAAAATTTCATACAAAAATATCACTAGCACTCAAAACTCGTAGATGTCGGTCAAATTCTTGGGAGTGGGACATAAATAGGCCTGAATAACAACACAAGATTATGCAATTAAATAATGCCCAAGCAATAGACCGAACAAGCATGTCAAGAACATTATGACAAAAATCATAGGAGGTATGATGGATGGAAGGCACATGAAATCAACATACCTCACAGAAGGTAATATCACTGTATCAAAAACAAACAAAGGAATTATCAGTGAGAGAGCTAAATCCCTAAATCCCTAAAATCCCCAAATCCCCAAACCTCCAAACCCAGTTATCCCTGCTCCGCTGTCTCCACCCTCCACACCTGCCGCCCTCCTTCGGTCCCTACCCAATCGCCGGAGATGGTTTCCTCCATTTCCTATCTCCGGCGGTTCGACATTCCTCATACCTTGCATCCCCCACGATTTTAACCTTTCCTTTCACCCCACCACTCTATCGCCGACAGTCTGTGGTTGGTGATGGGTCCTCTTTGGCCATTTTCCGATGACCCTTTGTTTATCACCGGTTTTAATACCTTTATACCCCTGATCCGTTTTGACTGTGGAGGTCGAGTTCCCTTCTGTGATGGTCTCGATTGTTCTTGCGTCACCTGGACAGCAGGTGTTCCTTGTCTTTTCGCCTGTTCTTTGTCGGAGTGTTTGTTTGCGTTGTGGTCGGTGATTGGTTGGCTACTTTGTAGCTTTGTTTGGTGTTAGGCTGATAGCTCTTTCTTTTTGGCACGATTGGCGGGGTTCCTCCGCCTGGTGCTTTCAATCGCTCTCGGGCTCGAACTCTCTCTTCCTTGGCCTGCTGTTTGTCGACCTCCTTGTGTGGTTTGTTTGTTGAGTGGGTTTGTTGGTAGTTAAGGAGACGGTTTTTATGTCTACTGTCTCGTTTGTCCGGGTTAAGTCCCCTTTTTGAAGCTCCCATCTCTACGATTCCTTGTCCTGTCGCCGCTGTGGTTGGTCCCAATCTTGGGGTGATCCCCCCATTCCCCCCACCTCTGGATTGGGACCTTTGGCCTATAGTTGTATCGGTCTGTGTTGGTTTTGTGGTTCTCCGCTGTTTTTGGGACTGTTATGGTGATCCCCCCACTTCCCTTACCTTTCAGTCCCCTCCCCCTATTTTCTTAAGTGTCTTGTTGTCTCGACCTTGCTTTGGTCTGGCTGCTTGTTTAGTGGTGGTCCTGGGAGGTATCGTTGGGTGAAAAGGGAGTCCTTGTGGTGTCTTGTTTCTTTGGTTTGTCTCTGTTGCTGCGTCGAGGCCAGGCGTGGTTCAAGTCTCTGAGGTTTGGAGTTCTGAGCTTGTTTGTCCTTCGTGTTCCTGTTTTTCTTGGGCTCCCTGCTAGTCTTTTTGGAGGTTGTCTTTCTCGTCATGATGAGTATGAGGTTTTAGGTCCTTTTCTCCGCTTTGTATAGTTGGCTTTGGGTTCTTTGGTTGGCTTTGATAATATGGTGGTGGTGGTTCCTCTTGATCATGTGGTTGTGGGGGTCTTTTGTATGAAGTGTGTTGGGTAGGGTGAAGGTTGGTTTTTGGCTAGGTTGTTGGATGGCCCGGATGCGGTGGTCTCTACCTACATGTTTTTCATGAAAGGAATGGCTTGGAACTGTAGGGGTCTTAAGGACCCGCTTAACCCTTATATTCCTAAAATTAGAGCTATATGTAGGACTTTTAAAAATAATCTAGATTTCATTTTCCTTTCTGAAACAAAATGTGATGTACAATCGGTTAATATGCTCTTCCGACCAATGGGCTTCCTTGAATCTGTTGGATGTGATGCTGATGGCCTTAAGGGGGGGATTTGGATTGGTTGGAAAAGCAGCTGTAAATTAGAATGTATCTTTATCAGTTCTAATATCATTATCCTCTTGGTTAATCAATGTAAGGGTAGTACGTGGTATTTGTATTGTGTGTATGGTGAACCTAATCATTCAAAAAGGGGTGCTGTGTGGGAATCATTTTCTTGCCTTCTTAATTCCCTCGATAGATCTTTCTTGCTTTTTGGAGATTTCAACCAAGTCGAGTATTCTTCTGATAAGTTAGGTGGTGACAAGTTGATTAGAGGAGCTGATTTGTTCTCTTACTGGAAGAATACTCATTTTTTGATGGATATTCCTTTTAAGGGACCTAGATTCACTTGGTGCAATAATATGGAGAATCCGCACCGAATTTATGAAAGACTTGATAAGGGTCTTGCTTCAAATGACTGGCTTACGCTATTCCCTTCTACTTTCATCAAACACTTGCCTATTCAAATTTCGGATCACGCGCCTATAATCCTTGATACAAATATGGTTTTCAATACCAAGAAAAAATTTTATAGGTTAGAGGCATGGTGTTTTGATCATGCCGAATGTAGTGGTCTGGTTAAAGAATATTGGGAAAGAAATGAGAAGGGTGATGCTCCGCATATCCTTTTGTCAAAATTACGTCGAATAAATAATGCATTCAGAGTTTGGGCCTGTAATAAAAAAGACGAATGGGGATTAAAGTGGAGTGAATTTGATCAGGATCTTGAGTCCTACCAACTGGATATTGAGAGTGGTGGTGATATTGTTAAGTACGAATCATGTCATAAAAAGCTTGTGGAGTTTTCACTTGCTGCCGGTGCTTATTGGCGTCAACGTGCAAAAATGAAGTGGAACTGTGAGGGTGACACGTGCACTAAATACTTTTTCAATTGGGTGAAAGGGCGCTCTGGTGCTAATACTATCTTGGGTATTAGGAAGGTGACTAACGATTGGACATTTGATTTAAAGGAGATTGGTGGCTTGTTTTATAAACACTTCGCCTCTATCTTTAATTCTGAAGCCGAGCCTGAATACTTTGAAGATTACTTTCATAAATACGGCTATTTATTTGAAAATCTTAAGTGTAAAGTGGGTGCGGAAGATAGTGCCAAACTGGGCCGTGTTTATTCGAAAAATGAAGTTCGTCAGGCTGTCTTCCAATTGGGACCTTTAAAGTCACCAGGTCCTGATGGTATTCCGGCGTCCTTCTACCAAAAGTATTGGTCCATTGTTAAGAAGGATGTCATTAATGGAGCCGTCTACACTCTCAACACGGGTAATGTGCATAAAGATTTTAATAAGACTTTTATTGTTCTTATTCCGAAAACTGATTGCCCCTTAGAGAGTTGGGGATTTTAGGCCGATTAGCCTCTGCAATGTTATTATGAAAGTGGTTATAAAGTGTATTGCTAATAGATTGAAAGCTGTTATGGATGATCTTGTTAGTCCTTTTCAAAGTGCCTTTGTCCCAAATAGGAGTATTGCTGATAATATTGTTATTGCCCAAGAGGTTCTTTATGTTATTAATAATAGGAGGTACGGTAAGAAAGGTATGATAGCTTTAAAGGCTGATATGAGTAAAGCCTATGATAGACTGAACTGGAATTTCATAAGAGGCTCTCTAGGTTAAATTTGCCGGATTCTATGGTTCACCTTATTATGAGCACTATTGAATCTGTTACTTATGAAATCTTGATCAATGGTGCTCCTATGGAAAAAGTTAAACCTCGCTGTGGGATCAGGCATGGGGATCCATTATCCCCTTATATTTTCGCATTGTGCACGGAAGTCCTATCTCAAATGATCCTCTATGCCCAGGATGCTAACCTCATTAGGGGCATCAAAATATGCAAGAACGGGCCGGCAATCTTCCATTTATTGTTCGCTGATGATTCTCTCTTTTTTATCCGCGGTGACTCTGGGGATTTGGATTTTCTTATGAACATTATTGATGAATACTGTCTTGCATCTGGGCAATGCCTTAACAAAGATAAGTCATCTATTCTTTTCAGTCCAAACTTCTCCCTCATGACGGCCAAGAAATGCTTGTCTGAGTACAAATTTGCTTCTAGACACGATCTTGGAAACTATCTTGGACTACCAACGAGTCTTGGGTCATCTAAAAGGGACCTGTTTAGTTTTCTTGTTGACAAAACAAAGCGAAGGCTATCCTCGTGGAACAACATTTTTCTCTCTGCGGCTGGTAAATTGACTCTTATCCGTTCTGTTCTTTCTTTACTATCTCTTTTCTCTCTATCGGTATTTCGCATACCGGTAAGTGTAACATCAAAGCTTCAGTCTCTGATGGTGCATTTTTGGTGGAGTGGAACTAGAACTAATAAGGCTATTCACTGGTGTAGTAAAGATTTCCTTAGTAAGCCGGTTGGAGAAAGAGGTCTTGGATTTCGCAATATTGGTTGTTTTAACCAAGCGCTCCTTGCCAAGTCTGCTTGGAGAATTTTAAGTGTTCCAGGGAGTCTCATTAGTAAAGTTATTGGTCCCAAACTTGGTTATCAAGATGATACCCTTTTCCAGAAACGTTGGAAGGCTCCCCAAGCGTCGTCATGGGCCCTTAAAAGTCTTGTTTGGGGCTCTGATCTTATCTACAACAACATTGCTTGGACTATTGGCTCTTCCTCTCGTCTCAATGCGTGGAAGGATAAATGGATTGAAAGCAATAGTCTCCAGGATATTTGTGGGGATATCATTGATGCTCCCATTGATGCTACGCTCCTGGTCGGTGAGCTTCATGATAGCCATAGGAGATGGGATTTCTCCTCACTTGGGTTTGATCCAGGAGAGGAAGTTACTAAGAAAATCCGCGCAACTTATATTCCGTGCCATCCTACGGATGACTCCTTCTATTGGAGGTTCTCTAAACATGGTGTTTTCACTGTCAAGTCGGGATATCATGTTGCTGCTAGGGCCCTATCTAATGGATCTACCTCGGTAGCCGACTGCTCTAGAATGCCTCCAACTATTGTTGCCTTTTTTAAATCAAAGCTCTGGAAGTTGCCTATTTCTTATAAACTAAGGGTGTTTCTATGGAAATTTATGGCTAATGCCCTTCCTGTGGGGTCTGAATTCCTGAAGAGAAAGATGATCTGGCGCTCTTCCTGTACTCTTTGTGATGGCCTAAACCCTTATATGGAATCTATTTCGCATCGTTTTAGAGACTGCAGCTTTGCAAAAGCTTTATGGTTTGGTTGCCCTTTAGGTCTTAGACTAACGGAGGGAGTCGATATTGATGTTAGGGTATGGGTCATCAACTGGATCACTTATTTCCTTATTGGTCCGGACCCTAATTTCCTCCTTTATCCGCTTATAGCTACTCTCTGGAGAATCTAGTGTTGCAGGAATGAATTGGTTTTCAGAAATCGACGCCCTTGGCCCTTGGGTGCTATCAAGTCTATACTTGGCGATATCCAAACTATGAATGAGGCTACGCGTAGTATGGTAGATAACCTCATTCAGGAGCCTATGTTGGACCTCTCTCCAGATCTTGTTTTAGCAAAGAGGATTAGAAACTCCTTTCCTATTGGATTGTTGGTGGACATGCGTGCGAGAATGTTTGCACTGTCAAGTGTGATGCAGCTTGGAGGGCTGATAGGAGTTCTGGTATGGGGTGGTGCTTGTTGGATGGTAATGGAATTTTAAGGAAATCTGATCTTGCTCGCTCGTTCGCTGCTTCTCCCCTGCATGCCGAAGGACATGCTGCTATCATGGCGCTTAAATGGGCCTTGGACGAGGGGTACCTTCATGTTAGGCTTGTTACGGACTGTCTTAACTTGGTTATGCAGGTTGTTGGAGCGGAAAAGGCGATCGCGTCTATAAGGTGCATTATCAAGGATATTAAGTCTATTGCGTCTAATTTCCATTGTTGCTCTCTTAGTTTCTGTCCTAGGGGAGTGAATAGGATAGCTCATAATCTTGCTCAAGAAGCTCTGTTGTAAGCTATGCTATTTATTGCTGTCAAAAAAAAAAAAAAAAAAAAAAAAAAGAAGGCACATGAAATCGGTAATTTCTTAGCACTTCACTATACTCGTCCTCCAAATAGTCAAAATCACCATATTCAAGGCAAGTACTCTCACTTTCATCCAAGGTGATTTCAATGGCGTCTATTTGGGGTTCCCAAATGTCATCATATTCCTTATCCGAATGAGGACCATTACCAAAGGGATTGTTGTAACAAGGCTCAAACAATGCTTCACCAAGCTTAACACATTTGTCTCCCTCCAACATGTCATCCTCAAGGGGTGAGTTTTCACTCAAGCTCACATCCATCTCACTCTAAACTTGCCCAATTAGCATCAAATTTCATGGAAGTTGGGTTCATTTTTATACAAGAAGAGTAAGATAACGAGGTCCAAGCATTGGTCTCACAATCAAAAATGTACTCCTCATCAGCATTACTCTCTTCATCAATCACTCCATCTTCCCAAGGAGGGGCAAATTTCTTCACATATTAGGTAGGCTCAAGGTTATAGGAAGGTGTCTCTTTCTCACAAATCTCATTTTCATCGTAGTTTTCCTTAATGAATTTTTGAAATGTGGTTTTTATCGCCCCAACATACCTTCCTTTGCACTTTCAAATATGTCATGCACAATTTATTTAAGACATTCGGTGGCCATGAACTCAACAAATTCCCAAAAATCGTCATAACTCGTCTCACATATCCTACCACCACTCAAGTGAAATGCTAAGTTGTGCGTTTCAAGGTTCATTCCATCACAAACAACAAGACATGCTTCCCAATTTGAAAGAGTAAACCATGATGCCAAGCATAAGTCATATAATCTTCAAATCTTGCAATATACTAGACAAAGAACGATTCAAATACACAACACCGTCCGTGGCAACGGCGCCATTTTTGATGTGAGCGAGTCGTTGTTCACTCAATCAAACACATTTATATTCTCAACAAACAACTAGTAAGTGGTTAAGTCGAGGTCGATCCACTGGTGTAACACCCCGCGATAAAGCGGAAAATATAACTAATAAATTAAAACGAAAATTTATGATATTTTTAAAACTTTTTACTATTAGTTAAAGATTAACACGCGGGTGCCAAAAATGAAATGAAACAAGTACTACAGTAGACTAACTTAGGTTATTACAACCCAAGTCTAGAAAGCAGGGAAAAGATATCCCACGAATAAAAAAATAAAGGGTTTCTAAACTAGCAAACTAAGATCCAAGGGTTTAGTTCTCACTATCCCACACGTCTTCCCCACATAACCGTCTTCACAACTTGTCATTCATATAAACATGAGCGCCACAGTCAGTGAGGAGTAACTCAAGGTTCTCCCAGCCATAAAATGTCGAAACACAGATATACAAGAACATATTAGAACATCATAAATATAACCATTTGATGCAAGCACTCAGACATGAGACTAACATTCAAAACAGGCGTAGTCAATCATAGATAAGGCATATGATACATCCAACTTTGAAAATCAAACAACATACAATACATGAAATAGGTCTACTAACATCACATAATAAGCAAAGCATTCGGCTCAGAGGCTACCATTAAAGCATGTCCGAGACACAAGTTCTTAAGTACCTTGGCTCAGCGGTTACCTTTAAAACATGTCCAAGGCACGACCTCTAAAGTATCTGGCTCAGCGGTTACCTTTAAAACATGTCCAAATACTACAAACAAGTGCCCGACTCAGAGGTTACCTTTAAAACATGTCCGAGGCACAACACATATAGTATCTGGCTTAGCGGTTACCTTTAAAACATGGCTAAATAAAACAAACAAGTACAACAAACAAGCACAACAAACAAGCACATAGAACGGGATTATTAATGTCACATTCATACTTATGGCTTGCATCTCACCATAAGTACGGATTGGGACATCAATCCCGACGACCTTATCGCAACTAGAGAGCCTATGGCTCACCCTTAGTATCCGATAGGACCGAGACTCAGGGACGGGATGATTAATGTCACATTCATACTTATGGCCTGCATCACCAAAAGTACGGATGGGAACATCACTCCTGACGAATCATATCGCAACTAGAGGGCCTCTGGCTCACCCCTAGTACCCGATAGGATCAAGAGTCAGGGACGGGATGATTAATGTCACATTCATACTTATGGCCTGCATCACCATAAGTACGGATGGGAACATCACTCCCGACGTTCATACTGCAACTAGAGGGCCTATGGCTCATCCCTAGTATCCGGTAGAACCAAGACTCTCACAACCGAACAATACTAGACATTATCTAGAGTACGACTCACTACAAGTAACTACTTATAATAAATATCTCATACTTGTATTATATTAATAAATATTCCATTTTATAATTTAATATGCCGGTTAACTAAAATAAATAAAATATAACAAGTAGTAATGAATAATTTACGTCATGTGAAAATTTATAGAAAGCACACAAAACAAATACATGTGACAAGGTGAGCCCAAATAAACAAAGAAATTGAGCCCAAAACAAACAAGGATTTGAGTCCAACCTTTGCAAGGTTTTATGTCCAAAATTATAAACATCTTGAGCCCAACATATAATTTATATTGAGCTCAACAAACAATACTATAAGAGCCCAATACAAAAAGTCAAATGAGCTCAATTGAAATAACATGTAAACGAACGATATTAACGAATTACGTTATATAAAATACGAGATGGATATTTAATTATTTCCAATAACTCATAAGTGACACCAAATGTGCCATAAAACGTGGCCCAAATGACATGAGATGCAAACGAGCCCAAACGAATAGACGAGACAAGTCCAACTAGATGGACAAGACCAACCCAATTGGATAGCCATAGGAAGCCCAAATCATTTAATAGCCCATTTACACTATTCACCACCAGAACCACCCAATATTGAAATCAACTTCTGCCGTCATCACTATTCTTAACCATCGCCTCATTTTCTCCCTTATTTCGTCTATAAAACAGAGGCCAAGATGACCAGTCATGCCTCACCTTCTTGACTCGACCACTGTGAATCCAGCCCATACTCGTCCACCTTTTTCGTTTCTTTCCTTTTTCTCTCTTTCTCTCATTTGCCTTTCTCTATTCCTGTCTTTTTTTTTCACTTGCCTTCCTGTCATCACTCCTTCCCACAATTTCCCCTCTTCCTTTTTTAAATTAAACAATAAATCACAACTTCTCACCTGATGATGTGGTGATGGAAAGGGTAGGGTGGGTTTACAAGGAAAATGAGGGAAATTGACTTGCTAAACAGGTATCCGGTTACCCGAGTGTAATATGAGAAGATATGGGCAATACTATAGTTTATTGTGAGTTAAATCGAAGGTCGTAGTATTTCGAGAAGGCTGTCAATAGTATGGAGTATTCTTGTTAAATAATCCTAATAGTAATAGTAATAGTAATAGTAATAATAATAATAATCATAATAATAATAATCATAATAATCATAATAATAATAATAATAATAATATAATAATAATAATAATAATAATAATAATAATAATAATAATTATAAATAATAATAATGATAATAATATATAATTATAATATGTAAGGTATTTAAAAGTAGAGTCTATAAGAGGTAGGTGAGCGTGTTGCCGATATAGCATAGGTCGAGAAAAGATTAGTCTCACAAGTGGAAATGTGACGGTCTATAGCTAGACGGAAGTTAGGACGGGAATTATTATTATTACTGTTACTATTATTGTCCGACCGAAAAAATGTATACATATATTCTTATATAAATTATGCCTTAAAAATATAATTTAATAATAAGTATTTTTATAAAAATGAGCTTTTATATATATTACTTTTTAAAAATCGTGTTTGACATAAAATTACTTAAATATAATAATTAAAAAATATAAAATAAAGTAATCAAACGGTTTAATAAATTTTAAATGTCAAAATGGAAAATTTGCGGGTGTTACAATCACCCCATCTTTTAAAAAGTTTCGTCCTCGAAACTTGAAAGTAGAAATGAAAGGTTATATATAAAAGTAAAACTGGAATGTAGAAATCGGTAACCAAAACATTAAAAGGTTACTTACTTGTAAGAATTAAAATTCTTTCAAAAGCTTCAACTAAAATTTTCCGTCGGAACCAGTTCGAAAGGCAAATCATTTGTATAAATGAAAAATCAAAACACTTTCCAAAACATTAATGAAGAGTTTTCAAAAGTGTAAGTCCTATTCATGGAACAAAATTGCTCTTGTCGTGCACACAAGAACGCTAACTTTCCAAGTCAAAGACAGATTTAAAAGTAAAACTGGAATTTTGAAATCGGTAACCAAAACATTAAAAGGTTACTTACTTGTAAGAATTAAAATTCTTTCAAAAGCTTCAACCAAAATTTTCCGTCGCAACCAGTTCGAAAGGCAAATCATTTGTATAAATCAAAAATCAAAACACTTTCCAAAACATTAATGAAGAGTTTTCAAATGTGTAAGTCCCATTCATGGAACGAAATTGCTCTTGTCGTGCACACAAGAACGCTAACTTTCCAAGTCAAAGACAGATTAAAAACAAAAATCATTCGCCGACAAGCGTAGAACAAGTTATTAAACGTCTCTAATAACGAGTTCTAACATCCGATCAACGATAAAATCAAAAGAAAAGGTAATCTATTCAAATTTTCTTTTTAGAAAAGCCAATATAAAAATAAAAGTTCCACATTTAAACTAAAAAAGGGAGTCAAATTCCTGAAAATATAACATTAAACTTTCACCAAAAAATCATAAACAGATCAAAGTTACCCGAAATTGGATAAAATTTAAAGAAATTTCAGGTTCAGCAATTAAAATCATGATAATTCAGTTTATATTCCAAGAACAAATATGGAATTAAATCAAATTTTCATTTTCAAATCTTTAGAATAGGTAAGGTTTTGCAAAAGTAACATCAACTTTTAACAATGAATAAAATGATAGCTTGAAATATTTAGAAATTGAATAAAAGAAAAGTAACATAGACATCATAGATATTGGTATGCAAAAAGGATTCAACTTAACTAATTAAAAGAGTTATGATGAACTTCCCAGGGTAAGGGTTGAAGTCAAATCTACAAGGATGTCAAAGATAGAGTTTCATAGGTTACCAACATCAAATTTTAAGGAGGAGCTTGATGAAGCGAGGAAAGGAGGTATGAACGGTAACGCTTATGGTCAAAGAAGAAAGGGAATTAGACAATAACGAAACGCCGGGTACCCAAACCTCAAACAACAACATCAATCCAATCGGTTCCGAAAACTTCTTATCAATAAAACTTATAACTACAACACTCCCAAGGATTTCCTCAAAACACTTATGTTACTTCATCCTAAGTCATTTCCTGAAACAAGATTCTCCACAATAAGTGTGAGTTCACCACTCTAAATCCTCACATATCTACAAACCACCTCCACTAGATCAAGGTCAAAGCTCCTAATAAATCTACACTCATATCCAACTAGTGTCAACCATACCATTATCCTTTCTAGTTACTAAAACAAGCGCTAAGATTTCCCAACAATGTAGCTTAGTCTCACTCTCATTCCATACCTCAAGTAGTAATCAAGATCACTCACTTAGACCAACCAATAATCCCATAATTAGCATTCCTCATATGGTAACATACCCATTATCAAAACCTCATATCCAAAGCATCTATGAAAGCCAATCATAAACTCGACTTACTCAGTTCATCCTACATCCTCAATTCCACCATTCAATTTCATCCGTCTTAAGTCAAGTACTAAGAACTAGTATTCAAACACACGTCTCGCTACACTTCCCGAGGCTTTCAAATCCCAAACATAAACAACAAAGCCAAGTTCTATAACCTTAGTAACAAATGCAACTCACACTTGACAACACAAATAATTCCACTAGACAACCACACTCACTTTATCAAGGAACTAGGCATAAGAATCACTAAGCATGTCTCATCACACTACCTAGGTCTTAACATCACAACCTCTCAAAACCAGGGCTAAGGTCAACCACAAACAAACTCCACAAAGCCAAATTATTCAACCAAGATTATCATCCCACAACAGAAAGAGTACTATCAAAAGGCGTAAAAGGGAGGATAGGTAAGGAACAAAAGAAAAATTAGGGGTATAAGAGTAGCTTTTAAAGTAAAACAGAAGAGAGTTTAGAAGAAGGATAAGCACCAAGAGATAAAGAATAAGGCAAGGTATATAAAGAATGAGAAACATCTTCGAGGAAGTAGAAGCATTCTTCAAAGGTTGAACAAATATTCAATTCCCGGCAATAGGCACCAAGTCTTGATCTTCACGTAGGTAAGCTCACAATCATTTATCCAAGGGCACAACAAAATTTTAATGACAATCAACAAACATGTTAGAACCTAACATAGAGCAAACACACTACAGGCTACCACCTTAGGTCCTTAAGTCTACCCATCTCTCATTCGTTATTCAAGGTCAAGTTTAAATTTAAATTTGGGGTACACGTGTGTGCGTTGGGAGCAACATTTTCGTTGATACCAACTGTGACACCCCGCGATAAAGCGGAAAATATAACTAATAAATTAAAACGGAAATTTATGATATTTTTAAAACTTTTTACTACTAGTTAAAGATTAACACGCGGGTGCCAAAAATGAAATGAAACAAGTACTACAATAGACAAACTAAGGTTATTACAACCCAAGTCTAGAAGGCGGGGAAAAGATATCCCACGAATAAACAAATAAAGGGTTTCTAAACTAGCAAACTAAGGTCCAAGAGTTTAGTTCTCACTAGCCCACACGTCTTCCCCACGTAAGCGTCTTTACAACCTGTCATTCATGTAAACATGAACACCACAGTCAGTGGGGAGTAACTCAAGGTTATCTCAGCCATAAAATGTCGAAACACAGATATACAAGAACATATTAGAACATCATAAATATAACCATTTGATGCAAGCACTCAGACATGAGACTAACATTCAAAACAGGCATAGTCAATCATCGATAAGGCATATGATACATCCAACTTTAAAAACCAAACAACATACAATACATGAAATAGGTCTACTAACATCACATAATAAGCAAAGCATCCGGCTCAGAGGCTACCTTTAAAGCATGTCCGAGACACAAGTCCTTAAGTACCTTGGCTCAGCGGTTACCTTTAAAACATGTCCAAGGCAGGACCTCTAAAGTATCTGGCTCAGCGGTTACCTTTAAAACATGTCCAAATACTACAAACAAGTGCCCGACTCAGAGGTTACCTTTAAAACATATCCGAGGCACAACACATAAAGTACCTGGCTCAGCGGTTACCTTTAAAACGTGGCTAAATACAACAAACAAGTACAACAAACAAGTACAACAAACAAGCACAACAAACAAGCACATAGAACAGGATTATTAATGTCACATTCATACTTATGGCTTGCATCTCACCATAAGTACGGATTGGGACATCAATCTCGACGATCTTATCGCAACTAGAGGGCCTATGTCTCACCCCTAGTATCTGATATGACCGAGACTCAGGGACGGGATGATTAATGTCACATTCATACTTATGGCCTGCATCACCATAAGTACGGATGAGAACATCACTCCCGACTAATAATATCGTAACTAGAGGGCTTCTGGCTCACCCCTAGTATCCGATAGGACCAAGACTCAGGGACGGGATGATTAATGTCACATTGATACTTATGGCCTGCATCACCATAAGTACGGATGGGAACATCACTCCCGACGTTCATACCGCAACTAGAGGGCCTATGGCTCACCCCTAGTATCCGGTAGAACCAAAACTCTCACAACCGAACAATACTAGACATTATCTAGAGTACAACTCACTACAAGTAACTACTTATAATAAATATCTCATACTTGTATTATATTAATAAATATTCCATTTTATAATTTAGCATGCGAGTTAAATAAAATAAATAAAATATAACAAGTAGTAATGAATAATTTATGTCATGTTATAATTTATAGAAAGCACACAAAACCAATACATGTGACAAGGTGAGCCCAAATACACAAAGAAATTGAGCCCAAAACAAACAAGGATTTGAGTCCATCCTTTGCAAGGTTTTATGTCCAAAATTATAAACATCTTGAGCCCAACATATAATTTATATTGAGCCCAACAAACAATACTATAAGAGCCCAATACAAAAACTCAAATGAGCCCAATTGAAATAACATGTAAATGAACGATATTAACGGATTACGTTATATAAAATACGAGACGGATATTTAATTATTTCCAATAACTCATAAGTGACACCAAATGTGCCATAAAACGTGGCCCAAATGACATGAGATGCAAACGAGCCCAAACAAATAGATGAGACAAGTCCAACTAGATGGACAAGACTAACCCAATTGGATAGCCATAGTAAGCCGAAATCATTTAATAACCCAAATTACCAAGGCTTGAAATAAACAAGGGAAGAGGGGAATAAGGGGTGTGTACCCGTCTATAATCGTGACTAACACCGCGTTCATCCAACCGTGTCCAACCCAATAGCCCACGGCCGTCTTCTACCCAACCACACGGTCACCTCACAACCACCACGTCTCACCCGAATCAACAAAACATGTGAACCAAAAGACGGACATAGAAACTTTCTTAAGACGCATACGTATATACACATATTCATACGCCCATTAATCCATTGAAACTAACCAACCTTTACTACTCCATATCCCATCCCAAATCAGACCCAAGTCGGTCGTGAAACTGGTAACTATTACGATCCAACTCAGCCAAGAATTTGCCACAACCACCCGCCAATGACCATTCACACACCCGTCCCAAAAACAGAGACCAAACCAGTCCAAAATAGAACCAGAAGAAGCATAAAAACCGAGCCTGACCCAGTCCTAAGGCGCATAGCAGAGACCACCTCAAAACTAAACTCAAGCGACCACATTTACGAGTCCATATGAGCCATAAACCGAGCTCAAACACACAGGGCTCATGACGGAGTCTTGGGCTCAAAACAGACCCATTTCAAACACCATTCATGATGAGGAACATCATACAAATGCCAAACAAAATAAAGGTTTAAACTTTATTAAACAAGAACATTTAAAAGGGCACATAAGATGAAAAATTCGACGATTGTCGAGTAACCTATCACCCTTACCTTTAACCTCACGAATTTCAGAGCAAAAACGTCCCTATGTAAGAGTAGCTCTCGGGTCTTCGACTAAAAAGAGAAAAACGAGTTGTATGAGTCAAGGGCCCGAGTTTTCATAAGACAACCAATTCGAAAACTAAGTCAAAACAGAAACTTTCTTACCTTAAAAGGACGAGGAAGGGACGAGGAAGCTAATGGTACAAAAATAATGGAGTTTGGTTGAGAAATGGAGGAGGGATCTTGGTTTGAAAGGGACGAAAATGGTGATGGTACGTCTCTGTTTGTGTCATTGTTGCTGCTGCTTTGTTTTGAACTGAAGAAGAAGACGAAATGAGGGAGGTGTGGGGTTTGCGGGTGGACAAAAACAACAATAACAATAAATAATAATAATAATAATAAATAATAATAATAAATAATAATAATAATAATAATAATAATAATAATAATAATAATAATAATAATAATAATAATAATAATAATAATAATAATAATAATAATAATAATAATAATAATAATAATAATAATAATAATAATAATAATATATAATATATAATATATAATAATAATAATAATATATAATTATAATATGTACGATATTTAAAAGTAGAGTGTGTAAGAGGTAGGTGAGCGTGTTGTCGATATAGGATAGGTCAAGAAAAGATTAGTCTCACAAGTGGAAATGTGACGGTCTATAGCTAGACGGAAGTTAAGACGGGAATTATTATTATTACTGTCACTATTATTGTCCGGCCGAAAATATGTATACATATATTCTTATATAAATTATGCCTTAAAAATATAATTTAATAATACGTATTTTTATAAAAATGAGCTTTTATATATTACTTTTATAAAAATCGTGTTTGACATAAAATTTATTAAATTGAATAATTCAAAAATATAAAATAAAGTAATCCAACGGTTTAATAAATTTTAAATGTCAAAATGGAAAATTCGCGGGTGTTACAACTGGACGGTGTGCTTTGGGTTCTAAGTCGAACTATCTCAATTTATGCTAGAGTCACTATTATTGGGGTTTGAGGTTGTGTTCTAAACTACGATAAGGAAATGTAAACAAATGAAGAACAAGGCAAGTAAATAGAAATAGAGATGTAAACAAATGATCAAAGACACTAGGGTATCATGGGTTCATAGGGGAATCATGGTAACATCACATAAATGAGTCATAATGATTGAAGCAATTATTATTGTGTTGGAATCGAGTAAGTTTTGGTCTTACAGTTCCTAGGAAGACTTAGGTCTCAGAGACGAGTTGATCAAACTTTTACAACACCCACATCAACTTGGTTCTCCCTATTCAACTATATGCACGGTCTAACAAGCCTTGAGTTAGCTTTTATTATACAAGGCTTGTTGAAAACATAAGAGAATCATGCTAGTTTGTCAATCAAGTATTTCATCAAACATAACATATGCATAAGTTGAAAGTACAATAAGCAAGCATTCATATGAACTCATTAAGCATTTGTCCCATAGTTACTCCCCTAATCCCCCACTAACCCTAGCCAGAGACTACTCAGTACACATTATGATTAATATGCTAGCAAAATGGTGTTAAACATCACAACACAAATGAACATGATGATTAACCAAGGTAATAAAACAAGAGATTAACAGGTAAATAAAGAGGGATTAAGTAGGTTACCAACTTGGAAAGTAAAGATGAACATAAATAAAAAAGAATCCTTGAATAAAGATGGAGACTTATCACTTACTCTTCAAATACATACCCATGAGATCCAAATGTAAATAAGTTGATATGAACAAAGGAAATGGAAGAACAATAGAAGAAACCCTTTGTTTAATGATGGAAAGTTGTCAATTCCCCAATACAAACCCAAGAATTCTTTAAGTACAAAGCTTGATCTAAGATTGTTTGAGAAATAATTAAGGAAATATAAAAGTGCAATTTGTTTTATGATTAAAGGCTAATTCTACTCTAATCTACTCCTAAGAGGGCTTAATCTAATCTAAGAGAACTTAATCTCCTGTAAATACAAGAGGGGTATATATACTAAGTAAGGTTTAGGGTTAATTATGGGCTTAAATGAAGGCTAGGCGAACCAAACACGACTAACTCCTTGCAAGTCCTATGCTCAGGTTGGGCATCCTGGAGCTGTGAAGAAACAGTTCTCGGTCTTTGTTTGGGTGTCCTCTATTTAGGTCGGGCGATCTCTGCTCAGGTCGGGTGTCCTGAGTCTCAACTTGTCTATTTGAGCTCGGATTGCATAACAGACGTTATTTCCTCATCCGGACTTCTATTGGAGTGATTCAAAATCCTATACCACTTGATTTTTCGACGTCGTTTCATATATCATAGTTTTAGAGCCAAAAAAGAAACTCTTGGTTTGGTTCCAAGAAGTTTCCTCTTCTAATGGCTCCCTTCTCGTCATCCTAACCCAACAACTTGTGGGGATTGATTCTTGGGTTGTGGGGGTTGTCCTTCATTGCCCTAAAACTTGTTTTATTATGCTCCATCTTTTAGCCTTGATCTTATCTTTTATGCTTGGTCGTTAGATGCAATCAATTTAGCTCTGATTTACTACGTTTAGGCAAGGTTAGTGCTCCTGTCCTACCAAGGACACCAATTCACAGAGAATATGCATAATAGGAAGTTAAAGACAAGAAACGCCCCTAATACATATTAAGAAGCATAGAAAAGAGGCTAGTTGAGGGACTAAATATGCGTAAATATGAGTCATATCAGGAGTCTTTGTTTGGATCCGGGCCGGTTAGTACCCCGTAGAGTGCGCCGGAGGTAGTGGTGGAGGACGCTTCCGAGGAGGAGCCTGGTGCTAAGGCCACTAGAGCCGAGGGAGATAAAAGGGCTCAGGAGGAGCCTGTTGTTGAGGTTGTTGGTGTTGTGGGTGGGGGGGAGTCAGGCGTAGTCCGTGGCTGGCACCTCAAGAAGGAAGGTTAGTAGGAGGAGAGGTCCTCGAGTCTCTAGGCAAGAACTTGAGAGAATTGTGCGGATTGTTGAGAGGGGTCTTCATCATCCCGTGCAGTCTCGCGGTTCAAAGAGGTGGAGACAGAGGTGGATGACGCCTTTGTCCGCGGCTGGGAGGCTGGGCGGGTTCAGACTCCGCAGTGGCTGAACCTGCGGGCGGCGCCTGCTTAGGCTGAGGGTTTTGACGGCAGCCAGTTGTTGTTGCTGCTTGACACTTACATCTCTTATCGTGCACACGATGTCCTGGTGAGTTTGCTGCTTTGCTGAGTTTTTTTATAGTTTTCGCTATCTCATACCTGAATAGGTGTTTTGACTTTGTTTAATTTCTGATTTTAGGGGGTTTCTACCATGGGGACGTTCTCAGGCTTCTTGACTTGCATGGGTTTCAATGACGTCTGTGGGTAGGTTCGAGGGTGTTGATAGAAAGATCTGCCATGGGCTCGTTGGTTGCTGCTTGGCGTGAGATTCACGGAACCTTGATTAGGTCGAACCTGTGTTTGATTCGTGCCATGTGGCACCGCTCCTGGGATACGATGTCGTTGTTCTACATGCAGTTTGGGGAGATCGGCATCAACTTAGAGGATTTTTCCATGGTGTCGAGTCTTCACTGTGGCGAGACGTCGGTTAAGTTTTCGGAGACACCAGAGAGATTGTCTTCTGTCATGATCACGGGCTTGATCGGCAATATTCTGCCTGCACCGACCGACATCTCTCCTTTCTTGATGGCGAACTCTTACATGAGGGACCACTTCAAGGTGAGGGTGACTGGCTTTGTTCCGGAGCATTTAGCGAGCCCTGATGCTGATGCTAGGGGTGACGCGCAGGAGGCGCAGTTGTGGTTGTGGTACGTCCTTGGAACCACATACTTTGGTGACAAGGAGGAGTTCTTGTCGACCAAAGTGATTCCTTTGCTTGCTGACTTAGACACCCTCGGTCAGTACGATAGGGTGACGCATGCTCTGGCCCGGTTCACCCGTTACCATCCACGCTGCTGTTCGTCCGAAGATGATGGAGGATGGGAATTCTCATGCTTTGGTTGTTCCCGGCCTCATCTTGGAGGTACGAGCGTTTTTGTTGGTTGTTGTTTTTCGACATTGTTTTCTTTCGTCTTGTGTTTTGGTGCTTTTTTTTTTTAAAATTGGTTGATTTGTTGTTGCTCTGTTTTATGTTACAAGCTTGGTAGTTTTCTTACTTTCCCTCCTTGTGTTCTAAGACGATGGGTGACGTGCCTTTAGTTTATCCAGTCGTGAAGGGTTGGACGGTGGCTCGAAAGAAGTCCACCAAGTCGACTTATGAGGACAGCAGGCATCAGGTGAACGCCCTTCGGCTTGGTGATGTGACTTTTCGTTCCTTGTCTCTTTTGTTTTGTAAAAAAAGGTAGAGATATGATGACTAGGTAGCCACAAAGCCCCCAATTAGTTGACTAGCCTTGTCATGGGTGGAGTTTGTTGGGTGGCCTTGGGAGCACTACACGGGTGTACTGGCATTTTTCAGAGAGCGCTTGCGGCCTCGTAGGTTCTTGCGCTTATACCTAAAGACGGCGATCGACCGTGTTTGGTACCTTGGCGAGGGTTAGGCTTGTTAGTGCTTCAGTTAGACTTTCATGGTGCCTGTCGACCCGCCTAGGATCCTGTTCCAGGAGTCGACTCCTGACGAGGTTGAGGAGCACCTTCACGGTCGTGAAGGTGAGTTTTTATTGCTGTGACGGGTCGACTACGACACCTTTCGTTTGTTGATGCTTGCTTTGTAGGGAAATATCCTTAAAATTCCCTTAAATTTTAGGACTATAACGTATCTTTAACATGTGATTATCGTCATAAAACATAAATACAAGAGAAACGATAAGGAATAAAGAATCAACCTCGGGTCCTTGAGTATTCGGCCTGAGAACAGAAATCAACAGAGATTTCCTCCTAATCGTTGCACCAAAGACCGTCTGAGACTATGCCCCTTGTGCTAGAAATGCTCTCTAATTGCCTTGCAATATTGAGAGAGCTATTGTGAGTTTTCTTGATGTGAGATCTAGGATTTTCAGAGGAAAATACTCTCAAAACCCTAATTATTTTGTAAAATGAGATGCTTAGCTTACAAAAGAGAGAGAGCCTCTCTTTTGTTTGCTCAGCCAACCGTGAGCCCTCATGGGGAAGTGGGCTTCCACTTCCTCTTAATTTTAACTCGTGGTCCGGCTCGAAAATGCTAAATGTATATGACGCGATTTTATTATAAATCGTCATCGGTTATCGGTTATTAAAACATCAACTAATAACACGGATTAGTTGAAATATTAATACATGTCCGACAAAGACAATATTGTATAATTAATTCAATATACATCAATTAAATATAATCATTTATATTCAATTTACGAATTAACCGCTTAATTCGTCTTAGCCATTATTATTTAATCCGTATTAAATAATCATCTCAACTTCGCGTTTGACTAATTATTAGTCAATGACTCCGACTAACTGCTTAGTCAATTTTGGCATCAACATGACTGTATTTTCATACCGTCACATCTCTCAAACGAATCCTATAGGTGTGACTTTTAGGGACCAGTTGATCACCGCCATCTGTATGACAATAACGTCAAACTTATCTAGCAAGCCAACCGTTATTGATAAACGTGGACCAACTAATAATAATACTGTAGGGTAATATCCGTATAAGACCCTTTAAATTTAGGACTATAACGTAAATTTAACATGTGAAATATGGTCATAAACGAAAAACAATGAAAAATGATAAAGCACAAGAATTAACCTTCGGTCCTAGTGCAATTCGGCAATGAGAGATCAAAGTAGACCTCCTCCTAATTGTTGCACCCAAGAACGCCTGAGAATATGCCCTTGTGCTAGAAATGTGTTCTCTAATTGCCTTGCAATATTGAGAGAACTTGATGTGAGGATTTATCAGATGTGAGATCTAGGTTTCAGAGAGAAATGATCTCCAAAACCCTAATTTTGTTGTCAAAATGAATTAGGTTTCAAAAGGAGAGAAGGCTCTCCTTTTGTTGCCTCGGTCCGCGGGTCACTAGAGGAGGGAGTGGGCTTTCCACTTTCTCCTCATTTAACTCGTGATCCGACTCGTCTCGCTAAAATGTATATGACGCGGTTTTTATTATAAATCGTCATCGGTTATCGGCTATTAAAATATCAACTAATAACACGGGTTAGTTGAAGTATTAATACATGTCCGACAAAGACGATATTGTATAATTAATTTATTCAATATACATTAATTAAATATAATCGTTTATATTTAATTTACGAATTAACTGCTTAATTCGCCTTAGCCCATTTTATTTAATCCGTATTAAATAAAATATCTCAACATCACGTTTGACTAATTACTAGTCAATAACTCGGACTAATCTGGTTAGTCAAAATTGGCATCAACATGATTTGTATTTTCATCTTTGTCACATCTCTCAAACGTATCCTATAGGTGTGACTTTTAGGGACCAGTTGATCACCGCCATCGGTATGACAATAACGTCAAACTTATCTAGCAAGCCAACCGTTATTGATAAACGTGGATCAACCGATAATAATACCAAAAGTATGCCCTTTGATCCTTTTAGAGGTTTATAAGTCCTTGCACTAAGCGTTAAGGACACCAACCCCAACAAGCTCCCACTTGTCCGTACAAGTGTATGTGCAATGACGTTATCCGCACTAAGCTGGAGGACACGGCTCAACAAACTCCCACTTGTCCGTACAAGTGTATGTGCGATAACCGATTCTCATATTCATTTAAAATTTCTCCCACTCAATGTAAAACAATTTGCGGATCCGGATCCGCAAAGGTCGTATTTTACAATCGATCTGTATCAAGAGTGGTTTCCCAGACTAGAGAGTAACTTAACCGATAAAACGAATCCGTATCCGAGCATGGCCATGCATTTCGATTCTGACTCCTCGAGTGGCCCCGAGAAATATCGAGTACACGATAAAGGCCGAATATTTCCTTCAACTCGACTCCTTCCGATCTAAGCACAGCATGAAATGACCCAGAAAAATCTACTTGGCCCCCTGTTACGGATGACCGTGAGAAAGAAACCAAAGTCACCCAAAATCTGCCGTAGTCTCAAGAGACAGTCGATAGTCAAAAGAATCGACTCTTATGATCACCACGGAGGTCCTATCCACGACCTGGCACCGAATGTTATAAAACATTTAGGACTCCACGTCGATGTCACAATTGTGTCCTACGAGATATCCGTATAACTCGCCTCTGTGATTGGTCAGTCAACCGTTTGACTTATGGCTTGTTGAACCCACCATCAACCAACGTCACAAAATAATTGCCAGAGTTATCAGCTCATATGGGCAATTAAGGACCAAAAATATAATGTTTGTTCAGTTCACTTTGTGGTGTTCAAAATTGTCGTACAAATTCCACATGAAAAACAAAATATATAAATATCAAAACGATGATGTCGTATAGAGTACATAAGGGAATGAATCTAATCCATAAAAGAGTACTACAACTTAGGAAAACGTTTAATTCCCATGGAATTAACGTGCCCTGCATGCTTATCTTGTCGTAATGGTTTAGTGAGAGGATCTGCTATGTTATCATCTGTAGCAATCTTTTCTATCACTACTTCCTTTTGCTCCACGTAATCTCGGATTAGATGAGCTTTCCGTTGTACATGTCTAGACTTGTTGCTAGACTTTGGTTCCTTAGCTTGGAAGAGGGCACCACTATTGTCGCAATAGATGGTGATCGGGTCATTCGAACTAGGCACTACAGATAGTCCATGTAAGAATTGACGCATCCATATCGCTTCCTTTGTAGCTTCAGACGCGGCATAGTACTCGGACTCAGTCGTAGAATCTGCTGTAACAGTTTGTTTGGAACTCTTCCAGCTGACTGCAGCGCCATTAAGAGTAAAAACGAATCCAGACTAAGATTTCGAGTCATCTCGATCCGTTTGGAAGCTAGCATCTGCGTAACCGGTTGCGCATAGCTTTTGAGGGCCTCCATAAGTCAATGCCCAATCTTTAGTCCTCCGTAGGTACTTAAGAATGTTCTTGACAACCAGCCAATGTGATTCACCCGGATCTTTGTTGGAATCGACTTGTCATACTCAATGCATATGCCACGTCCGGACGTGTGCATATCATGGCATACATGATTGATCCTATAGCCGAGGCATAAGGAATCCGTGTCATGCGCTCTTTCTCTTCCGGTGTCTCTGGTGCCTGAGACTTGCTCAAATGCACCCCTGGAGCCATAGGAAGAAACCCCTTTTTGGAGTTAGTCATCTTTGAATCTCTCTAGGACTTTGTCTATGTAAGACTCTGGGTGAGAGATAACATCCGACGTGATCTATCTCGATAGATACGGATGCCCAAAATTCTTTGTGCCTCACCCAGATCTTTCATCTGGAAATGGTTTTTCAACCATACTTTCACCGAAGTTAAGAGAAGTATGTCATTCCCAATCAGGAGTATGTCGTCAACATACAATATTAGAAAGACAATCTTGCTCCCACTCGACTTGATATACAGACATGGTTCCTCGACCGATCGAATGAATCCATTTTCTTTTATCACTTGGTCGAAGCGATGATTCCAACTCCGAGATGCTTGCTTAAGTCCATAAATGGAACGCTTAAGCTTGCACACTTTCTTAGGATTTTCTGGATCAATGAAACCTTCGGGTTGTACCATGTACAACTCTTCCTCCAAAAAACCGTTTAAGAAGGCGGTTTTCACATCCATTTGCCAAATTTCATAGTCATGAAAAGCGGCGATCACTAAGATAATCCGAATGGAACGCAGCATGACTACGGGTACAAAGATCTCATCATAGTGCAAACCTGGCACTTGGGTGAAACCTTTAGCAACTAGTCGTGCTTTATAGATATCTTGTTGACCTTCCACAGAATGCTTTATCTTGTAAAGCCATTTGCATTGAAGGGGACGAACCTTAGCAGGTAAGTCAACAAGATCCCACACGTTGTTCTCATACATGGAGTCCATCTCGGATTGCATGGCCTCAAGCCATAGCTTTGAGTCAGAACTAGTCATGGCACCTTTATAGGTTGCGGGTTCACTACTCGTTAAGAGTAGAATGTCATCTATGTCATGTTCCTCGACCATACCAATGTATCTGTCCGGAGGAATAGAGACTCTTCCCGACCTCCTAGGTTCCTCAGGAATATTAACCGCAGCCGGGATTGAAGGAACTGGTTCCTCCAATGGTTGCTCGGTAATTGGTTCTGGAATCTCCGACAATTCGAAGGTTCTATCACTCTTTGCATTCTCGAGAAATTCCTTCTCTAAGAATGTCGCACTAGCCGCAACAAAAACACGTTGTTCGGTTGGCGAATAGAAGTAATGACCAAGTGTTCCTTTAGGATAACCTATAAAGTATGTCTTGACCGATCGCGGGCCGAGCTTATCCTCGTGTCTCTACTTGACATAAGCCTCGCAGCCCCAAACCCGTATAAAGGACAAGTTAGGGACCGTTCCCTTCCATAGTTCATATGGAGTCTTGTCAACAGCTTTAGACGGACTTCGGTTAAGTATTAGAGCGGTGTGAGAAGAGCATAACCCCATAATGAATCAGGTAATACCGTGTGACTCATCATGGATCGAACCATATCAAGTAGAGTTCGATTTCTCCGTTCGGATACACCATTCAACTGAGGTGTTCCAGGTGGAGTTAACTGTAAGGCAATCCCACAGTCCTTAAGGTGTTGATCAAACTCGTGAGAAAGATACTCGCCACCACGATCTGAACGCAGTGTTTTAATCTTTCTACCTAGTAGGTTATGTACCCTATTCTGGTATTCTTTGAATTTCTTAAAGGATTCACTTTTGTGCTTCATTAAGTAGACATAGCCATATCTACTTAAATTGTCCGTTAAAGTGACGAAATACCTATAGCCTTCTCAGGCGGTGATTGACATAGGCCCACATACATCCGTGTGTATGAGCCCTAATAGGTCAGCAGCGCGCATTCCAACACCTTTGAAGGAAATCCGAGTCATCTTACCGATGAGACATGATTCACACGTGCCAAATGATTGAAAATCAAAGGCCGAGATAGCTCCATTTTTGATGAGCTGTTTTACGCGTTTCTCATTAATGTGTCCCATACGGCAGTGCCATAGATACGTTTGATCTTTGTCACCAACCTTTAACTTTTTATTCATTACGTGTAATATTTCGGTGGTCTGATCTAAAACATAAATTTCGTTCATGGAGACTGCCTTGCCATAAATCATATTGTGTAATGAGAAAATGCAAGAATTATTCTCTATTACAAATGAAAAACCAAGTTTGTCAAATGCGAAACGAAATAATGTTTTTAGAAAGCGGGTACATAATTGCAGTTATATAAAGATAACTCAAATCCGCTAAGAAGCTGGATCACATATGTTCCCCTCGAGACGGCAGCCACTCGTGCTCCATTCCCGACACGCAGGTCCACCTCACCCTTTACGAGGGGTTCGATGTTTCGGAGCCCCTGCACATGATTACACAGATGAGAACCACAACCAGTATCTAGTACCCAAGTTCCGTAACTTGCGTGGTTAATCTCAATCATATGAATAAAAGTAGAAGAAGAAGACATACCAACAGGTTTAACGCGACCGCTTTTATGTCCTCATGATATACAGGACATGTACGCCTCCAATGCCCAATCTTGTGGCAATGATGGCATTCCATGTTTTCATTCTTGCTCTTTGTCGCGCCCGATGAGGTGCTCGACTCACCAGGCCCACTCTTGCTCGAACTCCGACTTCTTAAACTTCGCCTTACCTCCGCTAGGTCCGCTTTAGCTTTGCCCTTACCCTTGCCCTTGTTTGACACAACGAGAACATCCTGTTTCATGCTCCCACTGAACTTCATGTCCTTCTCGTGCATACGTACGAGAAGAGAGTGCAGTTCATGGGGACATTTCTTCAAATCATTCATATAGTAATTCGCTCTAAAGAGCGCAAAACCATCGTGGAGTGAATGAAGCATGCGGTCAATAACAATGTTCTCGCTGATCTTACAATGAAGCGTCTCCAGCTTCTCGACATTCTCAATCATCTTTGAGAATGTGTGGGCTAACTGGTTGGCCCTTCTGGAGTCTCGCATCAAAGAAGCGAGTGGTATGCTTATAGGTCACGATTCTCGGTGCTTTCGAGAATTCCTTAGTGAGCGTGGTGAAAATCTTGTTTGCACCATGGGCTATGAAGCGTTTCTGCAAATTGGGTTCCATTGCAAAAATGAGTACATTTTTAATCGCACCCGCTTCCATACAGAAATCGTTAAACTTGGAGATCTCATTAGCTCTAGCCGTGGGACCTGGGTTTGGCGGGATGGGCTCAATTAGATATTTGAGCTTTACGTCAGCAGCGGCAGCATTCCGTAATGCCGCCTCCCAGTCCGCGAAGTTTGATCCATCATTCTTCAGTCGAGTAGACTGATTCATCTGATTCATGAAGATCCGAAGCCAGGACTCACGGTCCAATGTGGCACTTGGCATTGGGTCGTTAGTTGGACCAGCCATTTCGTTATAGCAGTTTAAAAATTCGTGTTCTACACTGAAAAAGAAAGAAAAACAAAAACGAAATAAGCAACTCATCGAGGTGATTTAAGTCTATTTAAAATGTATTTTAACGTGTAGACTCAAGTACTTGCATAATTGATCTTCCTCAAGAATGATACAAGTGATCCCAAGACTCAATTTCTGTAAATTGATAAGCCAACTGTTTAGCTAACTCTTCCGTAAGAACTCTTGGTCGATAGATTTCCGTAAATCCTATCTATAATCCACCATAATCACAGGATCGTACGAGTGACCATAGTGTTGAGATAAAATAGGTCAATCGGTTCCAACTTACCCGACGTAGAAGGGGTCATATTATGCCTACCGACGAAGAAGGGACTCATTGGAGTTTGACCTATAAAGACCATTCTCAATTTTGGTTTATACGAGGAAGATCCCATCAACTTAATTTTAATTCATTTTAAGTGAACAAATAACTAGCGTCTGCGTGAATGAATTAATTTAGGTGATGGCTTAGCATAGATCGTGTGACATGAGAATGTCAAAGAAAACTAACTCGTGACCTCTATATGTGTCAGTTTTCATGCAATAATTAGGTGGTTTGGTTTTAAGCGGAATATGATGCAAATTATCGTTACGAAAAATAAATAAAAGAATGCAATACGTAAATAAAATTCCTAGTGTGGCCTATCCTAGTAAAAAGAACATAATACAACTTTGGAATCCACCGTTGGACCCGAAAAGCTTGTCTTGATGTTCCATCTTTGACCTTGCAGCGGGAGTGAGCATCCGATCTCCATCTTTGGTCTTCTCAAAATTACAATTAAAATTTACAAATATAAACCTATTTACATTCTAAATACAAAAAAAAAACTGTAATTACAAGTGAAAAATCCAAAACGGAGATACGAGATCTCAAAATACAACCAAGACCGTGTTCCATCATTATGGTAACACGTTCTACTAAGGCCACACTAAGTTACAACCGATTGTAAAATAAATAAATACGTAATAAAAGCATTCAAAATTAACGATAAATAAAATGCATCAACTAAAACAAATTTATTCGTGACATAATGCGGTAATTATGTTAAATTTATCCAAACCACCTTTTAACGATTAAAAATTATGTGATAAAACTGCTTCTATCAGTTTGATTTTAATCTATTACAATCCGTTACTTTAAATACGCTTTAAAATAACTCAATGGTACGTGTGTGAACCGTTTCACAATCATAGCGAGTGTACAATATCCGTATAAAGTACATATTAAGGCCAAAAGAAAATTTAAAACAAAAAGAATAAATTTTCAAAGCTGCCAGAACAAAAATCCCTCGATCCAGGGACAAAAGTGCTCGATCGAGGAACAAAAGGGCTCGATCGACTGAACTGCTAGTCGATCGAGAGGTATGCTAATCAGAAAGTACTCGATCGACAGTACTGGAGGTCGATCGAGGGCTTTTATCAGCAAATATGCTCGATCGAGTACGAGGACTTCTCGATCGAGCAGTGGGGTTTTAAACAGAGGGTCGATCGAGTACCGCAATTACTCGATCGAGCAAAACCAACAAGGAAGGGCTCTCGATCGAGTAGAAACATGCTCGATCGAGGGCAAAAACATTCTGAAAACATGAAACCCTCGTGAAGGCAGTTTTGACGAAACAAAAACATCTCAATTTTGATCAAAACCGCATCAAAACAATTTTACAATCTGACAAAACTTGACATATTGCTATAATCTCCGTATAAAATAACAATATGTAAAAGAACAAATCGAAAATAAGATAAATCAACCGTGTAAAAACATGTCACGGTTTCAACAAAAAAACGAAACAGCCGTGTATACATGGCACGGTTTTCGAGACAAAAACAACCGTTTCAAAATCGTTTTATGAAAAATCACAATGAAAATTTACGTGGCCTCGCTCTGATACCACTTGTAGGGTAATATCCGTATAAGACCCTTTAAATTTAGGACTATAACGTAAATTTAACATGTGAAATATGGTCATAAACGAAAAACAATGAAAAACGATAAAGCACAAGAATTAACCTTCGGTCCTAGTGCAATTCGGCAATGAGAGATCAAAGTAGACCTCCTCCTAATTGTTGCACCCAAGAACGCCTGAGAATATGCCCTTGTGCTAGAAATGTGTTGTCTAATTGCCTTGCAATATTGAGAGAACTTGCTGTGAGGTTTTATCAGATGTGAGATCTAGGTTTCAGAGAGAAATGATCTCCAAAACCCTAATTTTGTTGTCAAAATGAATTAGGTTTCAAAAGGAGAGAAGGCTCTCCTTTTGTTGCCTCGGTCCGCGGGTCACTAGAGGAGGGAGTGGGCTTTCCACTTTCTCCTCATTTAACTCGTGATCCGACTCGTCTCGCTAAAATGTATATGACGCGGTTTTTATTATAAATCGTCATCGGTTATCGGCTATTAAAATATCAACTAATAACACAGGTTAGTTGAAGTATTAATACATGTCCGACAAAGACGATATTGTATAATTAATTTATTCAATATACATTAATTAAATATAATCGTTTATATTTAATTTACGAATTAACTGCTTAATTCGCGTTAGCCCATTTTATTTAATCCGTATTAAATAAAATATCTCAACATCACGTTTGACTAATTACTAGTCAATAACTCGGACTAACTGGTTAGTCAAAATTTGCATCAACATGACTGTATTTTCATACTGTCACATCTCTCAAACGTATCCTATAGGTATGACTTTTAGGGACCAGTTGATCACCGCCATCTGTATGACAATAACGTCAAACTTATCTAGCAAGCCAACCGTTATTGATAAACGTGGATCAACTGATAATGATACCAAAAGTATGCCCTTTGATCCTTTTAGAGATTTATAAGTCCTTGCACTAACTGTTAAGGACACCAACCCCAACAAATACAAAAGTATACCCTTTGATCCTTTTAGAGATTTAAATGTTATTGCACTAACTGTAGAGGACACCAGCCCCAACAAGCTCCCACTTGTCCGTACAAGTGTATGTCTAATAACGTTATCCGCACTAACTGGAGGACACAGCTCCAACAAACTCCCACTTGTCCGTACAAGTGTATGTGCGATAACCGATTCTCATATTCATTTAAAAATTTCTCCCATTCAATGTAAAACAATTTGCAGATCCGGATCCGCAAAGGTCTTATTTTACAATCGATCTGTATCAAGAGTGGTTTCCCCGACTAGAGAGTAACTTAACAGATAAAACGAATTCGTATTCGAGCATGGCCATGCATTTCGATTCTGACTCCTCGAGTGGCCCCGAGAAATATCGAGTACACGATAAAGGTGAATATTTCCTTCAACTCGACTCCTTCCGATCTAAGCACAGCATGAAATGACCCAGAAAAATTCTACTTGGCCCCCTGTTACGGATGACCGTGAGAAAGAAACCAAAGTCACCCAAAATCTGCCTTAGTCTCAAGAGACAGTCGATAGTCAAAAGAATCGACTCTTAGGATCACCATGGAGGTCCTATCCGCGACCGGGCACCGAATGTTATAAAACATTTAGGACTCCACGTCGATGTCACAATTGTGTCCTACGAGATATCCGTATAACTCGCCTCTGTGATTCGTCAGTCAACCGTTTGACTTATGGCTCGTAGAACCCACCATCAACCAACGTCACAAAATAATTGCCAGAGTTATCAGCTCATGTTTGTTCAGTTCACTTTGTGGTGTTCAAAATTGTCGTACAATTCCACATGAAAAAAAAAATATATAAATATCAAAACGATGATGTCGTATAGAGTACACAAGAAAATGAATCTAATCCATAAAAGAGTACTACAACTCAGGAACACGTTTAATTCCCATGGAATTAACATGCCCTTCATGCTTATCTTGTCATAATGGTTATATTATCATCTGTAGCAATCTTTTCTATCACTACTTCCTTTTGCTCCACGTAATCTCGGATTAGATGAGCTTTCCGTTGTACATGTCTAGACTTGTTGCTAGACTTAGGCTCCTTAGCTTGGAAGATGGCACCTCTATTGTCGCAATAGATGGTGATCGGGTCATTCGAACTAGGCACTACAGATAGTCCTTGTAAGAATTGACGCATCCATATCGCTTCCTTTGCAGCTTCAGACGCGGCATAGTACTCGGACTCAGTCGTAGAATCTGCTGTAACACTTTGTTTGGAACTCTTCCGGTGATGCAGCGCCATTAAGAGTAAAAACGAATCCGACCGAGATTTCGAGTCATCTCGATCAGTTTGGAAGCTAGCATCTGCGTAACGATTCGCATAGCTTTTGTTCACCTCCATAAGTCAATGCCCAATCTGTAGTCTTCCGTAGGTACTTAAGAATGTTCTTTGACCATCCAATGTGATTCACCTGGATCTTTGTTGGAATCGACTTGTCATACTCAATGCATATGCCACGCCCGGACGTGTGCATATCATGGCATACATGATTGATCCTATAGCCGAGGCATAAGGAATCCGTGTCATGCGCTCTTTCTCTTCCGGTGTCTCTGGTGCCTGAGACTTGCTCAAATGCACCCCTGGAGCCATAGGAAGAAACCCCTTTTTGGAGTTAGTCATGCTGAATCTCTTTAGGATCTTTTCTATGTAAGACTCCGGACTGAGAGATAACATCCGACGTGATCTATCTCGATAGATACGGATGCCCAAAATTCTTTGTGCCTCACCCAGATCTTTCATCTGGAAATGTTTCTTCAACCATACTTTTACCGAAGTTAAGAGAGGTATGTCATTCCCAATCAGGAGTATGTCATCGACATACAATATTAGGAAGAAAATCTTGCTCCCACTCGACTCTATATATAGACATGGTTCCTCGACCGATCGAGTAAATCCATTTTCTTTTATCACTTGGTCGAAACGATGATTCCAACTCCTAGAAGCTTGCTTAAGTCCATAAATGGAACGCTTAAGCTTGCATACTTTCTTAGGATGTTCAGGATCGATGAAACCTTCGGGTTGTACCATGTACAACTCTTTCTCCAAAAAACCGTTTAAGAAGGCGGTTTTAACATCCATCTGCCAAATTTCATAATCATGAAAAGCGGCAATCGCTAAGATAATCCGAATGGAACGCAACATGACTACGGGTGCAAAAATTTCATCGTAGTGCAAACCTGGCACTTGGGTGAAACCTTTAGCAACTAGTCGTGCTTTATAGATATCTTGTTGACCTTCCATGGAATGCTTTATCTTGTAAAGCCATTTGCATTGAAGGGGATGAACCTTAGCAGGTAAGTCAACAAGATCCCATACGTTGTTCTCATACATGGAGTCCATCTCGGATTGCATGGCCTCAAGCCATAGCTTTGAGTCAAAACTTGTCATGGCACCTTAATAGGTTGCGGGTTCACTACTCATTAAGAGTAGAATGTCATCTATGTCATGTTCCTCGACCATACCAATGTATCTGTCCGGAGGAATAGAGACACTTCCCGACCTCCTAGGTTCCTCAGGAATATTCACCGCAGCCGGGATTGAAGGAATTTGTTCCTCCAATGGTTGCTCGGTATTTGGTTCTGGAACCTCCGACAGCTCGAAGGTTCTATCGCACTAGCCGCAACAAATACACGTTGTTCGGTTGGCGAATAGAAGTAATGACCAAGTGTTCCTTTTGGATAACCTATAAAGTATGTCTTGACTGATCGCGGGCCAAGCTTATCCTCGAGTCTCCACTTGACATAAGCATCGCAGCCCCAAACCCGTATAAAGGACAAGTTAGGGACCGTTCCCTTCCATAATTCATATGGAGTCTTGTCAACAGCTTTAGACGGACTTCGGTTAAGTATTAGAGCGGCTGACAGAAGAGCATAACCCCACAATGAGTAAGGCAACACGGTGTGACTCATCATGGATCGAACCATATCAAGTAGTGTTCGATTTCTCCGTTCGGACACACCATTCAACTGAGGTGTTCCGGTGGAGTTAAGCGTAAGGCAATCCCACAGTCTTTGAGGTGTTGATCAAACTCGTGAGAAAGATACTCGCCACCACGTGCCCGAGCGCAGTGTTTTAATCTTTCTACCCAAAGAGGTTCGTGACCCGATTCTCGGTATTCCTTAAATTTCTCAAAGGATTCACTTTTGTGCTTCATTAAGTAGACATAGCCATATCTACTTAAATCATCCGTGAAAGTGATGAAATACCTATAGCCTTCTCGTGCGGTGATTGACATAGGTCCACACACATCCGTATGTATGAGTCCTAATAGGTCAGCAGCGCGCATTCCAACACCTTTGAAGGAAATTCGAGTCATCTTGCCAATGAGACATGATTCACACGTGCCAAATGATTGAAAATCAAAGGCTGAAATAGCTCCATTCTTTATGAGTTGTTTTACGCGTTTCTCATTAATGTGTCCCATACGGCAGTGCCATAGATAAGTTTGATCTTTGTCACCAACCTTTAACTTCTTATTCATTACGTGTAATATTTCGGTGGTCTGATCTAAAACATAAATTCCGTTCATGGAGACTGCCTTGCCATAAATCATATCTTGTAATGAGAAAATGCAAGTATTATTCTCTATTACAAATGAAAAACCAAGTTTGTCAAGTGCAGAAACTGAAATAATGTTTTTCGAAAGACTGGGTACATAATAGCAGTTATATAAAAATAACTCAAATCCGCTAGGAAGCTGGTTCACGTATGTTCCCCTCGAGACGGCAGCCACTCGTGCTCCATTCCCGACACGCAGGTCCACCTCACCCTTTACGAGGGGTTCGATGTTTTGGAGCCCCTGCACATGATTACACAGATGAGAACCACAACCAGTATTTAGTACCCAAGTTCTGTAACTTGCGTGGTTAATCTCAATCATATGAATAAAAGTAGAAGAGGAAGAAGACATACCAACAGGTTTAACGCGACCTGCTTTTATGTCCTCATGGTAAACAGGACATGTACGCCTCCAATGCCCAGTCTTGTGGCAATGAAGGCATTCCATGTTATCGGTCTTGCTCTTTGTCGCGCCTGATGAGTTACTTGCCTCACCAGGCCCACTCTTACCTGATCACGACTTCTTGAACTTCGGTTTACCTATCGCTAGGTCTGCCTGAGCTTTGCCCTTACCCTTGCCCTTGTTTGATACAACGAGAACATCCTGTTTCAAGCTCCCACTGAACTTCATGTCCTTCTCGGTCTGTACGAGAAGGGAGTGTAGTTCATGAGGACTTTTCTTCAAATCATTCATATAGTAATTCGCTCTAAAGAGCGCAAAACCATCGTGGAGTGAATGAAGCATGCGGTCAATCACGATGTTCTCGCTGATTTTACAATCAAGCGCCACCAGTCTCTCGACATTCTCAATCATGCTGAGAATGTGTGGGCTAACCGGTTGGCCCTTCTGGAGTCTCGCATCAAAGAAGCGAGTGGTATGCTCATAGGTCACGATTCTCGGTGTTTTCGAGAATTCCTTAGTGAGCGTGGTGAAAATCTTGTTTGCACCTTGAGCTATGAAGCGTTTCTGCAAATTGGATTCCATTGCAAAAATGAGTACGTTTTTAATCGCACCCGCTTCCATGACGAAGTCGCTATACTTGGAGACCTCGTTAACTCGAGCCGTGGGGCCTGAGGGTGGCGGGAGGGGCTCAGTCAGATATTATAGCTTCCCGTCAGCAGCGGCAGCATTCCGTAATGCCGCCTCCCAGTCCGCGAAGTTTGATCCATCATTCTTCAGTCGAGTAGACTGATCCATCTGATTCATGAAGATCCGAAGCCAGGACTCTCGGTCCAATGTGACACTTGCATAATTGATCTACACTGAAAAAGAAAGGAAAAACAAAACGAAATAAGCAACTCATCGAGGTGATTTAAGTATATTTAAAATTCATTTTAATTGTGTAGACTCATTGCACTTGCATAATTGATCTCCCTCAAGAATTATACAAGTGATCCCAAGACTCAATTTCCGTAAATTGATAAGCCAACCGTTTAGCTAGTTCTTCCATAAGAACTCTTGGTCGATAGATTTCCGTAAATCCTATCTATAGTCCACCATAATCACAGGATCGTACGAGTGACCATAGTGTTGAGATAAAATAGGTCAATCAGTTCCAACTTACCCGACGTAGAAGGGGTCATATAATGCCTACCGACGAAGAAGGGATTCATTGGAGTTTGACCTATAAAGACTATTCTCAATTTTTGTTTATACGAGGAAGATCCCATCAACTTAGTTTTAATTCATTTTAAGTGAACGAATAACTAGCATTACGTGAATTAATTAACTTAGGTGATGTCTTAAAAATGATCGTG
The DNA here is from genome assembly GCF_048544455.1 of Silene latifolia. NCBI lineage: Eukaryota > Viridiplantae > Streptophyta > Magnoliopsida > Caryophyllales > Caryophyllaceae > Silene > Silene latifolia. The sequence continues at coordinate 106,363,157 of NC_133527.1, read as the reverse complement.
TGACATAAGAATGTCATAGAAAACTAACGCGTGACCTCTATATGAGTCAGTTTTCATGCAAATATTAGGTGGTTTGGTTTTAGGCGGAATATGATGCAAATTATCGTTAAAATAAAAATAAAAGAATGCAAAACGTAAATAAAAGTCCTAGTGTGGCCTATCCTAGTAAAAAGAACATAATACAACGTTGGAATCCACCGTTGGACCCGAAAAGCTTGTCTTGATGTTCCATCTTGATCCATCCAGCGGGAGTGAGCATCCGATTCTCCATCTTTGGTCTTCTCAAAATTACAATTTAAATATTACAAAATATAAACCTATTTACATTCTAAATAAAAAACTGTAATTACAAGGAAAAACCAAAACGGAGATGCGAGATCTCAAAATACAACCAAGACCGTGTTCCATCATTACGGTACCACGTTCTACTAAGGCCACACTAAGTTACAACCGATTGTAAAAATTAAATACGTAATTAAAAGCATTCAAGGCATTCAACAATAACGATAAATAAAATGCATCAACTAAAACAAATTTATTCGTGACATAAATCCGTAATTATGTTAAATTTATCCAAACCACCTTTTAACGATTAAAATTATGTGACAAAACCGGTTCTATCAACTTAATTTTAATCCATGATAAACCGTTACTTTAAATTTGCTTTAAAATAACTAAATGGTACGTGAGTGAACCGTTTCACTACCAAGCGAGTGTACAATATCCGTATAAGGTACATGTTATGGCCAAAAAAAATTTAAAACAAAAGAAATAAATTTTCAGCCGTTGCCAAAACGAAATCCCTCGATCAAGACACTGTAGTCCTTGATCGAAGAACAAAAGAGCTCGATCGAATTAAGCTGCCATTCGATCGAGAGGTTTGCCAAACAAAAAGAACTCGATCGACAGAACTTGTGGTCGATCGAGGACTTTTATTAGCAAAAACTGTTCGATCGAGTACGAGGGCTTCTCGATCGAGCAGTCAGGGTTTTAAAAGGGGGTCGATCGAGTAAAGCAGTTACTCGATCGAGTAAAAACGTGACCGAAAAGCTCTCGATCGATAAGAAATCCACTCGATCGAGACAAAAACAGTTCTGAAAAATTAAAACCCTCGTGAAAAAGATTTGACAAAGCAAAAACAATGGCAATTTTGACCTAATTCGTACAAAATTAAATCAACAATTGACAGAACTTTGACATATTGCTATAATGATCGTGTAAAATAACAATATGCAAAAGATCAAAACGAAAACAAGATCAGACATGAACAATCATGTCACGGTTTTCAAAAGGAACAGAAACGAAAGAGCCGTGTAAACATGGCACGGTTTTCAAGTCAAAACTAGATCGTTTCAAATCGTTTTAATGAAAATCACATTGAAAAATTTACGTGGCCTCGCTCTGATACCACTTGTAGGGAAATATCCGTAAAATTCCCTTAAATTTTAGGACTATAACGTATCTTTAACATGTGATTATCGTCATAAAACATAAATACAAGAGAAACGATAAGGAATAAAGAATCAACCTCGGGTCCTTGAGTATTCGGCTAAGAATAGAAATCAACAGAGATTTCCTCCTAATCGTTGCACCCAAGACCGTCTGAGACTATGCCCCTTGTGCTAGAAATGCTCTCTAATTGCCTTGCAATATTGAGAGAGCTATTGTGAGTTTTCTTGATGTGAGATCTAGGATTTTCAGAGGAAAATACTCTCAAAACCCTAATTATTTTGTAAAATGAGATGCTTAGCTTACAAAAGAGAGAGAGCCTCTCTTTTGTTTGCTCGGCCAACCGTGAGCCCTCATGGGGAAGTGGGCTTCCACTTCCTCTTAATTTTAACTCGTGGTCCGGCTCGAAAATGCTAAATGTATATGACGCGATTTTATTATAAATCGTCATCGGTTATCGGTTATTAAAACATCAACTAATAACACGGATTAGTTGAAATATTAATACATGTCCGACAAAGACAATATTGTATAATTAATTCAATATACATCAATTAAATATAATCATTTATATTCAATTTACGAATTAACCGCTTAATTCGTCTTAGCCATTATTATTTAATCCGTATTAAATAATCATCTCAACATCGCGTTTGACTAATTATTAGTCAATGACTCCGACTAACTGCTTAGTCAATTTTGGCATCAACATGACTGTATTTTCATACCGTCACATCTCTCAAACGAATCCTATAGGTGTGACTTTTAGGGACCAGTTTATCACCGCCATCTGTATGACAATAACGTCAAACTTATCTAGCAAGCCAACGTTATTGATAAACGTGGACCAACTGATAATAATACAAAAGTATACCCTTTGATCCTTTTAGAGATTTAAATGTTATTGCACTAACTGTAGAGGACACCAGCCCCAACATGCTTGGTACCCGATCGAGGTATGTTTCCCTCAGTTCTTTGCTCATTGTTGTTCTCTGTTTTACGGTATAAGGGTTTGTTACCTTCGACATGGTTTCCCGTTGTAGGGTGTTGAGGAGCTCATGGGGACCCATCCCCCAGCTTTCACGGTGCAGACCACTTTCCAGGGGCTGAGTGGTGAGGAGCTGCAGTTGCGTCTGCAAGAGCCTGCGATTCCTGAAGTGAACGACGTCCGCATGTAGTGGAGGTTGACGGTTTTGAGGGTGAGGTTCTAGTTTGAGCCCTCCTTCCTGTTTGTATTTTGCTTTGTGTGTTGTTGTTTTCTTGAAAGGTTTTTGTTTTGTTGTATGGGTGTTGACCGTTAGTCATCAGGCTTTGTGGCAGATGACTAACCGGTAGAGGGCACATGCTGGTGACCTAGCTGCGAGGGAGTCTCGGCTAGTGTAGGTGCCTTTTGTTGGTTGTTTTGGTGTTTTTCTGTGTTGCATTTTATGTTTAGATCTTACCGACCTGTTTTTGTGTTTTGCAGAGTATTGCGGATCTGTCGGAGCTTGCTCGGGTCCATGCTGAATTGGACGTGGCGAGAGCGACGATCCAGGCACAGAAGCTCGGACACACCACTCGAGATCAGGAGTTGAGGCGTCGCTGAGATCGCTTCTCTTAGGGCTCGGTTGGCCGAGGTGGAGGAGTTTCGTGTCACGATGGAACGAGAGACGCTGGAGAGTTCTTCTGAGAGGACGTCGGAGCAGGAGGTGGTGTCTGGTTTGCCCGCGACACCTCGTGAGACAAAGGCTAGTCTGCCGTGAGGCGCTGAGTAGTTGTAGTTGTTTGCCCGGGTTTTGGACTTTGATTTGTATCTGTTGTATATTTTGCTTTAGGTGGTCTGTATATATGTGTTTTTGGTACAGTTTGTTTGTCTTTGGCTTTCTTGTGTCATATTTCGGAGAAGCATGGTCAACGATTGATTCCCCATTTGCTTCAGCGTTTGTTCCTGCATTGTTAGTGTAGAAAATAGGCAACAGGTAGCACATACGCATACACGTAAACATGCAAAGTATTTGTTGAAAACAAAAATAACCACGATGATTCGAAGTTAAAATTGAAATTGTTTGTTAAAAATGAATTTTGAAAATTCCGCGACAAGGCGTCACGTTCGGATTTTTCAAATCGAATTAATTTGAAATTTCGAGAAATTAATTCGTCTTTGAATTATGTCGCATCGAATTTTGCCAAAATTGATTTGCAACTCGAAAATTAAAATTCGAACCGTCATGGATGAATTTCAAAAGAGATTTTCCGAGTGTGTTGATTTTGATTTTTGCAAGCTCAAGGCTTGGATTTGTAAAAGTGTTTAGAGAAAAATTGATGTTATGTATCAATTTTGATTTTTGTGGTAATGCCAATTTTTTTTGAAATTTTCGATGACATGGAAACAATCCATCGCGGATTGGGGCGACTGGCCCTTCCCCCATAAAGAAAAGAAGACAAAAACCCGTATTTTTAAAGCTGCGTCATGGAAACCATGTTGGATTTCGTAAAACGTGAATTCAAGGAAATGTGAGTGTGATAAAATACAAAAATTTCCAGGCAAGCCTGAAGAGGAGTGAGTCTTAAAGCGAGAAAAACGATGCGCCAGAAAGAATGTGTACATGGGTCGCGCACACCCGCGCGTTGGTCTCGAGGCGGCAACACTTCTCCCACGGAACCTTGGGTTGCCAAAGCACGTCATGGGCCGTTACCGATTGGTGAGGCATTGAAACCGGTGAAAGGTCGAATAAACCTGCATTTGTGGAGTTGCCACCAATTTATTGTGGAAAAATTGGAAATCGTTCGAATGCTCGTGCCACGTCAGGACACAAAGTAATGACATGAACACTACGAACTCGTTACCCTTAGCATTCTATGTCTAGATGGATTCTCGAAAATGCCAATGGACACGGATGTACAGAGATAACTGAGTAAGGGGTGAGGGTACGTATTAGGAAGCTCTTTAATTTGAACACCTAATCCCGCCCGCCTCGATAGCGGCCTCTACTAATGATTAGGGAAATCGTTCATATTTGATATGTCGTCGATGTAAATGCATGCAATGCAACTTCCAATGTTTTAGTCCTAGCATGTGAATTAAACTAAGTCGGTTAACACGTAATTTATTACTCAGTATGGGTCGAAGTCGGAAGTTAAATTCAATTACATGTAAAAAATCAAAAAACTAAATCATACATAATAATAACAAATACGATATATAAATTACAATAATTACAATGATTACAAAGCTTATTTGATCTACGACAAAAGCACGCTCAAAGCGGGATTTCGAAGAAGGAAAGAAAATAAAATTAGAAATAGAAGTATGAAAAATGTGTCAGATTAGGAGCGGTAATATGATTAATAGTCAATTTAATGCGTACTTAGGAGCTACGTCAGACCGAGAAAGAGTTTAGGGACAGAAGCCAACCCAGAATAGGCGCAGCATCTGCTGCGTCCTCTAGAAGAGGCGCAGCTCTTCCTGCATCTGTTTTTGAGGTGGGCTCTATCTGTGAAGTCAGAACCGCGGATTGTTAATGTTCATTGGTGAATTTAAGGTCAATTATTGATATTAGAGTCAAGTAGAGGTGATTTAATTAATTACATGTATCTGGAACGGTTATAAAACAAATTAAAGACGAAAACTTACAGCGATTTACATGATTATACGATGAACTCGTGTCGGAACACAAAAAGAACTTTTCACTTGAAAACGAAATAGAATATAATAAATTGAAATCAAATAAAGAAAATTATATACAAAAGATGAATTCCAGAGACTTGATATGAACGAATCGAACCTCTAAAATCTGGGTTTGAAATAATGACAAAAACCCGAAAATATTAATTATAAGGGATTCAAGTCGAATTAATCGTTATAATTTGAAAAGGATTAATAAAGACATGATTTATGTACTGATACGAACAAAAGAAATAAGAGAAATAAGAAAGTTGCAGAAGGTCGAGGAAGAAAAAGAAGGGCAGGAGCAGTGGCGGCCTCAGGAAGAGGCGCAACATATGCTGTGATTCTTCGAAGAGGCGCAGCTGCTGCTGCGTTTCTTCTCAAGTCAGACCTCCGCTGTTTTGTAAATACGGGTTTGAAAGATGGTTTTTAGACAGGTTTTGAATGTGCTTTTGATATAAACCTTATATTAATGATACAAAATAAAAGTAAAATAAATAAAATGGGATTTTACACCCTCAGACTTACATGTTTGACGAAACGAGATTCACTAAAGTTATTGTTTAGTGATTGCTCGACTCGAATATGCGTGGAAAGTGCCCTTGTTAAAGGATTTGAAAGATTGATTAGATTGATTAAGTGGAGTTGGTTAAATTGGTCGGTCTATGCACCGTGACTGTGACTCAGAATGATCTGAGCTTACGTGGTCGATTGATCAAGCACGTAGGCGTCGAAAGCAAAAGCATGGTCTAGAATGCAAAGAGAGAAGAGTAGGGCGGACACTCGCATGCCAAATATGGAGACCAAAGGTCTCTATTTATACGACACACACGAAGGAGTTTAGAAATGACACGGATACGGAAATAAATCACGGAAATATTCTGGAAAGCATGGAAAGAGGGATGGGGAAGAGGCTCGGCAGCCACTGCGACCCTTGGAAGAGGCGCAGCACCTGCTGCGTCATTTCCCTAGAGGTTTCCTCCTCAGCAAGAAAGATTTCCGTATCGGCGTGTAGATGACGACCATGAGGTTGACTCGAGTTTTTGAGCTATCACTTGTCGATGAACTTATGAACTGTCATAAAATCGTTCCGCATATCAAACATGCGGCCCAATAATCACAGGGTGGTTGGCGGGAGGTGCAGAAATGAGGTATCTACAGAGTCCCCACTTTGACTGAGGCTTGGACAAGGCGAAAGTCAATAGTATACCATCAGGTCAATCGTTATAACCTGACGACTATGGCGACGCGAGGCGGCTCAAGGGGTCTGAGCTAAGGACCTGTCGTCGGGAACATTTTAGAGTCTGTCGACTACCGGGGCGGGTCATTTAAAGTCCATTAGACTACGTAAGGTAACTCGCTAGGTGTGTAATCATGTTGTTTCCACTTAAATAATTTAACACAATTTAAACACTATACTCCCTCCAATATTTCGGTCCATATAAGATAAAATGGGTTCTATTTTATCTTTGTCAATTTATCAATTTGTCACATGTCACAAGTCATGTAAAATTGTCATGCTTTTTTAACATATTAAAAATCAACGTATTAATAAAAATACGTCATGTACAAAATCGACTTAGTAATTCATAATTACTTGTACCAAAATGGTTTACTAATTATAAGTCACAACGTCTTGTATTAATAATAAATTATTCATTCAGTTTCAATTGTTTCTGTAAACAATAATTTCATCTAAGCAATAAAAAAATTCGATTACTTAGACCGTGTCTAATTTAATCAAATTACAACGAGACACGTAAATATTACTTCCAAAATCGCCCGTCAATTTTAAGTAATTTAATTGACTCGTATCGTCATACGATCAATTAAATATTCAATTAAGAGTGTTACCCTTTAGGTATGACCTAAGGGGATCAACTGATCACCACCGTCGCACGACAGTAATGTCAAACTCTAGTCAGCCAATCATTACCGATATGTGTGGACCAGTTGACTGTAAAATATTACATCCCACATGTATTCTTAAAAATGAGATTTAAATATATGATCATCATGATCGACAGTTGTGATCGCATTATTGTCAGAGGACACATATAACAACAGGGGAATCTGCCTGTGTCGGTCCTTAAGCAAACTCTGTCTCTAGAGAAATACGTGGGCTATGAGCGGCAACGAACACTCGCTGGGAATATATTGACGATTATGAACACCTTGATCGTCATAGAAGAAACTTTGAGCAATACCGCAAAACACTGTTGGGGAGAATCGACGATTAGGAACATCTTGATCGTCATGGAAGAAACCTTGAGCAATACTGCAAAATACTGATGGGAAGAATTGACGATTAGGAACATCTTGATCGTCATGGAAGAAACCTTAAGCAATACTGCAAGATACTGCTGGGGAACACATTGATGACTCTGTCGGGGTTGAATCATATGCTGAAGAACATATCGTTGACTATGTCGGGGTTGAATCATAACTCTTGCTGGGATGACTCTGTCGGGTTCGAATCATAACTCGGGTTCGAATCATACGTTGGGGATAAAGATAAAAAGTATCGAATCAACAACGATGCGTCTATAGCACCACTGAAGAAAATAAATCAACAATGATGCGTCCTTATCATCGTTGAGGAAAATAAAGTTATAAGTCGACAACGGCACGTCCTTACCACCGTTGAGGAGAAACTAAAGTTATAAGTCGACAACGGCACGTCCTTTGTACCGTCTAGGAGAAAATCTGCTCGAATCCGCTCGGGTCGTTACTGTTGACGATGCCCATGGGGCATGTGTGGTACTTGGGCGAGCGTTTAGCTCGACAGTGCTCCCGCGACGCTTTCACGGTTCCCATCGATCCTCCACGGATGATGTTTAGGGAGCCTCCGGAGACTAAGAGGGCGACGGACCTAGCCGGTGCGAGTGGTGATGCTCCCCTTCCTTCTGGCGAGGAGTATGCCGAGTTTGTTCGTCAGAGGTTGGCGTACTGGCCGATCGTGGTAAGCATACTAACCGTTTATTTGATAAAACTGATGAATGATCATCAAAATAACTGAATCACTTGAACTTTGCAGGAGATTGAGGTGGCGGGCGTTGAGCCCGCAGCTTTTTCAGAGACACTGGAGTACACTAACTCGATGGGCATGACGACAATCTCGGAGATTCGTGTCTTCGACAAGGCGGTGACCGACGCTGGCTTGGACGAGTGGCAGCACATAGTGAGGAGGGTAAGCCCCCAGCTTTGGTTGTCTTTTGAACTTTTATGCTTTATTACATATGAATGCATTTGCTTGAACTTTCTCTGTATTTGAATGAAGGTGGCACCGTCCACGCACGTGGAGCTATGGAGGATGGCCAACCGGCTGCGAGCTACAACCATCGAGGCCCTTGTTGGTGGCTCTGGGAGGCAGGTATTAACCTTTCGCGCCCGTTTCTTCTATGTGTAGGGAGCGTAGCTTGGAGCGTGAGCTAGCGCAGTCTCAGGAGGAGACGGCCCACTTGTTGAGAGAGCTCGAGGTTAGAGACGCTGAGATCACCGCCCTCAAGGCTACAGTAGCTGAGCCGAGGGGTCGCCAGGACTAGTTAGCTGGCTGTTTGTTGTACATTTGTACATTTCTTTTGATGTCACTTTGGGCAGGAGCCCGTTCATTTTATCTTTTTTGGTTGTAAATATGATAGCTTGTGTGCCATTGCTACTGGGTGTTTGTTGTATCTGTAGGTTAGCTTAAAAAAACAGGTTTGGCATGCGACGGTTTGCGCCGTCATGCTGTCGAAATTCACGTAGAAAATCACATAGCAAAGCATATAAATAAAAGGAATTAACTTAAATAAATGGCCTAAACAAGCGCGAAAATAAAAAAAGGTGCCCGAAAATGGACAAAAATGAAAAAAGTGTCCAAAAATGGACAAAAATGACGCGACCGGACGGTAGAGAGGGCTACCCCCTATAAAATGGAATTAAAGAAATGTCTAAGTGTATTATAAATATTTTGAAAAGAGGTAGTGAAATGATTCCCCGAAAAGAAAAAGAAAATAAAAATGAGTAAGTGTGTGTATATGGCAAAAATGTCGATGTTGCGTCGAAAAGCGAACCCGCCGCAATTAGGAAACACAAATTTGGCAATTACACGGAATTACCGAATTAAATCCTTATAGGAATAGAAAATTTTAACTAAAACGAAATTAGGAAAAATCCATGGCCGTCAAACGAGGAAAAGGACATGCGGAAGTGGCGCAGCAGGAGCTGCGATCCTTCGAAGAGGCGCAGCAACTGCTGCGTCATTTCCCCAGCTTGTCCGTCTTCAGCTGAAATTAGGAAACAGCGAATAGTATAAATAGAGACCTCGTTTGAGCTTCTATTCTCACAATTCTTTCTTTCTCGTCCTCGTCTATTACATAAAATTTCTTATAAAATTCTCAAAACTTCCAACAAAATATGGATGCCTTTGAAAATCGCATTAGGGAGTGGACGAATGAATTCATAAATACAGAGAAACATGAAATGGGTGCTTTTAATTTGGGTTCAATCATAAGTTTTAAGCTAGTGAAGGTTGTGAGGTCCTTTTTGGATGCTTGTCTTGAATATCGGGACCTTAATTTCCATGTATTTGCCTTTCCGGGAGGCGAAATTTGGCCTTTTCCTGAAGAAATTGCTGCGGTTGGAGGATGGGACGCAGAAAGTGTCCCGGTTATACCTCTTAGCTCTCAAGCGCATAAAAACAAATTTAGGGACTTGCTTGGGTTGACCAAGGCTGAGGTGGACCATCTTGTGACCTCGAAAGGAGTCGGCATGTTTGATTTTGTTGACCGATTGATAAATAGGGAGGACCTTACTATCTCTTATGTTGCGAGGCGGCGAGCTTATGGATTCTGCCTTCTTCGCTGTTATATCCTTCGAGGGTATGTGGACCAAGAGATGAGGGGTGACCCTCAATTTCTAGGCATAGTGGAGCTAATGGAACTGCGCAGGAGCCTAGCGTGCTTGATTCTAGGGGAGACCATCCTTGGCTTGGACAACAGGAAGGCGAACCGCGAGCTTCCATATCTTGGGAGTCCTATCATTTTATAAGTAAGAACCCGTTTTTGTCCTATTTGGCCGTTTTATTATTTTCGTCGATTTTTTTTTGGTTTATTTTTTTTTTTTTGGCCGAATATAGGACTGACTCCCATCTCTTGTTCTTTGCAAATTTGGCTGATGGAGAGACTGCCGATGATCGAGCCCTCAGTTGACGTGGTAGGATCACGCTCCCGATCGATTCCAATGAGAATGAGGCTGTACATGGTGGACTTCACTCGAGTATGCGATTATTGGGAAAATAAACTGAAAGGTATAGGTGGGCCCTTGATCAGGTGAATAGTGCCATGGTGGCATCTCAGATCGGTGACTGGAGTATCATCCTTGGATTCGACGCGGTCCATTCGCGTTCCCGGCATCGAATTCATGGTCCATACTTTTCTGGAGAGATTGATGAGGCAAGTGGGCTTAAGACAGAAAATCCCGAAGCTAGACATCGTCCCTCAAACTACCTTGGCACATACAGCAGAGTCTTGTCGGGAGTGGGCAATTCATTGGGCCTAATGGAAATGTGGTTCATACCCATCCCGGTTGGCTCATTATGTGTATCTGATTCATATCTGCAATGGAGGAAAGCTGACACCCCTGAGGAGTGTGAGAAGCTAAGGAAACACGAGCCTGTAGACAGCAAAATCCGTGAAGTGGCGAAGGAGAACCAAAGGTACTTGACTGGGGAGGAAGAAGAGGCCGGATACCGGGTTGCTCGTTCGTCGAAGAAACCAAAGAGTGCCCCTCCTGAGAAGATGGTGGTGGATCGAAATGGTAATGCTAGACCGCTAGAACGACCGTTGGTGATTAGGTCGGAAATAACGCAAGAGCGTCCCGCTCGTGGTCGAGACAAGAAATATGACAAGGGTGACAAAGGCAAGGGGAAAATGAAAGAATAGCCTTAGTCATTTAATAATAGTATTATTTATTATTATTTGAGTTGTAATAAATGGTGCGGTTTTTTGAATCCTAGCCTAGCATTTTAATTTCAGCATTTTAAATTATATGTATTTTGCGTATTACTATTATTTATTTATGGAACAATGAATAAAAGATTTATTAGTTAAGAAACTTTCATGAAATTCCTTTATTTATTCTTGTCGAATTTCAAATGCAACATGCAAATGTCCTTCTATTTTTATTTTGAAATGACGGGTTGTATCCTATTAGGGATTGCCTACGTATTCATTAGAAAAAAATGAGACCGACCTTGTGCGTAGTTTGAGAAAATGTAGAAGAATAAATGTTCGAAGCAAGAGCTTGTAATGAACTTATAAAATAAGCATGTGCTTTACTTACTCCTAAGGAAGTGCAATTTAACTTATTTGATGATATGAGGATGTCAGAATGTCAAAACGCAAGAGCGTGATGTCATAAGCTTTTAGCGGGCCAGGGGCCGGTATTATTTCGTGTTGCATGAGCGGCACGTGGGTCACACGAGGTGCATTTTATCTTATTTCTAAGGGTAGTACCGTTTCCATTGGTCTAGGTTGGTAGGGTTAGAAAACTCATTCCCTTCTAGGTCTGTGGTCTTAACTGCACCCCTTGAAAGTATGGACTTGACTAGGAATGGTCCTTCCCAGTTAGGCTTAAATTTCCCACGTGGATCGACAATTAAGAGAGCTCTGACTGACTTGAGTACTAAATCTCCTTCCTTGATATTTCTGGGTTTGACACGTTTTTTAAAGGCTCGTTTGATACGTGCTTGGTATGTCTGCACATTATGTAATGCACCGAGCCTTCGTTCGTGCAAGAGGATGAGTTCGTCATACCTGTCCTTTTTCCAATCAGCTTCGGGAATTTGACTTTCGAGTAGAATGCGCAGAGATGGGATCTCTAGCTCCACTGGTTGTACAGCTTCTATGCCGTAAGTCAAATAGAAAGGAGAAGTCCTACTGCGCGTCCTAACTGACGTGTGATATCCCCATAATACAAAGGGTATTTTGCTAGGCCAATCGCGATAATTGTCGATCATTTTCTTGAGGATTGTGATGACATTCTTGTTAGCTGTCTCTACCGCGCCATTAGTTTGAGGTCTGTATGGCGAGGAATGGTGATGCTTGATCTTATATTTGGCTAGCAATTATGCAGCTTCGGCTTGAAAGTGTGATCCATTGTCACTGATGTAAGATGCTGCTTCGACCAATTTAGTAAAATAGTCCCTGGCTACTAAAATGAAACAGTGACCTCCCGTCCCAGCAGGAGTGATCTTCCCGATGATGTCTATTCCCCAAGCAGAAAATTGCCAAGGAGATGTCATGGTTTATAGCATTGATGGAGGAACATGTTGTACATTCCTGAAGATTTGGCAGTTATGACAATGCCTAACATATTTGGTGCAGTCTGACTCCATTGTCGTCCAGTAATACTCTAGACACGTAATCTTCTTTGTCATCATAGGTCCACTCATGCGAGGACCGCATTCTCCATCATGAACTTCATCCATCACTTTCTGCCCGTGTGAACGATCAAGGCAATGCAAGACGACACCAAGAGGTGTTCTTTTGTACAACTCTCCTGCATGAGGAGGTATTGAGAGGCAAGTAGGCGTATGGCGCGTTGTCCCCTCTTATCCATATCTGGTGGGTATGTACCGTTGAGCTTGAAATCGAGAACGGCTTGGAGCCAAGGTTCCTCTGGGTTTACCTCCTCATCTGTAAGGAAGTGTACATTGGCTGGCTCTGATCGTCTGTTCAATGCACAAGGGCATTTTAACCATGTCGCCTGGTATATTAATCAAGGATGCGAGTTTTGCAAGAGCGTCAGCAAACTGATTTTCTTCGCGAGGAAGGTGTAGGTAAGTAACCTGATCGAAGAGATTAGCGACTTGATCTATCCTGGCCTGATAGGGTGCTAGACTTTCACTTTGGATTTTCCAGGATCCAGCTGATGTGACCATAATTAGCGCATATTTAGTCCTCGAATTAGCCTTGTTCCCATGCTTTTTAATGCATATTTGGGTCATTTATTGTCTTTAGTTCTTTGTTTTGCATATCCTTTGAGGTTTTGTGTCCTTGGTAGGAAAGGAGTGCAAACCTTGCATTTTCATAGCAAAATGAGACTAAATTGACTGAATTCAATGACCAAGCATCAAGGAGAGACAAGATTAGATGGCCTTTGGACATATTATAGTAGTTGGGCAATGATGAGGAAAGATCCTTGCATCCCCAAGGAAATCCCCAAGGATTTTATGAAGGAAAGGAAGAAAAGAAGAAATAAGTAAAGCTGTCCAGCAATCCGTGCGGATTGACTGGAAGACGCCCGTCCTCCACCTCCACAATCCGGCCGTCTTCTCCCAAAGACGCCCGGGCAGCAAGACCAGAAGACGCCCGGATTCCCTTGAAGACGCCCGTGCAGAGACTGCTAAATCCGGCCGTCCCCTGCCTAAGACGCACGGATTCCAAGACAGCAAGATTTCGTTTCTTCAAGCTTCAATGAAAGATGCCCATCCTTCGAAAAATACCGGTGTTTCCCTGCTCAAATCTCAAAAGCGTAATTACTAGTTTAGCCCTTAGTTAAACCCTAATGCATCCACCTAATTTCCACTATAAATACCCCATTAGTCTAATTAGAAGAGCATGTTCTTCTTATCAATTCTTAGAGTAGTTAATATCCATCAAATATCTCATTAGTTTTGTAATCAACAATTAATCAAATTTTAATACAAGTTTTATTTCGTTAATCTCTCTTTTGTTCATCCTTTATTTTGGGTAATTTAAGATTATTTGGGTTATTATTGGGAGATTGACAACCTCTCAATCAAGCATCAAGTACTTCTTTTATTCTTTGCTTTATTATTGGAATCATTAGTAGGTATAATTCTCTTAATCCCTTTTTAATTGTTGTTAATTACTTTCATTTGTTCATCATGCTTCATTTTGTTGGTATGATTGACAACCTTGCTAGCATGATCAATATGATAATGAGTGAGTAGTGACCTAGCTAGGGTTAATGGGTAATTAGGGGAAACCAACATGGGGAATGATTCATGCTTAAATTAATATGCTTTCATGGTTTATTTGCTTGCTTGTTTTGATCTCAACTCATGCACATATTATGTTTGATGAAATACGAGCCTATGAATCCTTGCATTTTTTACCCATCACCTATCTTTTCAATGAGACTTGTAAGACATAAACCAACTCGAGTCTCATTAGACCATGCATGTTGTTGAGTGGGGAAGACTAAGTCGACTTGTAGGTGTTGTACAATCTAATCGATTCGGCTCCGGGACCCAAACCTTCCTAGGATTGTAAGATATAACCCAACTCAATCCATCACAACAATAATTGCTTGCTTATAATTTGAGAACATGTTTGTATGATCAATTCCCATGAATCCCCTATGACCCCATGACACCCTAGTGCTTTTTATCAACTGTTTACAACCCTTTTATTCATCTTGCTTATTTACTTTCATTGCTATTTAGTTTAGTGACCTTCTACATCAACCCAAATTGTGACACCCCTAAGACACCACTAGTTTCAATAGAAATCTCATCTCAATTCCCGTCCCTTGGGATCCGACCTTTACTTGCCTCTTTAATAATTTTAGAGTTGTTTGTGAAGTTATAAATTGTGTTTTGGTCTAGGTGCTCCTAACGACAAGTTACCGAAAAGATTTAGTCCGACCAAAAATGGCGCCGTTGCCGGGGACGGTGTTAACTTGATTTAGATTTTCTTATATTGTTATTAGTTGTGTCTTTCTTTGCCTTGAGGAAGTAAAACTCCTCAAGGTTTGTTCTAATTGTTTTCAAGATTGTTCGATATTTTGTAAGATGGACCTTATAGATTGTTTTGTAGAGGACCACTTAAGTATACCTTTCTTCAAAGATCCCATGCAAGCATTGGAAGCCGTGGAAGCAAGTGAGGCTAAAAATATGTATTGGGAATTGGAGGTGGATCTTTTTGAGGCCGCTCTAGCTAATAAAGAACTTACTCATGCACAATCCGAATTAGTGCATAACATCCTTGTGGAAGCATGTCAACCCATAGAAGATGAGCAATCCATATTAGAAGATATTTTACAAGCTCAAGAGCAAGAGGAACCCATCATGGAATTTGAATGTGATGAGGTTGATGAGAATGAAGAGCAAGTTGAATATGCTATGAGAATGGAATGTCTAATGGAGATGGAGCAAATTCTCAATGAAACTCCAAAGGAGGAAAGTGAGGTACAAACTCCTACTTTAAAACCCCTTCCCCCAAATTTGAAATATGCTTACCTTGATGAATCAAAGACCAAACCCGTGATTGTTCATGATAGACTTGATGAGAACCAATTGGGAAAATTGGTTGATGTGTTGAAACAACATGAGAAGGCTATAGGTTATAGTCTAGATGACCTTAAGGAGATAAGTCCCAACTTTTGAATGCATAGAATTCATCTAGAGGAAGACCATAGACCTACCATTCAACCTCAAAGAAGATTGAACCCCCACATGCAAGAAGTTGTCAAAGGAGAAGTTCTGAAATTACTTGATGCGGGAATCATATATCCCATATCGGACTCTTTGTGGGTTAGCCCCGTCCAAGTGGTACCTAATAAAGGAGGTACCACGGTAGTGACAAATGAAAAGAATGAACTAATACCCACAAGAATGATCACCGGTTGGCGTATGTGTATTGACTATCGAAAATTAAACTCCGCAACAAGAAAGGATCATTTCCCCTACCATTCATTGACCAAATGCTTGAGAGGTTAGCCTCCAACAAATTCTTTTGTTACCTTGACGGGTATTCGGGATTCTTCCAAATCCCTATACACCCGGATGACCAACATAAGACCACCTTCACATGCCCTTATGGTACTTTTGCATATAGGGGGATGCCTTTTGGTTTATGTAACGCCCCCGCCACTTTCCAAAGATGCATGATGAGTGTCTTCTCCGATTATTTAGAGACCATAATGGAAGTTTTTATGGATGATTTTAGTGTTTTTGGAAAGGATTTTGACTCATGTTTGCATAATCTTTATCTTGTGTTGCAAAAATGTGAAGATGTTAGTCTCGTTTTAAATTGGGAAAAGTGTCACTTCATGGTCAATGAAGGAATTGTTTTGGGTCATTTAATTTCGGAAAAGGGCGTCGAGGTCGATAAAGCTAAAGTTGAGGTGATAGAGACACTCCCACCTCCCGTGAATGTTAGAGGGGTGAGAAGTTTTCTCGGTCACGCGGGTTTCTATCGCCGTTTCATAAGGATTTTTCAAAAATAGCGAAACCACTCACTCAACTTTTGCTTAAAGATGCCCAATTCCTTTTCACTGATGAGTGTGTTTAAGCCTTTAATAGAATCAAGGAAGCACTAATCTCGGCACCGATCATTCAACCTCCAAATTGGGAACTACCATTCGAGATTATGTGTGATGCTAGCACCTACGCCGTTGGAGCGGTTCTTGGCCAACGGGTAGGAAGAGCTCTTCATGCCATCTATTATATAAGCAAGACTCTTGATCCCTCCCAGGTGAACTATGATACCACCGAGAAAGAGCTTCTTGCCATTGTCTATGCTTTGGACAAATTCCGTTCCTACTTGCTTGGATCCAAGGTGATTGTCTTTTTGGATCACCGTGCTCTCCGACATCTCCTGATAAAGAAGGAGGCAAAACCAAGGTTGTTGAGATGGATTTTGCTTCTTCAAGAATTTGATTTAGAAATAAGAGACAAGAAAGGAGCCGAGAATGTAGTGGCGGATCACTTGTCAAGGATCCGGTTTCATGATGAAAATGGAGAAACCCCGATCAATAACTCATTTCCCGACGATATTTTGATGGCCATTCAAAAACAACTTGAAAGGCACATCACCCCATGGTTTGCCTATTACGCTAACTATATTGTTGGAAAATTACTCCCTCCAAATTTGAATCACAACCAAAGGAAGAGATTCCTATTCGAAGTAAAGAGGTACTTTTGGGATGACCCAAACCTCTACAAGGAGTGTAGCGATGGGCTCTACCGGAGATGCATCCCTCAATGGGAAGTCCAAGGAATCTTGGAAGGGTGTCACTCATCACCCTACGGTAGGCACCATGGAGCATGGAGAACCATTGTAAAAATTCTTCAATCGGCCTTCTATTGGCCTACAATGTTTCAATACACAAGAGAATTCATCATTCATTGCGATGCTTGTCAAAGAATGGGGAATATCTCTTGGAGGAACGAAATGCCGCAAAGGGGCATTCTAGAGGTGGAGATCTTCGATGTTTGGGGGATCGATTACCAAGGTCCTTTTGTGACATCCAATGGGAATAAGTACATCCTTGTGGCCGTAGACTACGTCTCAAAGTGGGTGGAGGCAATTGCCACTCCGAATGATGATGCAAAAACAGTCACCAAGCTCTTCAAGAAGATAATCTTCCCAATATTGGAGTTCCTAGAGCAATTATAAGTGATGGAGGAACGCATTTCCATGAGAAAAAACTTGCATCTCTTTTGACCAAATACGGTGTCCAACATAGAACCGGCTTGGGATATCATCCACAAACAAGCGGTCAAGTTGAAGTTTCAAATAGAGAGATCAAACAAATCCTTGAGAAAGTTGTGAACAAGACCCGGAAAGATTGGAGCACAAAGCTTGATGATGCTCTTTGGGCTTATAGGACGGCCTATAAGACTCCCATAGGAGCCTCCCCTTACAAGCTTGTCTATGGAAAAGCATGTCATTTGCCAATCGAATTGGAGCACAAAGCTTTTTGGGCAATCCGAGCACTTAATCTTGATCTCAAATTGAGTGGTCAAAAAAGGATGATTCAAATTCAAGAGTTGGAGGAATTCCGACTACAATCCTATGAAAATGCAAAGATTTACAAAGAAAGAACGAAATTACTCCATGACAAGAGAATAAGACAAAAGGCCTTGCACAAAGGGGACAAAGTCCTTCTATTCAATTCCCGCTACCGACTTTTTCCGGGAAAGTTGAACTCTAGATGGATTGGTCCCTATGTGATAACCGAAGTTGTAAAATATGGAGATTTTGAACTCAAGGCGGAAGATGGAAGCAAGTTCAAAGTCAATGATCAAAGATTGAAGCCATACTATGAAGGAGCGTTTATTGGAGAGGTCGAGGTCACCTACCTCGGGCCTTCTCATCCTTGAAAGAACCAACAAAGGGAGAGTTTGGTGGAGTCCTCCCTAAACCACCACTTGTAAATATACTAACCCGCTAACCCGCTAACCCGCTAACTTGTATTTATAATTTTATTGCATTTCTCTAATAATAATAATAAACATAAGCTCTTTTCATGAGAGTAAGTGAGGGAGGGTCACTAACGAATTTTTAATGAAGGAAGGAATCAATTTTCAAGTGTGGGGAAGCGTCTATGAGAGGAAAGGAAGTCAAAGGAAGAATTCACAGCTTGAACCCGTGCGTGTTCCTCGGAATCCGGCCGTCTTGCTGGAATCCGGGCGTCCTGAAGAATCCGCCCGTCCTGCTAATCTGAGAATTTGAAGATTTTGGGACTGAAGAAGAATCCGAGCGTCTCATAAGGGAAGACGCTCGTCCTGAAGAATCCGGCCGGCTTTGCAGAAAGACGCCCGGCTTTCTACCTCTGCATTTCAAGAAAAATCCCTGGAAAGGAATCCGCCCGTCTTCAGCAGAAGACGCCCGTCTCGAGAAGAAGGAATCCGAGCGTGTTATGCTCGGGACGCCCGTCTTTGTGGCGTCATATTTTTGGAAAGTTAGCTGTGACAGAATCCGGGCGTCTTACCCAGAATCCGCCCGTCCCGAGGAGTTTGAATCCGAGCGTCTTCTGCTCGAATCCGCCCGTCTTGCCGCGGTGATTTGACCCGTCTTTTCTTAATTAAATTACACCCCACCACACATTTAGTGACACATCACTCTTCCTTCCACTTGTATTATAAAACCCACCTCCTTATGACTCCAAAGCATATCCCAATCACTCCTTAACCCCACAAAATCAAAAACCCCCAAATTTCTAGGGTTTCAAAGGCAACACTCAATCAACAAGGAGCATCTTTATTCCTTCACAAATCAAAAGAATCCAACTCAATAATCAAGGAATGGCACCAAGGAGATCCTCTTTTAGGAATAGAGGGAGATTAAGGATGAGGGGAAGTTCTTCTACCTCCCATGTCAACACATTAAGAAGGGAGCATGAAAAGATTGTAGATCTTACAAGGCTTGATGACTTCTCAAATGTGGAATTTGTCAATGATGTGCAAAGACTAGTCTTCCACCGGTTTCTAAGTAAGAACATTCTTCCCACTATGTTTTTATGTCATGATACCTTGAGGAAACTTGGGATTTATCACCAAGTGGAAGCTCTCTTTGAAGTATTTGGTCTCTCCACCCTTTTCCACATGTCCCAAGAATGATGACCCTTGTAGAATTCGCAAATGTGCTTGGACTCGATGTTACGCCTACCCGAACATCGAAGCCAAAGAAATACAGTGCTGAACCTTTGTGGAGGGCCATGACCGGCCGGGACTTCATACACAACAAGGAATGTCTTGTTCTTCATATCCAAAATCCGATCTTAAGAGTCACTTACCGGTTTCTCTCGGGCACCCTATTTGCTCGCCGAGATCCGGCGATCGTGAACCAATTAGACCTTGTGTTTATGGAATCCTACCTCAATATACAAGGAAGAAGTGCGTACCACTTCAATGCACCACTAGTGTTACTCGAGAAATGGGCAAAGTTTAGGAATGGGGATGATGACGGGATGAAACACATTGTGAATGGAGGACTCATTACTAGACTTGCGAAGCATTTCAATCCGAGATTCAACGATAATAATGAGTATGCTCCACTTTCGGGAAACACGAGGATAAATTAAGATCTTCTTCTCATTCATCATCATTGGATAACCCTTGAGGGGGTTGATAAGCGGATCAAGTGGTTAACGAAAGGAAGTGATCCGATATACCTACCGATCACCAGCCTACCACGAATTTCCCCGAGAAGAGGACCTTTGTCTCCAATCCATCCTACCTCATCCCTCCAAACCCAACCCAACTAATACAAGCACCACCACCTACAAATCCCCAACAACAACAACAACAAGAGCAAAAATCTCAAGATGAGAAGATCAAAGTGCCTCCCTACCCATTTCCTTATCAACCGTACAACCATCCCAACCCCTTCATCCTTCCCCGTGACGACTTTATCACGGGAATTCTACAAGATTTGCACTTCCGCCAATACGAAACCAACGTGGACATTGACTATGCACTCTATCCTCAATACCACGATATGGTTCAAAAGGGAAAGATTAGTGAGGAAGGAGCATTACCCTCATGGGCTCAAATGGACTTACTTTTCCCCAATTCGGAGAGGGCAAACGAAGGGGCAAACGGGAGACAAGAGGAGGGAAGCAACAATTCTTGCGGAGGGGACACGGTGGAGCTTGAAAGTGAAGAGGACGAGTTCTTGGACCCGAGTATGAGTGATGCATCAAAGGAGGTATGGGATAGCGATCTAGAAGGACATGATGCCGATCTCTAGAGGATTATTTCATAGCTAGGTGGAGCGGGCGAGAGGCACCCACCTAAGTTTAAGTGAAGTTTCCTCATCTCCTCTCTTTAATTTTCAAAGTTTCATGAAAAGAAGTTTGTGTTTTGTTAACTTGTATTTTATTAATCTTGATCATTGTTGGAGTAGTCCTAGCACCATAGAGGACTAACACCTCGGCCCCATTGAGGTGTTCTCATCTTATTGTTCCCACCTTTTGAAAATCCAAAATGACAAAATTAGTTTCATGCATTGCATCGTGTGTGCATGAACTACACCCAACCTTAGGACATTAGCAATAATGTCTAACTCGGTTTGGGGAAGTACATGCAGACACAACGGGAGGTAATCTAAATTATCCTCTCCGTCATAAACAAAAACCATGCATCATGTAGTGTAGATTAGTGTAGCTTGCATTTAGTATAAAAATCATGCATCATTTTTGCATAATTTCCCATCATTTAGGCCATTGAGTACAATGCCCATATTAATGTGGGGATGGGGAATTCTAACTTAACTTTTATTCAAAAAATCCAAAAAAATTGAAAAATCATAAAAATTTGAAAATTGAAAAACCAAAAACGAGTTCATTTCCTTTGTAGTGTAGTCATATATATATATTATTGTATATATTGTGTTTGTTCTATCCTTGTTCACATTCATTGACTACGCCACATCCGAGACATGAGGATCATAAAGACCGCATGGTATGATCTTTCCAATCTCCTTTTTCCTCTTTATGTTAATGACTATGTGGCTTTATTTTGATTGATGCGGTATAACAATGTGAACTTAGGACTTGCATTTGGTTTATATGTCATATTAGTTGGTAGAATCACTTGCATTAGGATGTATATAATAGTCACATCATGGCATATAGTTGCATTTAGATGAAATATTTTGAAAAGTGTCTAATTGGGAACTTTGACAAGAGCAACTAAGCCATTACAAATACTTTTTCAACTTAAGACTTCGCCTACTAGAATGGTTGTAAAACACCCTAGATTGTGTCATACTTGTGTCTTTCGACCCATGACCCAAAGCCTAGTCAAGGGTTTGCATGTGAGTCACCTATTCCAACCCCGTGATGCGATGTGGACTTGGTTAACTTGTCTATGAAGGAAATGTAGATTCATATACATACTAACATACTCATATATGTCAAAATTAATTTGTCATAAAATTAAATGTGGATTTTATGCATGCAAACAATATAAAAATAGAGGAGAAATCATGTCCTTACATTGTAGATTTCGGCTATTAGGGCACAAGAGAGATCACCTATCTCTCTTGTTCTTGAGCTTTTCCAATGGAAGAATAAAGATCTAAGTGTAAGATCTCTCCCTATGCTTTATACCCAAGGCTCCTCTTAATATAATTAATATTACAAATACTAGTTATAATATTAATCAAGGTAGAAAATTGACCCAAAATATTTATTAACACATAAATATTTCGGTATTATGGAGGGAGATGTAGAGAGCTTTTTATCTCTCTAGAATACTAATTTTTTGGATAATAAGTTGAATGAATATCACTAACACATTTTAGTGTAATAATAGGTAAAATTATGAGAAAAACCAATGATGGTTTTCACATAAAAAACCGGGTGGAATGGGGGGCTTTTAGGGGAGCCAATGCATGAACACTTTTGTCTTCACAAGAATATTAGGGTTGCATGGCTAGGAATGTAGGTAATCATTGTGTTCTTATAATAATTAAACAAACACAATATTAGCTTCCACTACCCCTTTATTTCGGCATTCATGGATTAACAAGTGATCCATTTTATTTTTGTCAATTGTAAATATGTCACATGTCACATGTGACATATATTTGTTATGTATTTTTAACATATTAAAAATCAACGTATTATCAAAAATACGTCACACACAAAAATCGACTTGGTAATTTTACAATTACTTGTGCCAAAATATTTTACCTTTTTATAAATTACAACTGATTGTATTTATAACAATTCATTCAATTTAATTGTTACATTAAACAATTATTTCATCCGAGTAATGATACAATTCAATTACTCAAACCGTATCTTATTTAATCATAATATGATACGTAAATTTTACTTCCAAAATCGTCCGTCAATTTTCAAGTAATTTAATTAACTCGTAACATTATACGATTAATTAAATAATCAATTAAGAGTAATGCCCTATAGGTATGACCTAGGGGTCAATCGATCACCACCGTCACACGACGGTAATGTCAAACTCTAGTCAGCCAATCATTACCGATATATGTTGACCAGTTGACAGTAACAATATTACTTCCCAATTGTATTCATTTTGATGAGACTTAAACATGTGATCATCATGATCAACAGTCGTGATCGCATTATTGTCGGAGGACACATATTCCAACAATCTCCCACTTGTCCTCGACAAGTGTGCGTCACCAATTCTCTTGTCCTATTACTATCTCCCACTCAATTCAAGGTGTCTTTCAGGTCGTACTTGAAAGTGATCATATCAAGAGTGGTTTCCTCGATCTGGAGAATAACTGATTGACCGGATTTATCCACTCTGGATGCCATCCGAGCGTGGCCACGCATTTCCAGTTCATTACTCCTCGAGTGGCCCTGAGATATTGTTATAACCCTGACTAGGGGTGGACAATTCCTATCGCACTCATTCCTTCTTAGCTAGCCTGACCATCATAACCCAAAATATGCCCATTTGACCCCATTTACGAAGGTCGTAGTAACACAAATCAAAGTTAATCTGAAACTGTGCCATCTTAGGCGAATAGTCTTTAGTCAAAAGAATCGACTCATTTGAATACTATAGTAGCTCTCGCCACGACCGGGCTATATAAATTTGCCAGAACTCTATAAGCGGTCATTAAGCCCGGCAAAATGTTCCTAACAGTCTGCCTATGTGATCGACTAGTCATCTCACATGACTGTATGGCACTTGAACTTGCCATCAATCGCCTCACACTCTAGTCACTTCGAGACGTCACCTCATATAAGTAACTATGGGCAAAAACAATGTTAATCCATGTTCACTTTAACGGGGTTCAATTGTCTCTACAACCCGTTTGGATATAACAATGTACAAAGTGAGTTAATAATAACTCAAACGACAAATGTCGACATCACACTCGGGTAGTCAATATCATATTACAACCTTGTGATGTTTATCATAAGTGTAAACACTTATTGATTGCAATAGAAGTTTAACATCTCATGTGTCCATGTGTTCAAACTTCTTACACTTGCAATTTCCTTCACATTCATGTTCTCATACCATGAATTTTACCAAGTACACATCAAGGTTCTCGACCTTGGTTTTGGTTCTTTAACTTGATAAGAACTTATCGATCATCTCATAACGAACGAATTTGCGATGAATAATACAACTTGTACCGATCAAGTATTCCATCCACACACAATGCACTAGGTATATGTTTTGTAGAATCTTGTAATAGTTGACAAGATTATTAGCTTAGTACTTCTCACAAGTCCTAGCTTTTACTAGGAAAGATTATCTTGAATAACCTCTTATTCAACCAAGAATCTTTCCAAAAACTTCTCATTTCTCTTTCTAGGCTTGAAAGAATTGGGATTCTCATAAATCCTTACATGTGCTCGGACTTTCTATAATATGTGCAACCTCTTATCACATAATAGAGTATTTCGTCAAACACCGAAATCGCTCATCGGATTCTACTTGAGAATTCATGACGTTTCTATTATGGCTCACCGATCATCATCATGCTCTTATGCATATGATTCATAATTGGACATGTACATGATTATTCTAATGGCGGAAACATTAGTTACTAATAATCATGAGATCAACTGTTCATAGGTTCAATGAACGACCATGACTGCTAATGGCAATTCCATTTTCATCTACATGAATAACCTATGTGAATGTTTGATACGATGTGTATCTATTAATACTAATCCAACATCCCTTGATGTAATTGGACTCATCATTGTCCATTTTCATCAAGAATTGAAAACTCAAAAGCTTCTTTATGAAAGAAGATATTAGCTCGTCATTCTTTAATGAGTAATGAGTTTTATACATTCAAGGATGATAGCTCCCACTAAATTCCATGTCTTTCCATGAGAATTTCCTAACTCCCACTCAATTCTACACATTTCGAGATTGACTTCTCAATCGAAATTTATTCAAGAATTGCATTGCCAAGTTATTAGGATAAAACCATATATGTTCCCATCATATCCTTTCAAAATACCTATTTTGAAGTGGTCTCATCTTAACCTTACGGAAAGAGATTTTAAATCTCCAACACACTCATTTCATAATGATGTGTAGTAATGTCATTTTCAAATATAAACAATATCTAGAATACGTCCTTCAGAATACTCTTTCGGAAGGAGGATTAACCATTTCCTAGCGAGGTTAAGCAATGACATTTGCGTGGTTAAAACGTTGGCTATTTGAAGATATCGGAATATCAATCTTTGCAACTTAATCTTGATCATAACTAGTATGTTACTTTGATTCATTTAGGCTCTTAAGTAAAACTCATGATTGAAACTATTTGGTCAAAATTTATCATATAGAACTTAGTCAAAAAACTTGTTAAGACTTTACATTAGTCATTTTCATCCAAAACTTCTTTTGGTCTCCTCGTGTAGTTATCTTGAGAATATAACTACACTTGGTCTCTTTAGTCATATAGAATTAACTTGAGACCATAGATCTCATCTATTCGGCATACTATGAAAATAAATATACCTTCATTCAAATCATTCTCTCTTGTGTAGATCTTCATATACACAAGTACACAATTTTATCTTGCCTTGTACACAATTTTATCTTGCCTTGTGTGTTGTGTCCTCATTTTTCTCCCACTCTATCTTTAGAATAAATACACTATAGATTCAAAGATAGCATATGAGACACAAATTAATGATGTTGAAGTATAAGGAGAACTATCTCATAGATAGACTAATAGTTATTGAATTCATATGTGTACTTGGTGGTTGACATACCTTTAAGAGAGTTCATAGACTCAAAATCACTTTATAAATGATCATACACAAGCCTTAAGCATGTGGACATATAATGAAACCCGTCATTATATTTGTCTATTAGATCACTTTAAGTGAATAATCTTATGTTTCAAAACGCAAGCATTTTAAAGATGAAATTTAGAACATAAAGGATAAATGATAAAACGGGCGACTTGGGTTGCAAACCAAGTCACCATCATCCAAAATACAAACCATTATCCAAAATACCTTTCCATGTCGAACACGGAAATTTAAAGTTCTAAAAATTCAAAACATAACTTAAAATAAGACAATGAAAAACAAAGCTCCACAAAAGCTATCCTTAGCTTCTCCATGGTTTCTCATGCTTGTTTTTCTTTTCCCTTGTCTTTGCTTGGTGGAGGCCCTATTTACAATAAAAAGGGAGATACATTATCACAACTTTGCATCATAATACCATAGTTGAATTTAGAAACATAAAAGAAGGTTAGTCATTTACCTACTGGAGTGATCTTTCCAGCTTTGATATCACCAAGGTATTTAGAACAATTTCTTTTCCAATGCCCCATGTCATTACAATAATGGCACTTATCAAGAGGACCCTTCTTGACTTTGGAGGTGCTAGCTTCACAAGACTTAGCTTTGGTGAATGTGGGAGCTTGCTTCTTGCCCTTTCTCCCATTCTTCTTGAACTTCCCCTTACTTTTTGTGCTTATGTTAAGCACATCCTTGGGAGGGTTCACATTTAACCCCATGTCCCTCTCGGCTTGCACAAGTAACTTGTGCAACTCCTCAAGAGACACGTCCTTGTCTTGCATGTTGAAATTCACCCGGAATTGCACATATGCCTTGACCTTAGACAAGGAGTGTAGAATCCTATCTACGATGAGTTCTTTGGGGATTTCAACCTTTTGAATCTTCAAGGTCTCGACAAGCTCCATGAGTTTGAGCACATGAGGGCTAACCTTTTGGCCCTCTTTGAAGTCGAGATCAAAGAATGCCGCGGCCGCCTCATATTGGACGATCCGCGGAGTTTGTGAAAACATGGTCACAAGTTTGGAGTAAATCTCATTAGCATTGCCCATTTTAAAGGCTCTCCTTTGGAGGTCCGCCTCCATCGCAAATATTAAGACATTTTTCATTGCGGCGGACTCCTTTTGGTAAGCCTCATAGGCTTCCCTAGTGGCCGCGGTGGACCTAGTGGAGGGTTCGAGTGGAGAGGCCTCGGTAAGGTAACGAAGCTTGTCGTCACCTTCGGCGGCTAATTTGAGTTGGGCATCCCATTCGGAGAAATTTGACCCATTCTTTTCAAGTTTACATCGATCCATGAAGGATCGGAGCCAAGACGAAGTAGCGAGTGGTGTAGCATTAGGAGTTGGTGTTGCCATTTATGAAAAAGAAGTGGTCTACAAAACAAAATATAAGGAGTAAAACAAATGTCGTTTTAATTATACTCGTAAAAATGTATGATTTAAACAAGTTTTATGCATTTTTCTAGTGACCTCTACCCAACTAGATAAATGATTCCAAGACCCAAATTCATATCGACTTAGGCACGGTATGGCCGATGAAACCTTTATCAATATAACTCGATGGATTAACATTTTAATCGATTCTACTTTTAGAACTCTTGGTCGATAAAATTACTCTATTAATTATCTATAGCCCGGAACACATGCAACTACGGTCGCGAATACTTCCGTTGAGCTCAATCCAAATTTCGAATAAATGTGTCTATTATCCAAATCCACATCAACTTGGGCACGGTATGGCCGATGAAACCCTCATTAACATGAACTCGGTGGATTAACACTCATCACCCACTTCCCCTACGTAACAAGGTTTGTACCCCGGTAGGGCCGAGTGCACTCCCTCGCGAAATAGGTTTTCATGGTTTCTACTATTTGGTAAGGCTATGTCTCAATTATTTGTTTTAGCGAGAGGTCATGTCAATTTATTATCTATCACGTTTTAAGTGAACTAAAGCGGTGAACTACGATAATTCTAATTGACACGGTCGATAAACTCGATAAAAAGACAATGCATGTTTAGTTATGGCGATTTAGCGATGCATGTGACATAAAATAAAATGCAAGCATAAAGATAAATAAATCCTAGTATGGCCTTTCCTAAAATAGAAAAACTATTAATCTATTACATATTCGGAAACCAACTCCATTGGTCCCTTGAACTTCGGTTGTGGCACGCATCTCGATGTAACACCGTCTTTATGTATCGTCATTCTTGAAGTAATCCGTCTTTTGGAACTCCGGAATGAATAAAATTACATAATAAATTACATAATTTCCTATTATACATTTGTAACTAAAATAAAGTAAATCTATTAAATTACAAAACGGTGATACGAGATCACAATAAAAATTACAACCGAATCGATATTCCCATACATTTCGGGAAATACCAATTAAAATCTAAGGCCATACTAAGTAAAATTACATAATTCAAAATTACATAAATTAAAATTATGACAATCATAAAGAAAAATGCAGCATTATAATATGTATGAACATGCTCAATTTTTATGCTAAATCGCCTTTTAATTAGCCAATATCGTATATTACTCGGTTTTTACGGATTTGCGTGATTTCAACATTTTACAATCACAAAAATACATAAACTCATATTTATGCATAAGTTAATTACCCTAACCTCTTAGGACTCAAAATATAGTCTTCACTAATAATTTGACCATAATTAACTTTTATTTACAAAATTGTTCATAATTGGACCAAAAATTACAAAAATAAGCTATTAAACTTCAAATAAATCTAAAAATTTCAAATAAATTCAAAATTCAAAATTTAAATTCATGAACATTCTGGAAAAATTCCATGACACTCATAATGTTCAAAATCTTAGGTTAAAAAATTTCGAAATTTTTTCCGGAAAAACAATGTTGCGGTTTATCGATTTTTAATAAAATAATCATAAAAACATGGAAAAATTATTTTCATTAACTTTTCAATTTTAGATCTGAAAAAGATAATAAAATGCAACATTAGACGTTTTTCCTAAGTCATAGATTATGTTTTATTAATTTTCCACTAATAATGTCACTATTTATGCTATTTTTCTTCAAAAATTCATAAATCATGCAAAATGACTTCTTTATAGCCAATTATTTTACACACATCTTTTAAAATTGCATGTGACAACATATTAATTTTCTATGACCAGATTCGAAATTTAACTCATATTAACCTATTTTTCACTTAAATCCGAATTTAATAATGAAAAATTCATTTTTCGAGCATAACAAGTCCAAAAATTATGAAAATTTACAGGTTATCTCAAAATAATATATGTGACAACATATCCAAAAACCAAGTGAAAATTCGAAGTATAGCTATTTTTAGACCAAAAATGACATTTTTACTCATAAAATCACATTTAAATGTCATTATTATAAAATATGAACAATAAAAATCCGAAAAATTAACCAAAATATCCTAAAACATTTTAGGACCAGAAATATTAACATGCATGTAATAATTTCGTGATATATCACAATAACACAAATTTTACAATTTTTATTTGTTATTCATATAACTTGGAAAAACTTTTAACCAATTTGCATGCAAACAACCGTGGCTCTGATACCAATTGAAGGAAATGTAGATTCATATACATACTAACATACTCATATATGTCGAAATTAATTTGTCATAAAATTAAATGTGGATTTTATGCATGCAAACAATATAAAAATAGAGGAGAAATCATGTCCTTACATTGTAGATTTCGGCTATTAGGGCACAAGAGAGATCACCTATCTCTCTTGTTCTTGAGCTTTTCCAATGGAAGAATAAAGATCTAAGTGTAAGATCTCTCCCTATGCTTTATACCCAAGGCTCCTCTTAATATAATTAATATTACAAATACTAGTTATAATATTAATCAAGGTAGAAAATTGACCCAAAATATTTATTAACACATAAATATTTCGGTATTATGGAGGGAGATGTAGAGAGCTTTTAATCTCTCTAGAATACTAATTTTTTGGATAATAAGTTGAATGAATATCACTAACACATTTTAGTGTAATAATAGGTAAAATTATGAGAAAAACCAATGATGGTTTTCACATAAAAAACCGGGTGGAATGGGGGGCTTTTAGGGGAGCCAATGCATGAACACTTTTGTCTTCACAAGAATATTAGGGTTGCATGGCTAGGAATGTAGGTAATCATTGTGTTCTTATAATAATTAAACAAAAACAATAATTAGCTTCCACTACCCCTTTATTTCGGCATTCATGGATTAACAAGTGATCCATTTTATTTTTGTCAATTGTAAATATGTCACATGTCACATGTGACATATATTTGTTATGTATTTTTAACATATTAAAAATCAACGTATTATCAAAAATACGTCACACACAAAAATCGACTTGGTAATTTTACAATTACTTGTGCCAAAATATTTTACCTTTTTATAAATTACAACTGATTGTATTTATAAAAATTCATTCAATTTAATTGTTACATTAAACAATTATTTCATCCGAGTAATGATACAATTCAATTACTCAGACCGTATCTTATTTAATCATAATATGATACGTAAATTTTACTTCCAAAATCGTCCGTCGATTTTCAAGTAATTTAATTAACTCGTAACATTATACGATTAATTAAATAATCAATTAAGAGTAATGCCCTATAGGTATGACCTAGGGGGTCAACTGATCACCACCGTCACACGACAGTAATGTCAAACTCTAGTCAGCCAATCATTACCGATATATGTTGACCAGTTGACAGTAACAATATTACTTCCCAATTGTATTCATTTTGATGAGACTTAAACATGTGATCATCATGATCAACAGTCGTGATCGCATTATTGTCGGAGGACACATATTCCAACAGTCTAGGTGACCTTGATTGACCTTGTGGTATGGCAACCCAAAAATACTTTCTATCAATAAGTTTGAAGTGCTCATTTCAAAGATTTTGTATGTGGAAGCGTTTTATTGCCAAGGAAACCTCAAATGTTATGAAATGTTGAAATATTGAGAAATTTAGTTGTTTTGATGGAGGCGTACCACTTCGATGTGCTTTGGAGAGGGATCCAATGAATTGGGCCCCCACACGGTTGTGAATTCAACCGCCCAGAGACAGAGTGACTATCACCCCGAAAAGCTATTGTCTAGAGGTTAACCGGTTGCCTAATAAGCGATTGGTGAAAGCAAAGGACATTAGCACGGAAGGGACAAACCCCATCTCTAATTTTTGAAATGTGAAAGTTGAATGAGGTCAAGTTTTGAATACTAGTCATATCCACCCTTGTTTATAACGATTTAAGCATTTCATTCCCAAAAAGCCTTTTTGTCAAGCCACTTTGTCGAGCTTGGGACGATCCATGACCTTTACTTTTGTAGAGAACTCGAGACTTGTCATGTCATATGCTACTAGCATCATGGGGATCATCATTCCACACCATCCGATCGCTTTTGACGAAAGCATTTGGAAATTGAGGACGAAAGTAGTCTAGTTTAACACCATTTGGAGGTGATTTAGTGCCATCGTCTTAGCCTTAGTGATTTGTTGAACTAGTATTTGTGACGGATTATATGCTCTTAAATTTGTTCTCTTTTAGTTGCCTCCGCCACTTGATGAGGAAGTGGCTATTCTTTTTGTAGATGCATCCATTATTTGATTTTGTGTGCTTAATGTTTGGATGTGTCGCCATTTTGGCAAGACCCACCTTACTTGCAAGAAGGCATCCTACCTCATGGTTGTCTTATTATGAGTTCAAGGGGCGGAGTGAGACCCGCTAATTGTCTCATATCGGCTATGTTATTAGGTTAGTTTAAATAATGGTCCTAGTCTTTGTCACCTCTTTACTCGGGACGAGCAAAGGTTCGGTTTGGGGATATTTGATGTGACCATAATTAGCGCATATTTAGTCCCCGAATTAGCCTTGTTCCCATGCTTTTTAGTGCATATTTGGGTCATTTATTGTCTTTAGTTCTTTGTTTTGCATATCCTTTGAGGTTTTGTGTCCTTGGTAGGAAAGAAGTGCAAACCTTGCATTTTCATGGCAAAATGAGACTAAATTGATTGAATTCAATGACCAAGCATCAAGGAGAGACAAGATTAGAAGGCCTTTGTACATATTATAGTAGTTGGGCAATGATGAGGAAAGATCCTTGCATCCCCAAGGAAATCCCCAAGGATTTTATGAAGGAAAGGAAGAAAAGAAGAAAGAAGTAAAGCTGTCCAACAAACCGTGCGGATTGACTGGAAGACGCCCGTCCTCCACCTCCACAATCCGGCCGTCTTCTCCCAAAGACGCCCGGGCAGCAAGACCAGAAGACGCCCGGATTCCCTTGAAGACGCCCGTGCAGAGACTGCTGAATACGGCCGTCTCGTGCCTAAGACGCACGGATTCCAAGCTTCAATGAAAGATGCCCATCCTTCGAAAAATACCGGCGTTTCCTTGCTCAAATCTCAAAAGCGTAATTACTAGTTTAGCACATAGTTAAACCCTAATGCATCCACCTAATGCTTTTTATCAATTGTTTACAACCCTTTTTAATTCATCTTGCTTGTTTACTTTCATTGTTATTTAGTTTAGTGACCTTCTACATCAACCCCAATTGTGACACCCCTAAGGCACCACTAGTCTCAATAGAAATCTCATCTCAATTCCCGTCCCTTGGGATCCGACCTTTACTTGCCTCTTTACTAATTTTAGAGTTTTTTGTGAAGTTATAAATTGTGTTTTGGTCTAGGTGCTCCTAACGACAAGTTACCGAAAAGATTTAGTCCGACCACCAGCGATCTGGTTGATGATTAAAGATGAGTCGCCGTGAACTCGAAAATGCTTGATGCCTAAACTCACTGCTGCTTGTAGACAAATGAGGCAAGCTTCATATTTTGCTGCATTATTTATCACCTCGAAGTCGAGCTTGACAGAAAGTGGTGTATGCTCGCCTTCAGGAGAAATGAGCAACACTGCTATTCCGAATCCTCTTAAATTGGATGCCCCATCAAAATAAAGATCCCAAGAATCCGTACTTGTTTGTAGAATATCCTCATCTGGAAACGACCACGTGTCTATTGCTTGCGTATTGTGGATTAGATTTTCTGCGAAGAATTCGGCCACTGCACGACCCTTTACGGCTTTCAAGGGTACGTATTTGAGGTCAAACTCTGAGAGCATTAAGGTCCATCTTGCTAAGCGTCCGTTGAGAACGGGTTTCTCGAAGAGGTATTTGATGGGATCCATTTCAGAATACACCTTGACAGAGTAGCTAAGCATGTAATGGCGTAGCTTCTTTGTTGCCCACACAAGAGCGAGGCGTGTCTTCTCGAGAGGTGTATACTTACACTCGTATTCTAAGAACTTCTTACTAAGCTAGTAGATACCTCTTTCTTCCTTTCCAATAGTTTGCGCCAACATAGCTCCCTTGGCTGTTTCGGTGACTGTGAGATACAAACCAAGAGGTTGATCTCGTTGGGGAGGCATTAGCATGGGTGGCTTAGCCAGTATATCCTTTATCCGGTCAAATGCCTTTTGACAGTCTTCGTCCCATATGGCATGGTCCGTTTTCTTAAGCTTTTTGAAGATAGGTTTGCAGATCATGGTGTGTTTCGATATGAATCGACTTATGTATTGCACTTTGCCCAAGAATCCACTAACCTCCTTTTCTGTCTGGGGTTGTGGCATTTCGATTAAGGCCTTAATCTTGGATAGATCAATTTCTATCCCCCTCTGGCTGACGACATATCCCAGAAGCTTGCCTGACGTTACTCCGAATGCCCGTTTCTGAGGATTTAGCCTCGTGTTGGACTTACGCAATCTAAGGAAGAATTTGCAAAGGTTATCGATGTGCCCTTTCCTATCTTTAGAACTAACAATCATATCATTCACTTACACCTCTACTTCTTTATGCATCATGTCATGTAGCAAAGTGGTCGCAGTGCGTTAGTATGTAGCCCCAGCATTGATTAGCCCAAATGGCATAACAGTATAACAGTACGTGCCTGACTGAGTGACGAAGGTTGTCTTGTGCATATCTTGTACGGCCATTTTGATTTGTTTATACCCTGCATACCCGTCCATGAAATATAAAAACGCGTGATAGGCTGGGTTATCTACCAATATATCGATGTGTGGTAGAGTAAAGTCGTCTTTAGGACTCGCCTTATTCAGATCTCTGAAATCAACACAAACCCTGATTTGTCCATCCTTTTTGGGTAGGGTGACTATGTTAGCCACCCAGTCTGAATACTCGTAAACTTTAATGAATCCGGCTTAGAATTGCTTATCGACTTCTTCTTTAATCTTAAGAGCCCACTTTGTTCTCATCCGACGATGCTTCTGTTTTACAGGCTTGAAACCTGTCTTGGTTGGAATGCGATGTTCTGTAATATCCAAATCGATCCCTGGCATGTCCTTGTAAGACCAAGCGAAGACGTCTTTGAACTCGTGTAGGAGGTCGATGAAATTGGCCCTTTCAGTTGGGTCTATGGTCATCCATATCCTAAGTTCTTGGGGTTCTAATTCCGTTCCTACGTTGACAGGTTCGGTGTTTTCGATAACTGGTGCCCCTTCCCCCTCTTCTAGTATTTCTTTGATTATATAGGGAGGTAATTAGATTGAGTCTGGGTCAGGATTATCCTCATTATCATCGTAAATAAAATTGCATTCAGAATAACATAAGGAGTAAGCAGAATCAAATTTATTCATATTAAAATTTGAAAACAGCTGAAAAAAAGAAGCCATCTGCACAGTAGTCAGTGGCGGTAAAGGGACAGTTGCTGGGACATTCCTCTTGCTACTATTACTAGGCCATTCTATACTAGGAGAAATAGAGGGGTGGGGAGTGACGATAGGAGGAGACTCCCTAGCGACTTCTCTAGACTTAGGTTTTGACTCCGACTCTGATTCCGACTCTGACTCGAATTCATCGTCTTCGGTTCTCCTTTGAACATCTCTCCTTCTCCAGTAGTGACCTTGAAGAGCTTTCCTTGATTGTTGGTCCATTTGATCCACTTTCTCTATCCTTTCTGCTGATTTGAGTTCGTATCGGTGATCAATGCTGTAGGGTTGAAATGGTCGTCTTGAATTATCATGGTAATGATCTCATCCTGCGCTGCACTGATGAATCGATCTTCTCCAAATAGAAGGCAAACAGCTTGTTCGTTGAGACAAGGTGTCTGACGAGTTTTGACGGTAGGAACCGTTTCTGGAGGAATGAAGTAGCAATCGTGGAAGACCTCGATTCCAGGTAGTTGAACGCCTTTGTATCTCCAAGGTTCGGGAAATGCATAAAAAATTCCACACTCTTTCTCTGACGAAGTAACCATTTAGTGTGGGGAGATAAGGTTGCATTTGGATTCCCCGACTTTTGCGATTTTGAACTTGAGCAAGCATTATGAGAGTTTCGGCCTTTGTGGGTTTGTACCCCAAGCCTAGTGGTATCCTTTTGGAGTCTCCTTCCTTAAAAGGTGCAAAGGTATTCTTTCTGATAGGGCTTAGTGGCATTCCTGGGAAGTATCCCTAGGATTTGAGTATGTGGTTGACCACTAAGTTGGAGTATGGATTGAAGTATAAGGGAGCCAGCTCGCTCTCTATAAGGTTTATGATTTGAAATCCTCCATGCTCATACACTGGATCTGCAACTACATGGTTTCTTGACATTTTCTCTATCACGGCCTTGATAGGTGACGAAGTGTAGGTTCCATTATTTATCATTTTATCACATAAAATAAAATAACCACATCCCACTAATACTCCCTCCATTTCGGTCCAACACACATAAAATGGACTACCATTTTATTTTGTCAATTTGTCATTTGTCACACAATATATCACATGTAGTATGTCACATGTTATTAATTAATTTAATGCATATTTATCAAATAAATATCATTTTATAAATTAATTAAATCACATACAACAAATTGACTAGTGATACTTGATCACATAAATAAAATGGGTCATATAATTATAATTCACAACATCTTGTAGTTATAATTAGCCGTTCATTCTTATCTAAATTGTTTCACAAACAATGATCAATTTTAGTAATAAAGTATTTCAATTACTAAAATAAATTTTATTTAATCCCATTACAATAAGATATCAATATTCTCTCTCACAATTGGATTGTTCAATTTTAAGGAATTGATTAACTTGTATCGTCATAAAATTAATCAATTTGTCTATTAAGGGAATTGTCCTTTAGGTGTGACCTTAAGGGATCAACTAATCAGCACCGTCAAACGACAGTAATGTCAAACTCTAGTTAGCCAATCATACCGATTAATGATGATCAGTTGACTATATAAATGAATCATCCCTTGCGTATTCTTAACATGAGATTTAAGCACGTGATCGCACTATTGTTGAGGACACATACTCCAACAATCTCCCACTTGTCTGAGACAAGTGTGCATCACCAATTCTCTTGTCCTATTACAATCTCCCACTCAATGCAAGGTGTCTCGCAGGTCGTACTTGGATTTGATCATATTTTGAGTGGTTTCCTCGATCTGGAGTGTAAATGTCTAACCGGAATTATCTACCATAGATACTTTCCGAGCAAGGCCACGCATTTCCAGTTCACTACTCCTCGAGTGGCCTTGATATTTCAATTAACCCTGACAAGGGGGTGGACAATTCCTATCGCACTATTACCTTCATTTAGACACAATTCGTCATAACCCAAAATATACTCATTTGACCTCAGTTACGACAGCCGTAGAGCATAAATCAAAGCCAATCAGAAATTTGTGCCAACTTGGGCAAATAGTCTCTAGTCAAAAGAATTGACTCACAAGAATACAATAGCAGCTCTTGCCACGACCAGGCTTTATGAATTACCAGAACTCTATAACCGGTCACTGCCTGACAGAGTGTCCCACACAGTCTGCCTATGTGATCGACTAGTCATCCCATATGACTCTATGGCACTTGAACTTGCCATCAATCGCATCACACTCTAGTCACTTCGAGACGTCACCTCTTCTAAGTGACTAGGGGCGAGCACTATGTCAATCCAGTTCACTTTAATGGGGTTCAATTTGTCTCTACAACCTATTTCGATTTAACAAAGTAACGGGTGAGTTTAATAAAACTCAAACGATAAATGTGATTATCATATATGAATAGTCAATACACTATTACTACTTCGTATCTTATAATCTATAGTGTGTCTATAACACTAATTGAATTGCAATAAAAGTTTGGCAAGCGGATATACCAGATATCCATGTATTCCAACTTTATTAATGTCATTTCCTTTTATTCAATGTCATTTCTAATAACATGAATCTATCTAAGTATATGTCTGGTCTTCTTACCAGACTTGGGCTCTTTAACTTGAAAGATGCTCCCACTGTTATCACATAACTTGGGATAAAGTCATTGGTAGAGGAATCTACTCTCATTCCCTACGTTGACCATCTTATCACAATTTACTTAGATTTCTTTTGTAGAATTTGCAATATACGAAACTAAAACACTTCTCTAGTTTCTTACTCCTTAGTCAATAAAATAAACCTAGGATTTCGATAAATCCTTCTCGGTTTGGAAACTAAAGTTTGTGTAACGTTTCAACACATTACTTAGTTTATCATCCAAACAATTGAACAAATCCTCAATTGTTCTTTAAGGCTTT
This sequence comes from Silene latifolia, assembly GCF_048544455.1. Classification (NCBI taxonomy): domain Eukaryota; kingdom Viridiplantae; phylum Streptophyta; class Magnoliopsida; order Caryophyllales; family Caryophyllaceae; genus Silene; species Silene latifolia. The sequence continues at coordinate 106,325,916 of NC_133527.1, read as the reverse complement.
CACAAGACCATCTTATGAATTAACCTGTTATTGACTTATTATGCTCCTAGCATATACTTCATCACGGCGTGTGCATCTGTTGCCATACATGATCATTCTAATGGCGGAAACATTAGCAAATGATTTTATGTAATCAACAACTTAATAGGTTCAGTGAACGACTATGACACCATCATAGTAATTCCACTTTCATCACCATGAATAACCTATTCAACCTTGTTGATTTTAAACAAATTTGAAAGATCTTATCATCATAAGACACTTAACTCGATGCCAATATTCTCTCACATAGATTCAGAAATCTTAGAATATATTGCACCTTTTCCTAGTCTCCCAATCACTCTTTCACAGAAGAGAGCATTGGTACATTATTCTCAATAAGTAATATGTTATCAACATATAAGACATGGAAAAATAATTCTTGCTCCCACTTAACTTCATGTATAATCATGATTCTTTAATCATGTGAATGATACCATTCTCAATTATCACATGAACGAAAAGTATAATCCTTTAATGCTTGCTTAAGACCATTCTGGGATCACTTAAGAAAGCTACGCATAATATGTTACGATTCTTAGATCTTTATCTAAGGTTTTGTGTTCCAAACACATTCCTTTTCTAAATTCCCATTTTAGAAAAGAGAATTTCAATTATCATTTGCCATTCATTATCAAATGAAATGTGGAATTCCTAACATGATTTATTTCGATCAACATCTTCATGTCGATCTATGCCCTTATTTACTCTAAAGCTCTATTCACTTTAAGGAGACCCTCGCCTTTAAGTAAATCTACTCTTTGAGTAACAATCTTTCGATTGTAATGCTATGGCTCGTATGTGAAAAAGTCGATTTGAGACAATACCATTACTTTCGCAAAGCAATATATTAAAAACAAGAAATGTGTGCTAAACTCCCACTGAACTATACTCCCACTCTATCTTTATAGATTATAGTTCCACTACTTTCACAAAGTAACACATTAACTATAAGACATGTTTGTAAACGACCTAATCTACTCCCACTCTATCTCTTAGAAATACCTCTATCTTCTTAAGAGATAGCTTTATGAGTTACAAACAATATGATGGAGTATTAGAAGTTTCTTTAGAATGACACATTAGCTCATAAAAGACCAACTCTTTTACGGCAAACATAATATACGAGTCTTATCCATGTCATATGTTAAATAGGCTCTCTATTTCAGGTATCTCCTGGGCGACCTTCCAAAATAACGTGTTCATTTTGGATTGCTAATTCCTAAAAGTGAGTTCTACAACTCAAATCGACTTTTGTCCATGTAATGAACAAAATTGAAATCTTAAGCCCTCCCATAACTCGTATAGAGTATTACAAATGGTGTAGCCAATTGGTAAAATTAAATTATTCTATATAGAGTTCAATAGCTCATCATAACTTTATAATTTATCTTACATAAGTAAGCTGTTACTATTAGTAACAATAGCATAAGGAGAATCAAATTCATAGCTTATGGACTTATAATGATCTAATCATTATAATTGTCTATTTGATCAATTTAAGTCGATAATATTATGTTTCATGATGCAAGTAGTGTATGATGATAATCTTAGAACAAATGATGCGATAAAGTAAATAACTTGGGTCGCAAACCAAGTCACCAATATCCAAAATATAACCATTGTTTAAAGGATACAAACAAATTTCCAAGTCGAACAAGGAAATCAAAATAGTTCTAAAATCTCAAAATACAACATGAAAATAAAGACAAAGCAACATAAAGCCAAGCTTCCATAGATCTAGCACCATGGTCGACTACATCTAGCTTCCCTCAAGATCTTCTAGGCTTGCATTTCCTTGCCTTTATCCTTGCTAGGATGCCCTAATTACTATAAAAAGGATAATCATCACAACTTGTATTAAAATACCAAAGTTGAGATCGAAACACAAAAGATAGGGATAGTTATTTACCTACTGGAATAACCTTTCCAGCTTTAATATCGCCAAGATATTTTGAACAATTTCTCTTCCAATACCAACACTACTACAATAGTGGCACTTGTCCCCGGATGGGGCACTATACTTGGGCTTGGAGGAACTAGCCTCACAAGTCTTTGCTTGTTCTTGTAGGGTGTTTTCTTCTTTTCCTTATTTCCACTTTTCTTGAAATTCCCTTTGCTCTTATGATGAACATTGAGCACATCCTTGGTGGTGCTAACACTTAGCCCCATGTCCCTCTTGGCTTGCACAACCATTTTGTGCAACTAATCAAGGGAAAATCTCTTGTTTTGCATATTAAATTATTGGATGCGCATTCATGCATTTAAACCGTTTTATCAACTTTTGCATTCAACCAACCAAGATCGATCAGTAGAGGCCGCTACCGCGGGCGGGATTGGGTGTCTGATTAAAGGGCTTCCCAATACGTACCTTCACCTCTTACTCAAAAACTTTGGATAGTGGACAACCTTATCCAAGGCCTACGAGAGTCATTCAAGAGATTGGATGCTAAAGAGGGACGATTCCTTATCTTTAGTACCTATGTCAAACACTGCTTTATGCTTCGTTTGACCGAGGTATAAAGTGGATTCGAACGGGTTCCAAGCATCCCACAAATGCTTGGTGGCGACTCCGAACATCTCTAATCGTTTCGAGACCCTTACCTAGACAAAACCGACCGATCTAAAATGATCCAGTCGAAAGCATTTTTACGCCGCCGAGCGTGGCTTTCAAAAGACCGCTGCACGTCCGCAGATCGACCGGGCTTGCAGGTGGGCCGATGTCCACAGATTGGTGACTCCGCTGGGGAGAACTAGGACACTTACATCTTTGTGATCCCTAGATGGTGAGACTCGAACGAGGTCTTGGATGGAATGCATTAATTGATATTACGGTCACGGTCGGGTTCCTTGTCTGGACCCACAACCTAACCCTCTTCGACCAATTGGCTCGTCTCGTCGGCGTGAGTTTTCTCATCCCCGCGTTTCAAATCCCGATTGAGTCAAGCATACCATTGGCGTTACACATTTCTGTTTCGTCAAAGAGCTTTCATCACTTTCGAGCACGAGGCTAGGGCACCCACCTTTCACATTTTGTTTGGATTGGTATCCCTCTCGCAAATCGGGGTTTTGATTGCTTGGTGTGTAACCCACCCTTCTAAGCCAAAACCCATGTTAGCATTATGCATAATATAATAAAACTGTGAGTGCTTATGTGCTACTTGATCATAATTCCTTCCGTGACATTTTCAAACTTTCAAAAATACCCTTTTGTGCCGTTATAATGGCCATTTCAAACCTCGGTATTTCGCCGACCGTTGCACGCCTTTTTCGGCCGTGGTAATGACGATTTTCAAACCCGGTCTTCATTAACCATTTCAACACGCCTTTTTAGGCCGTCGTAATGACGATTTTCAAACCCGGTTTTTATAACCACTTCAACATGCCTTTCTAGGCCGTCATAATGACGATTTTTCAAACCCGGTTTTTATAACTTTTTCAACACGCCTTTCTAGGCCGTCGTAATAACGATTTTTCAAACCCGGTTTTTATAACCTTTCAACACGCCTTTTTAGGCCGTCGTAATGACGATTTTCAAACTCGGTTTTTACAACCATTTCAACTCACTTTTTTACGCCGTTATGATTGTCGCGTCTAGACACGGATTTTAACCTGTTTCGCGCCTACAATGGCTCTTTCAAAACCCGAGAAAAGCACACGACCTTTTCTCGACACACTTTCGAGATCCCGAGGATCATGCACCGTCCCCGAGACCTCTTCAAACATTTCAAACTCGATTTTCAAAACATACAATTCTGAATTTCAAAAAAACCGTCTTGGGGGACAATACATTGTTTTCCGAGCCGATTCAACTCGTAACCGTCTTTTGCAAATAAACTCAAGACAACCCTTTCAACCGACTGACTTGCGAGGATCTCTATTTTCGGAAGCCGTCCATAAAGCGATAAATGAATCTTTTTGGAAATTTCTATTTTCGAAAACTTCAGGCCACCGTTCCAATTCCGCCTCGTGTCTATCGAGTCGAAGCAAACGTACTTATGGGTCTTTACTTATGAGTCGTCTCACCACGAGACTCATCCAATGGCGCCACGCCACTACATTGGACGCGTGTCAAAAGTTCGGTCAACACTGTCACGTCATAAATCGAGTCAGCACCAAGGTACCACACACGGTCATCCTCGTCTTGTTGAGTCTGATCCTTGTCTCGCCCTTTGTGTTGTCTGCGTTCAGTCTTTGAGCCGTGTTGGATCGAGTTGTAATGTGAGCCATTTATCTGCCACAGAACCATGGCCCCGTCTTCAACTTCGTCTGTCAACGGCAACAACAATGAAAACAACAGAGATGTCACAACTACTCAGCTAGCCAGCCTGCTCACCGCTCTTAAGGTCACTCTGGACCGTGTCGAGACCCGTATCGACACCCTGGAAAACAAGGAAGCTGGAGAACATAATACTCCACCTTTGACCGAAACTGAGAAAAGGCTCAAGCTCCTGGAAGAACAGCTCCTAGCCCGGGGTAACAATATCCATCTTGAGAACAACCGAAGGTTCGAACCTGTTGGGGATCAATTACCTGACAACTTCACCCTGACTGATGTGCCCAAGTTCAAAGGAGTGGAGGACCCACTCAATCATATCCGTGCCTTCAAAGACTACATGGCCATAAAAGGGGTCAAACAGGAACTTTTCACCTGGATCTTTCTGTCCTCTTTGGAACCGATCCCTCGCCAATGGTACTACTCCCTTGATTCGAAGAACCTTACTACTTGGGATGAGGTCGCAGTTGAATTTGCTAAGCAATATGCCGACAATGTCGAAATCCAAGCCAATACCCGTACTCTTGATTACCCAGAAAGGCAAGGAGGGATTCACCGAGTTCTTAACCCGTTGGAGGAGGTTAAGTACTCAGCTGGTCAGCAAGCCGAGTGAATTAACCTTGGTGGAAAAGTTTGTCAACAATCTCCGCCCAGTGTATGCCAATCTACTGAGGTACCAAAACATTAAGACCTTCCAGGATCTGCAAATCCTCGAGACACTCATTGAAGATGACCTCCGAAAGGGTGTCCTAGCCAAGACCACTAGCAGAGGCTACCAGGGATCCACCTCAACCGGATCTCGCCCTTATGGCCAAACGAACAAGATTGATGAGGTCAACCTCCTTGAACCAACCGCCAAGAGAGCTGAGCGCCCCCAAAGAGTGTTCACTAATGTAGGGTCAACTTATTCAAGTGCCCTGAAGAGGCTCATGGACCAGGGGAAGTTACAACCAATCGGACCCACCCCGGATCCGACCGATGCTAAGAAATCCCGCTTCTGGAACCCCAATGTCTACTGTCAGTACCATCAAGGGAAAGGGCATGACACAGAAACCTGCTTCAAACTCAAACACGTCATCCAAGACATGATTGAAAAAGGGGATTTGCCTTTACCCCCGCCAACTATGCCGAACAACAAAACCAACCCTTTGGGAATCCATGCTTTCTCCGATGATGAGCCAACCTTGGACTGCTCACACCTCGTCCTGCCAATTGATGACGAGGTGAATGCCCTGGAGAAGGATGCCTCGAACGGGGTATTTGTGTTCAGTGCCGCAACTATGCTTGCCATGTTCCAACAAGTTGAAGAGGCTATAGCCAGTCTCTCCGAAAGGATCACCCGACTTGACGATGCCTACCGCCGACTGATTTTTAATCCTCCAACACCACGCCCGAGGGAAGGTCCCCCGAGCACCCAAAATTACCCTCACCCGGATGGATTTCTCCCACGACCATTCTGGCATCAACCTCAAGATAACTACCCTCACAATAATCAACCTTACAAAAACTACCCTCACAAAAACGTCCCTCACAAAAACTGCCCACCAAGGAATACCCCACCAAGGTACCCTCGAGATCCCGAAATCAATGGCATCTGGAGAGATGATGTTGAAGACGTGTATATTGTCCCAGGGATAGAGAAACAGGCAAAAGAGATCGGTCATCTTACCCGGTCCGGATGCCCTATCAAAACCCGAACAATTCAACGGTCGCTCCAACAACGAATGACCAAGTTGTCCCGGACGTAGACACTCAACCCAAGGCTCCCGAGAATTCGATCCTCAAACAAATGCAGAAAGCAAAAGCCGAAATCTCAATTTGGCAACTGATTGCCACATCCTTCGAGCATCGGCAGGCTCTACTACAAGCCTTGGGAAAATTGACTGTGTCCTCTACCTCCTCCCCGGAAGAAGTGGTGGCACACATGACAAGGGATGTCCCTAACTTGAACAAACCGGTCGTCTTCTCTGACGAGGATATCCCTCCCTTCGGAGCGAATCATACTCTTGCCCTGTACATTACCGTACAATGTCTCAAGAAGAATGTGCCCATGGTCCTTGTGGATGACGGATCCGCAGTGAATGTCATTCCCCTCAAGACGGCTCACAAACTGGGTATTAAGGAAGCTGACTTTGTCCCGACAAATCAAGGAGTACGCGCCTACAACGGCATTCGTCTCAAGGTCGCAGGACTTATCACTCTAACTGTCGCAACCGGACCACTGGAAAGGCAAACCAGTTTTCAGGTGGTCGACATCAACGCCTCCTTCAATATGCTCCTGGGACGTCCCTGGATTCACGCCGTCAAGGCAGTTACCTCAACTCTCCACCAGAAGATCAGGGTCCCCTTCAACGGGAAAACGATCACGATTCTGGCTTCCCCGATCAAAGTCGTCATGAGAAAGGGAATAGCCTCCGAAGCCGTTGAGGAGGATGATAATGAAATGCGGGGATTCCAAGCCGTGAACGCCATAACTGATGAATCAACACCCTTTGATTGTGACCCATTTGCCAACCTTACAGTCAACCGCATCATGATGCGCGAGGGTTACTTCCGGGGTCTGCCCCTCAATCCATTGAAGAGCACCTTACCTCCCTTGAAACAGGCTAAGGTCCCCAACATCCCCTTCGGACTGGGCTATGAACCTACCGACGAAGATATACAGGAGATGAACCTCCTAGTTCGAAAATACAATAAGCACGGGGTTATCCTCCGTCCCTATCATCTGACTCTCAATGGATACTTTGTCCCCGAGGGAGAGTCTGAGCTCTACCATGGCTTTTCGGAGCCGATCTATGACTCTGTGGCCAAGACCAGGTACCCAGCTGTGGAAGTCTTCCAGGACTGCTACTTCATCCCCGACAACACTAAAGTTGCATCAACCGAGCCTAAGCCGTCGTCATGCCTCGATGGACAAGCTGTCACCCTCCTCTTTGGAGAGGATAACATCAAGCACCTCGAGTATGAGGACATCATCAACATCGCCCTGAAGGACAACCAGTTTGACCCAACCGCCTTGATCTCCGACACTGATCCAGAGAAAGCTGCACAAGGCTGGAGGAAGACCGTCAAGTGGACCGATCGTCGAGGCCGTATTCTCAAGATCACGACTAGAGAAGGCCCTATGTTCAAAAAGGGAAGTGAAGAAGAATCTAAATATGAGTCTGAGTCGGAGTCAGAGTCTGTTATAGCTCCCAAAACTCCTGATGTCCCAATCAAGGTCCCCTTCCCGCTGTTTTATCACAAAGTCGTGGCTGATTCAGAGACTGAGTCTACTAGGGTCACCCCCACTCCCATGAAAGGTGACAACCTGGAGCCTGTTCCAGGGGTCACCTCCTCTGCTGTGTCGCCTCTGACCAACCATGAGATGTCTGTCCTCTCCGAGCTTTTTGCTCTTGTCAACTTAATGAACACTAAGTTTACCTATGACTCGTCTCAATTTAACTGCAATGCAATTCTGAATGACTACGAGGAATTTGACTTGAGTGACTACCCACCTCACTTAGTCAAATAACTTTACAAACGGGAAACCAGAACCCCTGTCATTGAGGAGACCGAACCTATTAACGTAGGAACCGACAACACCCCTCAAGAACTTAGGATAAGGACAACCCTAGACCCCTCGGAAATATAACAATTGATCGACCTCCTCCACGAATACATGGACGTATTCGCCTGGTCCTACAGAGATATGCCTGGGATTGACAGGGAAATTACAGAGCACTGGATACCCATTAAACCCGGAGCTAAACCCGTGAAGCAAAAACTGCGCCGGATGCGTTCTGAATGGGCCCTGAAAATCAAGGAAGAAGTAGATAAACAGTTCAAGGCTGGTTTCATCAAAGTGTCTGAGTACTCTGACTGGGTGGCCAACATCGTTCCTGTACTGAAGAAAGACGGGAGAATCCGGGTTTGCATCGACTTCAGGGATCTGAATAAGGCAAGTCCGAAGGATGACTTCCCTTTGCCACATGTTGACATTCTGGTGAACAATACTGCCGAGCACGCCCTCCTATCATTCATGGACGGGTATGCTGGGTATAACCAGATTAAAATGGCTGAGGAAGACATGCACAAGACTGCATTCACTACGCAGTGGGGTACATATTACTACACGGTCATGCCTTTCGGTCTCATCAACGCCGGAGAAACCTATCAAAGAACCGCTACCACCCTCCTACATGATATGATGCACAAGGAGGGAGAGGTATATGTCGATGAGATGATCGTCAAGTCAAGAGAACGGGACGGCCACATCGGTTCCCTTCGGAAATTCTTTGCTCGTCTGCAGAAATATAACATGAGACTAAATCCTCAGAAGTGTGCATTCGGGGTCACCTCCGGAAAACTCTTGGGACATGTCGTCAGCAAAAGAGGCATTGAGATTGATCCAACCAAAATCAAAGCCCTCCAACAAATTCCACGGCCTAAGAACGAGAAGGAGATTCGGGGATTTCTCGCTCAGGTCCAATACATCAGCCGCTTCATTGCCAAGCTCACCATGATTTGTGAACCAATATCCAAGAAGCTTCGCGCCTCCGATCACACCGATTGGGACGACGACTGTAAAAAAGCCTTCGACAGGATAAAGGAAATCATATCCAAGCCTCCTGTCCTCATGGCACCTCAACCGGGGATTCCTTTATCCCTATACCTGACTGTTACCGACACAGCTATGGGAGCAATGCTAGCACAAACAGTCGACGACGAAGAACGAGACATCTACTCCATCAGCAAAAAGTTCATTGAGTACGAGACAAGGTACACCCAACTAAAAATGACATAACTTGCCCTAGTATAGTAAAAAAAGAAGCTGCGTCATTGTATGCTCAGCTACACGGTCCACATCTACTCCAAGATAGACCCAATCAAATACATCTTCGAGAAACCCGTACTAAACGGAAGGCTGTCTAAGTGGACACTCATGCTGTCCGAATTTGATCTCAAGTTTGTACCCCTCAAGGTTATCAAGGGAAGGGCAATCGCCGATTTCCTGGCAGAAAATCCCGTCAACGAGGATCCAACGACCGACCCATGGTCACTTCCTGACAAAGACATCCTTTGTGCCGACTCCGACGCATGGTACCTGTACTTCGACGGTGCATCTAATTTGAGAGGTCGGGGTAAGAATCCTTCTAATATCACCAGAGGGAGAACATGTTCCGATCTCGGTCAAACTAGATTTTGCCGTCACCAACAATGCCACTGAATATGAAGCATGCCTCATCGGCCTACAAGCAGCCATCACACTTGGCATCAAGAGATTGAGGGTCCACGGTGATTCCTCGCTCATCATCAATCAGTTGTCCGGATCATGGAAAATCTGAAGTGACAGCTTAGCTCCCTACCGAGCAAAGATCAATCAAGAGGCCGAGTTCTTCGACCAAGTCGACTATTTCCACCTGCCGCGAGAGGAAAATCAATTTGCTGATGCCCTGGCAAAACTTGTCGCGCTCGTCAACATACCTGACGACATGACATTGATGCCCCTATGTATCGAGAGAAGAAGCGAGCCAGCTCACATTTGTGCCATCAACAACGACGAGGAAAATCATAATGAACCTTGGTACCAAGCCATCCTCAACTACAAAACCAAAAACGATTACCCTCCTACCTCTGACCCAAGAGGACAAAGAGCCATCCGTTTACTTGCATCACAATTCATGATGAACCAAAATCAACTATACGAAAGAACACCCTAAGGGAGTCTCCTCCTTTGCATTGACCATCACAAAGCCAAAAAAAGTCATGGGAGAGGTCCACGACGGAGATTGTGGCCCTAACATGAGCGCAATGATGCTTACCCGAAAAATCATGCGGCTAGGTTACTACTGGACCACCATGGAAGCCGATTGCCGTAACTATGTCAAACATTGCCACAATTGCCAAATCTTCGGCAACATACAGCACATACCACCATCTCTTTTATACACTATGACATCGCCCTGGTCTTTCTCGACCTGGGGCATCGACATCATCGGGAAAGTCAACCCGGTAGGCACCAAGGGGCATTGCTTCGTCCTCGTCGCCATCGACTACTTCACCAAATGGTTGGAAGCGCAGTCATATGCAGTCTTAACCGCCAAAAAAGTGGCCAAGTTCATCCAAAACAACATCATCTGCAGATATGAGGTACCCCATGAAATCATCAGCCATCAAGGCTCTCAATTCCAGGCGGAAACTCAGGCCTTGCTGGACAAATACAAGATCAAACGACATCGATCATCCCCTTACCGCCCCCAAACTAACGGAGCGATGGAGGCAACTAACAAAACTCTTGTCACCATTATCAAGAAAATGCAAGGCAACTACCGTGATTGGCCGAGAAAACTCCCATTCGCACTCTGGGGATACCGAACCTCCATTCGAACACCGACAGGCGCCAAACCCTTCTACCTAGCATACAGCATGGAGGCGGTTCAACCGGTTGAGTTAGAGGTCCCATCTCTACGTATCCTGTTAGAGAGTCAAGTCCCTGTGGCGGAATGGGCCCGTCAAAGGTACGAGCAACTCACTCTTCTAGACGAGCGGCGAATCAACGCGTTGCACAACGTCCAACTATACCAACGACGTATACAACGGGCATTCAACAAGAAGGTCAAACCCAGGAACATCAAGGAAGGTGACTTGGTCCTCAAGTCGGTCCGAGCACCGCTACTCGTCGATCCGAGGGGAAAATACAAACCCAACTGGGCCGGGCCATACCTGGTCAAGAAAATACTTTCGGGGGGCGCAGTGAGACTGAGTGACCTAAACGGGGAGGATTTTACAAACCCGACCAACCTAGACCAACTTAAGAAATACTACCCATGAACCATAGCAACCAACGACCTGAGCCTAGTTCTATAACTAGCAATGTGACACCCCGCAATAAAGCGGAAAATATAACTAATAAATTAAAGCGGAAATTTAGGAGATTTTAAAAACTTTTTAAGTTACTAGCTAAAGATTAATACGCGGGTGCGAAAAATGAAAGGAAACAAATACAATAATAGACAAACTTTGGTTATTACAACCCAAGTCTAGAAGGCGGGGAAAAGATATCCCACGAATAAACATATAAGGGGTTTCTAACTAGAAACTAAGGCCCAAGGGTTTAGTTCCCGCTAGCCCACACGTCTTCCCCACGTAAGCATCTTCACTACCTGTCATTCATGTAAACATGAACGCCACAGTCAGTGGGGAGTAACTCATGGTTCTCCCAGCCACAATATGTCGAAACGAACATAACAAAGAACATAAACAAACAATCATATTAGATAAGACATGAGTGAATCGAATCATAACTAAACATGGGATCATACGTGTTTAAACCAACAAGGAATAAAGAAATGATGGAATAAAAAGGTAAGGCATGAGCAATAATAAATAAATGGAGAAGAAAGACAAGGAAACAGACACGACCATTTAGCCACGAGCACGTATTTCAAGGAGATATGACCAATGTAACCATCCAAATAATGCAAGACATTTATCACTCTTAGACTATAATTTCCCCGGGTAGGACTAGGATAATAATACGGTCCTAGTCTAAATCTGCAGATTCTCGGGTGTACATCCCGATTCGACGTGCGCCAGCACAACACGCACCCAAGACTCGACTACTAAGGAGACCGAGTACCCCAATCGCTAGAACAGCACGAAAGTGCCGGAAAGACTAAGATAAGACTCACTTTCCAGAATAGCACAAGTGGCCAAAAGTCGTACTTGCCAGAACAGGACAAGTAGGCCAAAACCGTACTTGCCAGAACAGCACAAGTAGGTCAAACCCGTGCTTGCCAGAACAGCACAAGCAGGGTAAAAATGTATGTCAAGCACGTACGATGGTAATATGGCATTTCTACAAGAATACGGCTGTTACAAGTAATTATTTATAATAACCTTTTCATGCTTGAATCATATAAATAAACATTTCATTTCATAATTATACATGTCGGTTAAATAGAATAAACAAGTACAACAAACAAGTACATGGGACGGGATTATTAATGTCACACTCATACTTATGGCTTGCATCTCACCATAAGTACGGATGGGAACATCACCCCGACGATCATATCGCAACTAGAGGGCTTATACCTCACCTCTAGTATCCGATAGGACCAAGACTCTCACAAGAGAACAATGCAAGACACAATCCAGAGTATGATTCTTCACAAATAACTATTTAATAATAATCACTCATACTTGTCTTATTTTTATAGATATTCCATTTTCTAATTTAACATGCCGGTTAAAATATAATAAATGATAATGAATAAATTACGTTATATGAAATTATGGAATAAAATGTGACAAAGCTCAAGTGACTCATTTATACCCCCACTGAGTAAACTAGACAAGTCCAATTAAATTAACAAGATAAAACCACTTAAATTAACAAGACAGATCCACTTGAATGAATATGACAAGCCCAACCAAACAAACATATAAAGCCCAATAAATAGAATGTGTGAAAGAGCGATAATTAACGGATTACTTGCATAGAACACGATATGGGAATTAAATAATTTGCATACACTAAACTTGCGCCAAAACCACCTATCGCCACAACTTAGGGGAGGCCATATGGACAGCCCTTTCTCGGCTCGACAAACACCTACAACCACCATCATTCCACCCCAAAACAGCCACCCTTCAACTACCCACAACTACCTCTCACACCATTCCATATCCCTTCCCAAAACTAACCCAAAAACAGGCCCGAAACAGACCACCAGACACGGCAAACAGACCACACCGAGATGCCTAGGCAAAAGATTTTCAACTATCAACAAGATGGAATAATAATTTACACATATAACAACACCCAACATAACCCAAATTGACTTCCAAATACCGCCACACAATAGCCCACTCACGACTCCATTTCGACTGTCCCAAAACAGTCCGAAGACTGCAATAAAACCGTTCCCAAAACAGAGGAATGAGCAGTACTAGTCACGGTACAAAGCAGAGTTTCAGCCGCCATTCCAAACTCAAGACGGAAATTGAAGCCAAGACCAAGACGGGTATGAGCATGACTTAACTATGGATAAGCAGCGTTCGATTTACCAATAACAATACTCAAAAGGATCCGAACAAGGATGACCAAAACAGTCTGTAAAGAAGAGCACATCAGCCTTCGAAAAAGTAAAGGTCGAACATCACATGAGGGATTTTAAACTATGGAAACAGCCAAACATCCATGTAAAATACTTACTAACCCACATAATCCATAATACACACGAGTAAAGGCACAAAGATTTAATCTTTACGACAAAACGAGTGAAAAACCGAGTAAAAGGAGAAAGATCGACACTTTGTCGAGTAACCTATCACCGTTACCTTAGTCGCTCCTTATTCTTTGAATAATTGGTCCCAAAAGCTTCACTCTACCACAGCGTCTTCGAAACCTTCGTCATGGAGCAAGAAAACGAAAGAGACTGAGGTAAAACCGAAACTTTATAAGATGGGTCAAAAACGAAAGTCGTACAAGATCGCAAATTTCTTACCTTAAAAGAATGGTGAAGTTTGGTTGAGAAATAAGTAGGAAATCGGGTTTGGAGGAGACGAAAATGGGTGTTTGTTCTTGTGGCTGTTGTGTGTTGTTCGTTGTTGCTTCTGCAAGAAAGAAGAAGGAGAGTTGAGGGGGTGTCGGGATGGTAGCATGATTGTAGTATTATATATTAATAATAATAATATATATAATAGAGATATTCTCTCGTGTACCCCCGAACTTTTTCGTTTTCTATGGCGTACCCTCGTTTTTTGCAAAAAAAACTTTGACAGACAATAATTCTCTGTTACGAGTTCAGAAAACGGTAATTTTTTTTTTCAAACCAATTACCTCGTCAAGGCCTTCAATTTGAAAAAAAAATTCACCGCTTTTTGAACTCGTAGCCGGTAGTTATGGTTGGTCAAACATTTTTTAACGAATAAAGTTTGACCGACCATAATTCCCGACTACAAGTTGAGACGCCAGTGAATATTTTTTTAAACGGAAGACCTTTTAAAGACAGTCAATTTGGAAAAAAAGTATATCGTATTCTGAACTTGTAGCCAAGAGTTATTGACGGTCAATGTTTTTTTGCATGAAAAGAAGGGTATATCATAGAAACTGAAAAAGTTGAGGGGTACACGAGAGAATATCCCTATATAATAATATATAATAATAATAATAATAATAATAATAATAATAATAATAATAATAATAATAATAATAATAATAATAATAATAATAATAATAGAATTATATAAAATATATAAATATATATATAAAGGAGATATTTAGAGGTAGGCTGTAAGAGGGTAGGTAAGCATTTTGTCAATTTTTGGTTGGTCCGGATTAAAGCAGTTACAAAGTGAAATGTGACGGTCTATAGCTAGACGGAAATTAAGACGGGAATTATTATTATTGCTGTCACTATTATTATCCGACCAAAAATATGTATACATTTATTATTATATAAATTATGCCTCAAAAATATAATTTAATAATACGTCTTTTTATAAAAATGAGCTTTTATATAATACGTTTATAAAAATCGTGTTTGCCATAAAATTAATTAAATTGAATAATCCAAAATTATAAAATAAAGTAATCAAACGGTTTAATAAATTTTAAATGTCAAAATGGGAAATTCGCGGGTGTTACAAGCAACCAGCTCAACCCTTTTCAAGTCAAGTTCGTCAACGCGTTCTGATTTGAAATTGCATGTTTTATCGAGTCTAAGTTACGGCACCTTGCCCATTTCGAATGTCCTTTGATCTGTCAAAGGCAATGTCCATTTGAACTAAAATAAATTCACAAAAACCCCTGAACTACGAGTATGGTTTGATTTCACCTCTTCAGGTGGATACGTAGGCAGTCCTTCTTATGCATGAGGGATACAACGACAAAACCCAATCAAATTTACAAAACATTTCGAACTACGATCATGGTTTGATTTCACCTCTCCAGGTGGATACGTAGGCAGTCCTTTCCTACACAGGAAGGATTCAACCATCCCCATAATAAAAAAAAAACCACATAAAAAAAAACTTCCCCATCAAAAAAAAAGAGAAAAGGGAACGACATTCCCTTTTCCCCACAAAAAAATACAAAAATAAGCCTTTCTCCCTTCCCCCCAAAAATCCTACTTTTCCAAGTGTAAACGTTTAGGGCGATTCAAATCGAATTGCCTTTACAAAATGGATGGAAGAAAAAAGCGTTCACAATTTCGACACGAGTAATCGTGTTATTTAATTAATAATGGGAGGGATTACAATTTCAACAACAAATAAAGCTCGACAAGTCTACAACTTGTCAAAGCTAAGGTGTCAACTAAAACACCTCACATAAAAAAAAACTAGCACAAAACACACAAAACATAGCTAGTACAACATAATAAAAACTCACAACAATAATACAACATAATAATAAAGTGGGTAATGGAGGTCTTCATTCTTCCATTCTACCCTTGCCTATTCCCCTTGGGTACATCTTCCCCTTGTTCTTCTTGTTGGCCCGCCTAACACAGATTTCCTCTTCGGAACGGATCCTCAACGGATCTATAATGCCAACGGCCTCCGGTCTAGTGCAAGACCCCATGTTCGGCCCGAAACGAGCCCATGCACCGCCCACCACATTTTTTGTACCCGAGCTTCTCCTCTTTGGTGGTCTCATCACATCAGGGCTAGCTCCATCAACATAATCCTCAAAGAAGTCACGGTTGGCCTTGCCAACCTCTCGATACTTCAAATCGACAACCTCGTCCTTACGAAATTTGGACCTCTCTTCCAAGAACGGAGCTCTTAACCACTCGATATAAGCGGGAGTCACCCATGTCGTGGCAACGAGGTCTGGTACCTCCCAAAGCGGCCGAGTGGCCCACCATCTTTCAAAGACCTCCACAAGCTTGGAGTTTCGTAAAACATTCTCTTGGACAAGGGTATCTTGAGCGGGCAGCTTTTGTTGATGCCCCATTTGCCTCATGAGCCTTTCGGGATAGATGAAGGAAGCAACCTTCAGACCCACTACCATCAAAGAAGGAGGACTAGCACCCGAAGTGGGGAACCCCGTGAAAGAGCTCAAGTGACACCACGGCACCACCCAACGGATGTGAGGACCACCCTCCTCCGCCAATCTCGCGGCCCAATAAGCCTTGGTGGAAGCAAAGCTATCCGAGTACAATTTCGTCCTCATGGTAAGGCGACGGAAGGAATAAGAAGAAGAATCAATCGGAGGCTCTGCATACCTTAGCCTCTCCAATAGCCACACTTGGAGGATCCTTGGGGATCCAAATGAAGGAGCTTCTCTGAAAGAGCCTTCCTTGTCCAAAGCTTGGATGATCTCGCCAATCACCAACCATGATGGATCTCTACCATGCTCCATTTGCTCAACCACATGAATAAGGGTCATGCTACCATAGCATTTCGGCCCCTCCTTCTTCAAAGCATCAACAAAGAGGTACGCATGGATAAGGCAAAAGGCAAGAGCCCTTCTCCTAGCCACCTCCGAAACATTGGCATCTAATCGGTTTGAAAAGATGTTGATAAGAGCCAACATGTCCATACCATGTGGAGCAAGAAGGAAGTTGACTTGACTTGTTGACAAGCCCAACATTGAACGGAATTTCTCCTTGTAGCACAACCGAGTCGGAAGAAGCACCGGAACACAACCCGGCCACCCACCAATGGCTCCAACTTCTTCGGCAAGAGGACAAATTTCACCTTTCGGGAAAACGAAAACGTGATTTTTCGAATCCCAAAACCGAGAGCATGCTTCGAGAAATGAGAATTGCACCTTGACTTGACGGAGCACCAACAATTGACCAACTCCCATGCAAATAAGTTGATACTTTTTCGGGAGGCGACGAATCCCGGTACCATTGTCGCAACGCATTCTCAAAGCATTCATGAAATACTTTTGTGGAAGAAGAAGAGGTTTTGTAGAGATGTTTTTGTTTTTCGGATGATGAAACAATGAAGCACAAACATCACTAGTTACAGAAAAACAATCAGCGCGTTTTTCAGAAAAAAGGGAGAGCTGGCTCCCATCGCCAGGCCGCTCGCGCCTCTTTAGGCCTTCTCCCAGGATTCCCGCTTTGAGTTGTCTCTTTCAAGTTGTGTTTTCTCCCGACACCTCAAACGTCCCTCCAGAACGCTCGCGCCTCTTCATGATGATCCAAGACATTTTGTGTTTCCTCACACTCACATTTCCTTGTTTTTGCGTTTTACGAAATTCGACACGGTTTCCATGACGCAGCTTTAAACATACGGATTTTTCTTCTCTTTTTTTAAGGGGGGAAGGGCTAGTCGCCCCGATCCGCGATGAATTGTTTCCATGTCAGTCGAAATTCTGAAAATTTTTCGCTTTTTCGCAATTTTGCAGCAAAAATAAAAATCGAGAATTTATAACACGACATCAATTTTCCTCAAAATTCAAGCACTCACAAATTCGAGTCTTGACCTCACAAAAATCGTCTCAAATATACTCGTAAAAATCTTTTCTAGAATTCTTCCCTAACGGTTTGAGTTTGAATTTTTCGAGTTACAAATCAATTTCAATAATTTCGATGCAATTTAATTCACGACACGATTTAATTACTCAAATTTTCAAATCAATTCCTTTTGGAGTCCAAACGTGACGACTTGTCGCGAAAATTTTCAAAATTCATTTCAAATTTAAATTTTCAATTTTTAACTTCGTGGCATCGTGGTTAATCTTTGTTTTCAATCAAATGCTTTTTACGGGTTTGCGTTTATGCATATGTGCTACCTGTTGCCTGTTTTTCTACACTAACGATGCAGGAACTGATGCAAAGCAAAAGGCGAATTGACAGCCGACAGCGCTCTTCCAAAACACAACACAAAAAAGCCAAAAAATCATAAAATGAACCACAATACAAAAGCACATATATACAAACAGCCTCACGCAAAATACATCGACACACGTTTGATACGAACAACTGACCGTACAAACAGGATCCAGTACAGACATCTATCATACAGACACTGGCCTAAGACAACAAACTGGGGGCTACCTGCCACCTACCGAACTATGCACTCCCTATCCTTCCAATCGGAAAAGAAAAGGAGCAACACGGGGAACATAGGAGAAACAACGGAAGAAGAGGTGGTTACCATGACGGTAACACCACGTTCCTCCTCCATAACAAAAAGAAAAATGATGCCTGGCAGACTTCGGACGACACGACAACCGAGGATCATAACTCAGCACGTCACCCCGACGTTGACCTCCAATCATCGGAATTAAAGAGCAAAAGGGGACCAGGACAACGGACGCTACCCCGATGTTGACCCCTAATCACCAGAACTCGACAACGATCAAAAGTGGCAACATGGGATAACACGCTCATATTGAACCCCACTCATCGGATATCCGAACCTCTGCAGACAACGACCAACGATCGATACCCGATCATTGGCCGGGCAAAGGCTGTCAGGAAGAAACACAACCAAGCCTGTAAAAAAACAGTCGCCTCTCCTCCTCCAGGATCATCCTCTTCCTCCAAGGCCTCCACAACGGACCCCATAGGTCCCAAATGGTATCCTGCAATCAAAGGCAAACAAAGAACACCAGCCGAAATTTCGGCATTACAACCGCATAAATTGGACAAATCCAAAAAAAAAAAAAGAAACCTACAAAGCAGAACAAGGGCAATCCCGCCCAAATCCAAACAAACAAACAAAACAATTCACAAAAAACAAAAAAAACGACTCACCCTTCTTTTCAAGCAAAAGACGAGTCAAAACAACCACAACAAAAAAACGTCACCCCAAGACCCATATAAGGTCCGCCAACAAATCAAAATACGTTCCCGATACAATGGGGTATTTCTTTTTTTTTTTTGGTAAAATGTAAGTATATTGAATTAAAGAAAAAGAAGGCATTACAAACTATCAGGTTACACAAGCAACCCACAAAACTCACTCGGCCTACACAAAATGGCCCAAACCAAATAAGAACCAACAACAAAAGAAAATGGAAAATCTTATCCAACAAAACCCGATCATCCCCTTACTCCATCTTCTTCCCCCGTATAATGTTCTTCCCCTTTTTAGTAAACCCTAAATCGCAATCTATATTCCACCTAACCATCTTTGATCACAATCATCAATGGCATTCCTAGCAACACCCTTTACTCGCAACCGCAGTTCCGTCAAAATGGTATGTGCCAGTTTCTCCGGTCTTAACAGCTTAGATTCAAATTTGCTGATGTTTCTCTGACGCCATATGTGGTATAATGCAGCATTCAGGATTGCATTCATCACCTCTTTCTTCAATCTCGAGCGTGGTAATCTTCCTCTCCAATCCATAAGATTCTGAACTGGAAGAGGATAACATAACCAGATCTCAATTTATTGGAGGACCCTTTTGCTATACTCACAATTAAGGAAAAGATGATCCAATTTCTCTATTGCATTACCATAGATGAGATAGGTATCATCCTCCACAACCCACAATCTTTTAAGTTTAGCATTTGTGTTGAGGCTTCCGTGCTGATACATCCACACTAGAAAAGCATGCTTAGGTACCGTCCATTTATGCCAAATGAATTTGTCCCATTGTACTGGTATTCCTTTGTTTCTGAGCCACTCATAACCCTTGGCTATGGTATAACCACGACCATGTTGGACTGACCACTCATTTTGCTGGTAAGCATCTTTTAAGAGATCTCTGACTAAGCAAACCTTTCTCCAGTACCAGCTAGAGTCTGCTGGTGGAAGGTAGTTTTGCCAATTCTCGTCTTTTATGTAGATTGTTGACACCCATTTGACCCAAAGGTGGTCAGACAATGGGGTATTTCTCTACAACTCAAAGAGGCAACTTCTACGCCAATTTGAGCGCAAACCGGTCAAAAATTCAAAAAACGACCACAACAAGGCAACATGATTTTATCACGCCTTAAAGCGACCTAAACTACCAATGGGGTCCATTTCAAGGCAAACTGACTCAATTCAAGCTCAAACAGGCACTTATTCCGTCAGACATAAGATCGTCACAAAAGGCAAAAATTCCAATTTTGCCCACAATACCAAACAAAGGTCCACAATGGCAAATACGGTCTTTCATGACTACAATGCAACCTAGTGGGACCCACTACCCGTTTAAATAAACTTGGCTTTGTGAGATGAGACGGTTTCTCCATCTCACTCACGTTTCTCGAGCATAGGGAGCGGGAACGGGGACCAAAATGCAAACTAAAAGAACTCCTATACTCCTAAACAGGTTTCTAACCTAATGCAATCATCAATTTCACTCGAAATAGGCTAAATCAAAAATGCCCAAATCGATTTTCTAGGGTAAAATTTCGCCCTAAATCAATCTATCAAAAAGACCAATGGATTCAAGAGGAAATAAATACCTTGAGATGACATTGTTGATAATGGCACGAATGGAAGCAAACTAAAAACCAACAATTGCGGTTTTTTTTGGTTTGTTTGTCTCGAAGGTTGAAGACGAAATGAGGATGATATGCGGACCATCCTCGCGTCTTTTACAGAAAAATAGGGAAGCTCCCTTGACTCGCCAGGTTGCTCGCGCCTCAATGAGGCGCTCCCTGCTCTTTCAGCAAAATTTTGGGCTTTGGCCCAATTTCCCATAACAAACATCAAATTTTCAATGACGACATTAAGGACCATCATTTTCCAAATACAACAACAAATAGTGAAATCAAAATTAACTATTTTCCTTCAAAATTCCAAACAAACGGCGATTAAAACCGCCATTTTTCAAATACAAAAGCAAATAGTGAAAATTCAAATTCACTATTTTCCTTCAAATTTCAACGACGGCAATTAAAACCGTCAATTTTCAAAATAATATTGAAAATTCAACATCACTATTTCGTCAAATTTCAACGACGGCAATTAAAACATTCAATTTTCAAAACAATAGTGAAAATTCAAATTCAATATTTTCCTTCAAATTTCAACGACGACAATTAAAACCGTCAATTTTCAAAATAATAGTGAAAATTCAGATTCACTATTTCGTCAAATTTCAAATGACGACAATTAAAACCATCATTTTCAAAATAATAGTTGGAAATTAAATTCCACTATTTTCACCACACATGTGACGTGAGCGTTGGTCGGACTAAATCTTTTCGGTAACTTGTCGTTAGGAGAACCTAGAGCAAAACACAATTTATAGCTTCAGAAACAACTCTACAATTAGTAAAGAGGCAAGTAAAGGTCGGATCCCAAGAGACGGGAATTGAGATGAGATTTCTATTGAGACTAGTGGTGCCTTAGGGGTGTCACAATTGGGGTTGATGTAGAAGGTCACTAAACTAAATAACAATGAAAGTAAACAAGCAAGATGAATTAAAAAGGGTTGTAAACAATTGATAAAAAGCACTAGGGTGTCATGAGGTCATAAGGGAATCATGGGAATTGATCATACAAACATGTTCTCAAATTATAAGCAAGCAATTATTGTTGTGATGGATTGAGTTGGTTTATATGTTACAATCCTAGGAAATTTTGGGTCCCGGAGCCGAATCGATTAGATTGTACAACACCTACAAGTCGACTTAGTCTTCCCTACTCAACAACATGCATGGTCTAATGAGACTCGAGTTGGTTTATATCTTACAAGTCTCATTGAAAAGATAGGTGATGGGTAGAAAATGCAAGGATTCATAGGCTCCCATTTCATCAAACATAACATGTGCAGGAGTTGAGATCAAAACAAGCAAGCAAATAAAACCATGGAAGCATATTAATTTAAGCATGAATCATTCCCCATGTTGGTTTCCCTAAATTACCCATTAACCCTAGCTAGGTGACTACTCACTCATTATCATGTTGATCATGCTAGCAAGGTTGTCAATCATACCAACAAAGTGAAACATGATGAATAAATGAAAGTAATTAACAATAATTAAGAAGGGATTAAGAGAATTATACCTACTAATGATTCCAATAATAAAGCAAAGAATAAAAGAAGTACTTGATGCTTGATTGAGAGGTTGTCAATCTCCCAATAATAACCCAAATAATCTTCAATAACCCAAAATAAAGGATGAACAAAAGAGAGATTAAGGAAATAAAACTTGTATTAAAACCTGATTAATTGTTGATTACAAAATTAAAGAGAGATTTGATTGATATTAACTACACTAGAGATTGCTAAGAAGACCATGCTCTTCTAATTAGACTAATGGGGTATTTATAGTGGGGATTAGGTGTAGGAATTAGGGTTAGCTAAGGGCTTAAATGACGATTAAGTCCCTACTTAAGGAAACGCGGTATTTTTGGAAGGATGGGCATATTTCTTTGAAGCTTGAAGAAACGAAATGGTCTGCCTGGGAATCCGGGCGTCTCAGGCACGGGACAGGCGGATTCGAGGGTCTCTGCCCGGGCGTCTTTGGGAGAAGACGGGCGTCTTCTGGGTTGCTGCCCGGGCGTCTTGTGGTGAAGATGCTCGGATTGTGGTGGTGGAGGACGGGCGTCTTCAAGACAATCCGCAGGGATTGCTGGACGGTCTCATTTCTTCTTCTTTTCTTCCCTTTTCTTCATAAAATCCTTGGGGATTTCCTCGAGGATGCAAGGATCTTTTCTCATCATTGCCCATCTACTATAGTATGTACAAAGGCCTTCTAATCTTGTCTCTTCTTGATGCTTGGTCATTGAATTCAATCAATTTAGTCTCGTTTTGCCATAAAAATGCAAGGTTTGCACTCCTTTCCTACCAAGGGATCAAAACCTCAAAGAATATGCAAAACAAAGAACTAAAGACAATAAATGACCCAAATATGCACTAAAAAGCATGGGAACAAGGCTAATTTGGGGACTAAATATGCTCTAATTATGGTCACATCAAATATCCCCAAACCGAACCTTTGCTCGTCCCGAGTAAAGAGGTGACAAATGCTAGGACCATTATTTAAACTAACCTAATAACATAGCCGATATGAGACAATTAGCGGGTCTCACTCCGCCCCTTCAACTCACAAAAAGACAACCATGAGGTAGGATGCCTTTTTGCAAGGCAAGGTGGTTCTTGACAAAATGGCGACACATCCAAACATTAAGCACACAAAATCAAATAATGGATGCTTCTACAAACGAATAGCCACTTTCCTCATCTAAGTGGCGGAAATTATTTATAAGGGAAGCAATTCAAGGGTACACACTCCTTCATAGATGCAATTTGTTCAAACTACTAAGCCTAGAAGGATACCAATAAATCACCTCCAAGTTGTGTCAATCTAGGGTACCTTTGTCCCCAATTGTTAAATGCTTTTGTCAAGAGTAGACTCCCTATGGTGTTAGAAACACTGGAGGATCGCGGAATTCCCCCTCTTGCCTAGACAAGAAGAAGGGTCATCCCCTCTCTACCATGCACAAAAATGGATACGATGGATAAAGGGATCAATAGATATTTGAGTTTCACTTTGGGAGTTTGCTTTCATTTTTGTTTTTCCCCCCAATTTCTTGTGGCATATGACATTTGAGAACACTTTCTTGCCATTTCTTTTTGATTTTTGGCATTTCAACACTTGACAACTTTCAACTTTCTTTGCATTTCTTTTGAACATTTTCAAAGTCACCCCATATGTAGTGAGGGTGGCTTATATTTAATGGTTTAGGAGTTCTATTTTTGCTCCTCTTTTCACTTGATGCATTTTTTTGCAAACTTTCTTTCACTTTTCATTTCATTGAACTCAAATTGATTTCTTTTTGTGCCCATTCCCTTTGATGACAAAAATATGGTAGAACATGGATGATGGATGGATGGATGCATGGTTTCAAGGGTCACCTTGGAATAAACGGTAGCCAAGGAGTTATCACACCACAAGGTACTCTTGACTAGGCCTTAATCCATGGGTCAAGGATACTAGCATGACACATCCTAGGGTGTTTTACAAGTATTCTAACAAGCAAAGTCTTAAGAAGAAAAAGCATCTACTAGGGCCTATATACACTTGTCAAGCTTCCCAAGTAAACGGTTTCGCAAAATTTTTCTAACATGCAAACTACATGCCATGATGCAACTAACATATATACATCCTAATGCAAATGATTCTACCAACTAATATGACATATAAACTAGATGCAAGTCCTAAGTTCACATTGTTGTACCGCATCAATCAAAGTAAAGCCACATAGTCATTAACATAGAGAGGAAAATGGAGATTGGAAAGATCATACCATGCGGTCTTCAATATCCTCATATCTCGGATGTGGCATAGTAGATCAATGTGAACAAGGATAAAACAAACACAATATATACAACAATATATACATGACTACACTACAAAGGAAATGAACTTGTTTTTGGTTTTTCAATTTTTCAAGTTTTTATGGTTTTTTTCTAAATTTTTCAATTTTTTTGGATTTTTGAATAAAAGTTAAGTTAGAATTCCCCATCCCCACACTAATATGGGCATTGTTCTCAATGGCCAAAATGATGGGAAATCATGCAAGCATGATGCATGAATTCTACACTAAATGCAAGCTACACTAATCTACACTACATGATGCATGGGTTTTTTGTTTATGACGGAGAGGATAATTTAGATTACCTCCCGTTGTGTATACATGTACTTCCCCAAACCGAGTTAGACATTATTGCTAATGTCCTAAGGTTGGGTGTAGTTCATGTACACACGATGCAATGCATGAAATTAAATTTGTTATTTTGGATTTTCAAAAGTGGGAACAATAAAATAAGAACACCTCAATGGGGCCGAGGTGTTAGTCCTCTATTTTGCTAGGACTACTCCAACCATGATTAAGATTGATAAAAATACAAGTTAACAAAACATAAAAACTCATCCATGAAACTTGAAAATTAAAGAGAGAAGATGAGGAAACTTCACTTAAACTTAGATGGGTGCCTCACGCCCTCTCCACCTAGCCATGAAGTGATCCTCTAGAGATCGTCGTCATCTCCCTCTAGATCGCTATCCCATATCTCCTTTGATGCATCACTCATATTCGGGTCCATGAACTCGTCCTCTTCACTTTCGAGCTCCACCGTGTCCCCTTCGCAAGAATTGTTGCTCCCCTCCTCTTGTCTCTCGTTTGCCCCTTCATTTGCCTTCTCCGAATTGGGGAAGAGTAAGTCCATTTGTGCCCATGAGGGAAATGCTCCCTCCTCGCTAATCTTTCCCTTTTGAACCATATCGTGGTATTGAGGATAAAGTGCGTAGTAATTATCCACGGTGGTTTCGTATTGGCGGAAGTGCAAATCTTGTAGAATTCCCTTGACAAAGTCGTCACGGGGAAGGATGAAGGGGTTGGGATGGTTGTACGGTTGATAAGGAAATGGGTAGGGAGGCACTTTGATCTTCTCATCTTGAGAGTCTTGCTCTTGTTGTTGTTGTTGTTGGGGATTTGGAGGTGATGGTGCTTGTTTTGGTTGGGTTGGGTTTGGAGGGATGAGGTAGGATGGGATTGGAGACAAAGGTCCTCTTCTCGGGGAAATTCGTGGTAGGCCGGTCACCGGTAGATAAATCGGATCACTTCCTTTCGTTAACCACTTGATCCGCTTATCACCCCCCTCAAGGGTTATCCAATGATGATGAATAAGAAGAAGATCTTCATTTATCCTCGTGTTTCCGAAAGAGGAGCATACTCATTATTCTCATTGAATATCGGATTGAAATGCTTCGTAAGCCTAGTAATGAGCCTTCCATTTACAATGTGTTTCATCCCGTCATCATCACCATTCCTAAACTTTGCCCATTTCTCGAGTAGCACAAGGGGTGCATTGAAGTGGTACACACTCCTTCCTTGAATATTGAGGTAGGATTCCATGAACACAAGGTCAAGTTGATTCACAATAGCCGGATCTCGGCGAGCAAGTAGAGTGCCGGAAAGGAATCGATAAGTAAGTCTCAAGATAGGATTTTGAATATGAAAAGCGAGACATTCCTTGGTGTGTATGAAATCCCGGCCGGTCATGGCCCTCCACAAAGGTTCAACACTATATTTCTTTGGCTTCGATGTCCGGGTAGGCGAAACATCAAGACCAAGCACATTTGCGAATTCTACAAGGGTCATCATCCTTGAGACATTCTCCAACCTAAATTCTATGCATATTGTTTTGTTCAAGGTCGTAATCTTTAAAAAGCTCAAAAACTAAAGCACAAGGGATCGATATGTCTGTTCATACATGCGGAAAAGGGTAGAGAGACCAAATACTTCAAAGAGAGCTTCCACTTGGTGATAAATCCCAAGTTTCCTCAAGGTATCATGACATAAAAACTTAGTAGGGAGAATGTTCTTACTTAGAAGCCGGTGGAAGACTAGTCTTTGCACATCATTGATAAACTCAACATTTGAGAAGTCATCAAGTCTTGTAAGATCCACTATTTCTTCATGCTCCCTTCTTAATGTGTTGACATGGGAGGTGGAAGAACTTCCTCTCACCCTTGGTCTCCTCCCATTCCTAAAAGAAGATCTCCTTGGTGCCATTCTTTGATTATTGAGCAGGGATTTTTGATTTGTTAAAGAATAAAGATGCTCCTTGTAGATTGAATGTTGCCTTTGAAACCCTAGAAATTTGGGGCTTTTTGATTTTGTGGGGTAAAAGAGTGATTTGGATATGCTTTGGAGTCATAAGGAGGTGGGTTTTTATAATACAAGTGGAAGGAAGGGTGATGTGTCACAAATTGTGTGGTGGGGTGTAATTAAATTAAGAAAAGTCGGGCCAAATCATTGCAGGAAGACGGGCGGATTCGAGCAGAAGACGCTTGGATTCAAGCTCCTCGGGACGGGCGGATTCTAGGTAAGACGCCCGGATTCTGTCAAAGTTAACTTTCCATAAATATGACGCCACAAAGATGGGCGTCCCGACCCCAAGACGCTCGGATTCTCGGAAGACGAGCCGGGCGTCTTTTCTCAAAGACGGACGAATTCTGAGACAGTGAGATTTCTTGAAATGCTCAGGCAAAAAGACGGGCGTCTCTCTGCAAACACGGGTGGATTCTTCAGGACGAGCGGCTTCCTTGCTGAGACGCT